>NW_011494805.1:3085950-3103683 GCF_000754665.1 Bison bison bison | reverse complement strand
TTCAAAAGGGAGAGGATGAATGTGTACCTATGGCTGATTCATGTTGAGGTTTGACAGAAAACAGAAAATTCTGTAAAGCAATTATCCTTCAATGAAAAATAAATTAATTTTAAAAAAAGGAAGTGAAAGGAGAGAAACATAAGCACACATGAAAATAATTCAGGTCATTGTTCAGCATTAATACATATATATTTAAATACTCAATTAAATATATATTAGCAAAGGTACTGATTCAGATTAGCTTCAAGTCAATTTTAGGAATACTAACAATCTCAATTAAGGTTTAACCAAGAACTAATAACATTCTTTCAATTTATTTCACTCAACAAGGTGGGGGGGGCAGTGGTCACAGTTGTTTAAAAATTGACTACAAGAGGCTCTCCATGCCTTGTCTATTTACAAGCACAAAAAGAATAAAAGACCTGACAGTTAAAACAAAAAGAGTTTTGAAATGTAAAAAATAAAAGAAATACAAAATACTAATTCAATCCTGGATAAGGTTAGTTGCTAATTCATGTTTGACTCTTTCACAACCCTATGGACTGTATAATACTAGGCTCTGTCCATGGGATTCTCCAGCCAAGAATACTAGAGTGGGTTGCTATTTCCTTTTCCAGGGGATATTCCCCACCCAGGGATTGAACCCTTGCCTCCTGCATTGCCAAGTGGATTTTTTACCACTGAGCCATCAGAGAAACCCAGGAAAAAGATATTAAGTTGTTTAATTAAAAACAGAGTTCCTGTAATGTGTCATTTTGCTTATTCTTGAATAAGTTGGAATTTTTAGAAGAAAGAAAAAAAAAGTTATCCAAAGGAATGACCACCATAAATAATCATGGATTACAGATTCAAAAGTAGGGTGTACATGGCCATTTTTATCCAAGGAAAAGAATGAGATACAAAAACTCTCATTTTATTATTAATAAAGATGTACTTTTGGGTTTATTTTATTATATTATTCAAATTAAATCCCTAGTTCTTATTTTCGTCTTGGAGTCTGAACTAGTTTGGTACTTGTGTGTAGATGACAGGCATTAAAAAAAATTATTGGAGTACAGTTGATTTATAAAGTGTTAGTTTGAGGTATATAGCACAGTGAATCAGTTATACATAAACATATATATATACTCTTTGAAGACTCTTTGCCTGTACAGGCATCACAGAGAGCTGAATAAAGTTTCCTATGCTGTACAGCATTAATCATCTATCATGCGTATCTATCTTATTAATTATCCATCATGCATATATCTATCATTACATATAGTGTGTATATGTCAATCCCAACCTCCTGATTTATCCTTCCCAGACTTCCTTGATAGCTCAGTCAGTAAACAATCTGCCTGCAATGCAGGACACCCAGGTTCGATCCCTGGGTTGGGAAGATCCCCTGGAGAAGGAAATGGCAACCCACTCCAGTATTGTTGCCTGGAAAATCCCATGGACAAAGGACCCTGGCAGACAACAGCCCATGGGATTTAAAGAATAGAACATCACTTAGAGACTAAACCACAAACCTATTTATCCTCTGGTAACCATAAGCTTGCTTTCTGCATCTGTGATTTTGCTTCTGTTTTGTAAATAAGTTCACTTATATCAATTTTTTAGATACCACTTATAAGCAACATCATGAGATATTTGTCTTTTTACATCTTACTCACTTCACTCAGTATGGCAATCTCTAGGTCCAATCCTGCCACTGCAAATGGCACTATTTTGTTCTTCTTTATGGCTGAGTAATATTCCATTAGGGATTTCCCTGGTGGTTCAATGGTAAAGAATTCATCTGTCAAAGCAGAGGTGTGGGTTCAATCCCTGGGTCTGGAAGATCCCTTTGCGAAGGAAATGTCACCCCACTCCAGTATTCTCGCCTGGGAAACCCTGTGGACAGAGGAATATAGTGGGCTTCAGTCCATGGGGTATCTAAAGACTTGGACACTATTTAGTGTATAAATAATAATGATATTCTACTGTACATATATACCGCATTTTCTTTATCCATTTTTCTGTTGATAAAAATTTAGGTTGCTTCTATGTCCTGAATGTTGTAAATAGTGCCACAATGAATATTGGATGAACATTGATATGAGTATCAATTATGGTTTTCTCCAGGTATATGCCAAGGAGTAGGATTTCAGGGTCGTATGCTAGGCCTATTTTTATTTTTTAAAGGAAGCTCCCTTCTGTCCTCCATAGCGGCTGCACCAATTTAATTGCCCACCAACAGTGTGGGACAGTTCCCTTTATCCACACCCTCTCCGATATTTACTTTTTATAGATTTTTTGATCATGATCATTCTGACTGGTGTGAGGTGATAACTCATTGTAGCTGATTTGCATTTCTCTGACTTTGAGCATCTTTTCATGTGCTTTTAGGTCATCTGTATGTGTCCTTTGGATTATTTGTTTCTTTGATATTGAGTTTCATGAGCTGTTTGTATATTTTAGAAATTAATCCCTTGTTGGTTGCTTCATTTGCAAATTTTTATGCCATTCTGATACTTGCCTTTTAAGTGATGGAATGAGGTAATTGTTTAATTAATTAGAGAAAAAGCTTTATATTTTATTATTTGTATGTCATCTTCTATTTGCTAGTGTCCTTTTTGCTTACTTTTTAATATTTTGTCAAGCGATGATTTGCTTCAGTTCTAATTCAAGACTGAATTTTTCAAGTACTTATATTGATCAATGTTTGAATATTTCTTTTCTTCTGGTATTGATTTGTCTATATTGAAAATTTGATGCTTTTGCTTCAGTATGGCAAGAGAGTTTAAATCTATCACTGATCTAAATATTGGCTTAAGATGGATTATATAGGAAAATAAGATTTACACTAATTGTTCAGATGAAATGTGGAAAGTATTAAAATATCTTATATTGCTCAAACTTGTCACCTTGCAAATAATTAAGTACACCTATTGTCAAAGACATATCAACAGGATATGCAGTAATATGGAGCTTTAAAGATATATATAAACAAAAGATAGGGATGTAGGCAGTGAACTAAAAGTAATACATACAAAAATATATAAAAGAAATGAGATTTCAAGAATGCATTAAATAGAGTAATACAAAAAGTAGGCATTTGTGGAATCAAAAGGGAGAATAAACAATGCAATGTGTCAAATGTTGAATTATAAATACTTCAGAGAAATGCAGCACAAATTTTAATAGTAAACTGTTTAATTTGATGCAAATTAAATATTTCACTGACCCAAAGACTGAAGTTGAAAAATAAGCATATAATTTTTTCATATTGAGTAATTTATAATGAAAACTTGATGTGTTTGCTTTGATATACCTGCAAGATGTTGTGAAGAAACAGATACCCTAGGAAATACAATATGTGATAAACTCATGGAAAATAAAAAAGATACAGTGCATTATAGTCTATATGATAGAATAGATATAGTCTCATGGAGATTATCAAGAAATATGGAAACTACATCATTTGTTGATGAGATTGATATTGAGAGAAACTAAGTTTTTTTTTTTTCCCTTTATAGTCTATGTTTTAAAGCATGTAAGTTAAACATTTAGGTGTAAACACACATTATGTGATAGGTGATAGATAAGTTGATAGATAATATATAGAACATTCCAATTTAATTTTATTTTTGAAAAAATATAATTTTAATAAAATGTTCAGCCAATAATGATGAAGTACTGATCAACACTTCAGGTTAATTCATTTTATCATTGACTTGTTAAAAATACTACATAGGTCAATAACAGTTATTATTTTCACAGGGATTTGGGTATAAGATAATTGTACCAACTGAATTATTTACCTACAATTTTCAAAATTTTAAGAGTAGAAAGGAAGAACAGAGATCTATTCTAATTACTTATTAGCTTAATTATTAACTATTTTAAAACATATATCAATTTTTCTAACTTGAAGTCAAATAGTTATGATAAAAGTTCACAGATTTCTAGAACAACATATAAATTAAAGATTATTTGTTATGTGTAAGTCTGTTATCAAAGATGATGGACATGGAAATGTTGACTTTTAAATGAAATGTCAGTTGTCATAAACTTTTGACTTTTAAATGAAACGCCAGTTGTCATAAACTAAATTTGTTGAGAATAAGTGCCTTAATGTCTTAAGCATTGATAAACATGGAGGAAACAGATATATGCCTCAGTCTCAGCCCTCAGAATTTACATACATTGGGGACAACTATAAATATATACTTGAAATCAGAATGCAATGTTTTAAGTCCTCTGCAGTGTGAAAAAAATCCATGGACTAAATAGATTCATTAATTCAATAGGCACTTATCCCCTGCCTATCATGAGCCTGGTAATAGAGAGATACTGCAGTCTTTCAGGTGAACAGGGCTTTTCATGAAAATGATGTTCCTCAAAAAAGATGACTAGAGTTTTATCAGAAGAAAGGACAGGAGAGAAAAAATGTTTGGCTTGGTGAGAAAGCTTAGGGGTATGACATCTGTGGAAATACTGAGAAAATCAGGTAGTCTGATGGAATTTTCTTGGGAGGTGGTGATGCAGGAAACAAAGTCTTGGAATTGACACTTAAATATTAAAGCTTTTCAATCCAGACTGTACATTCCTAAAAACCATTGAAAAGGTTATGGTAAAATAAATATAAAATGTTGTAGTTTTACAATACATTTTATGAAAGAAAGTGAAAGTGAAGTCGCTCAGTTGGGTAGGACTCTTTGCGACCCCATGAACTGTAGCCCACCAGGCTCCTCTGTCCATGGAATTATCCAGGCAAGAACACTGGAGTGGGTAGCCTTTCCCTTCTCCAGGGGATCTTCCCGACCCAGGGATCAAATCCAGGTCTCCCGCATTGCAGGCAGATTCTTTTCCATTTGAGCCACCAGGGAAGCCCCATAGTAATCTCGTGTGTTCTGAAGACTTTTTTACAATAACTTTTATAAAATAGTTCAAATTTCATTTCCTAAAGTTGTTTCTCAAAAAAAATCTCCAAGGAAAAATATATTGAGACTTGACTTCTCTTGCTCTACAGGTTCTTTTCTTCATTCCTGCTTCTGCATTCTGTGTGTCTGTGGGTGTGTGTCTGTGGGTGTGTGTGTGTGAGCCAGTCATGGGTCTGAACAGATATCTTGCTCTTCATGGAGCTGGATTTATCTCTTTTTATGTTAGGCATCCAAGCTCTTCAGTCTTAGGTAAAATAACGCGCGGCCCTTCCATAGCACCGGAGTCCGGCCAGTCCTCTTTAGAAGTCCGCGTAAGACTCAGAACCTTCTCTTAGTTGCATTCTTGTTTTGTCCTGGCTCCCATGACCTATCAACACTTTAGGTAACAGAGTTCCTGGAAATTGAAGGGCACACTGATACTAAACAGTGTGTTTAAATGTAAAGTACTTAAATGTAAAACTTGATCCAGGTTTGACATTAGATTTCTATTCAAATATAGGCGATAAAGACCATACAGAAGCAAAACCTAAACTGGTGTAAAGCTATAATAATAAAACATTGATCCTGAAGTGTGGACACTGTGAGTGTGTTTTCAATAAACCTGTTGTTTTCCATGCAATTCACTTCAGAACAAAGGGTTGCTTCCATTGAGCTTTTTTGAAGTATTGCTCTCAACCAATATTTTAATGTCAAAACTTTCTTTGTGCACCGAATCCTGCAGTGCTTAAAATAACAAAGCAGATATACCACCCACACCTCTATTGGATTGATGCTGGTAATGCCTCTCTGGTATTCCACAGGGATTCTTCCATCCAGTATAGCATGGACATGATACCTATAGAACTGAAACTCAAAAATCTCAAGAGCTTATTATTAAGGCACTAGGCAATATATTTAAATTGAAATGTAAAGCTGTGTTCTCAGATATCAGTATTTAACAAATGATTTTACAAATAATATTAAAATAGTACTATACCTGGAAAAGGGTAATGTAGAAAATATTTTCATTTCTTAAAAATCAACACTTTCAAGATAATAAACCACATTTTTTTAAAATACATGTGCTGAAAGACAATAACAAATACAAACTCCTAATAACTTTTGTTTCTATATTTTTATTATTGTTCTGGCTATTTATAAATAAAATTATTTATATGATATAAAACATTAACAGCCACAACTTGAAATGTAAAAATATATATTCTTGTATATATGAATTCTTGACCTCTGATACTTTAAAAATTTTTTCATGTCTATATATTTTTCATCTTAGTAAATATATATTGTAATGGATTATAAGAAAAATAAGAAATGGGAAAATATGTATATCTTAACTCGTAATAGATCTTAGTATGTGAATTGAGGCAATATAATAAAAAAAATAGAGTCCAATATTGTGTGACCTTAGCTGAATATGTAAGAGCAATTAGGAAAATATCAGCTTCTTTAAGGTTCAGATGTCTACAACTTAATTAGTTGCTTTTTATTTGGATAACATGCCATATGCTTGCTTCAAGATTATAAAAATGAACTTGTCACAAATAACAATTTTAATGAAGAGTATCAGATATGTGATTTGTCTGATATCTCAGGATCAGAGAGTAATTTTTAACATCTTCTTGTCCATATAGCCAGTAACAGACTCATAGCAGGAATATTTCCATTTTAAGGAATGAGAATAGCTTATGGTTACAGCGTGTGTATGCATCATAGCTGGTGGGCAGAACTATAACATATAAACATAAACATACATAGGCTTATAGGAGGACAGACATCTGATCAAAGTGCGTTCACACGAACAATGAACGTAGCGTAAAGAAGTATCTGTTCTTTGGAAGGACTGATGCTAAAGCTGAAACTCCAGTACTTTGGCCACCTCATGCGAAGAGTTGACTCATTGGAAAAGACCCTGATGCTGGGAGGGATTGGGGTCAGGAGGAAAAGGGGACGGCAGAAGATGAAATGGCTGGATGGCATCACCGACTCGATGGACAGGAGTTTGAGTGAACTCCGGGAGTTGGTGATGGACAGGGAGGCCTGGTGTGCTGCAATTCATGGGGTCGCAAGGAGTCGGACATGACTGAGAGACTGAACTGAACTGAAGGAAGTATCTGTAGTCATTCCTGATCTAGGCCTATATTTAGTTCACATATTCCTTTATTGATGAAATTGTAATAGAGAGCAAAGTCAGGGTTGATGAAAATTGTAATTTTTAGTGTTGTTACTGACTTGTAGTGTATACATGCTAATATAATTTCTTAAATTGAGGGCAAATAAAGACTAAGCTTTAAATTGTTAGGAACAATTATTTGTGATAATATAATGGTAAGCATATACGATTATGCATTTATTGAAGCCCAAATAACTGTAAAACACAAAAACAAACCTTAATGTGAACTACTGATTTTAGTCAATAATAATATATTGATGCTGGTTAATTATTTCTAACAATTGTACCACAGTTCTATAATACATTGATATTTAGGGAAACTGTATGTTAAGGTAAGGGGTAGATGTGAACATTAAATACAACCTACTCAATTTTTCTGTAAACCCAGTACTTTTCAAAAAAATAGAGTATGTTAATTAAAAAAATCATTAAATTTGAGAGTTTAACAGGCAAAGGATTCTTAATTCAAAACTATCGCAACAGAGGAGAGAGATTGTTGCTATTTCCTTCTCCGAAAGAAAAAGCTAGATGATTTATAAACCCTGGGGTGAGCTAACTAACTATTAGGGCCCTTAGGGAAGACTTGGTCATTGCAAATAGGCCATCGCTGCTTGCTAATTGTACCTTATAAGCTGCTACCCTCCTCAGTTCAGTTAAGCCACTGAGTCGTGTCCAACTCTGCAACCTCCTGGACTGCAGTACGCCAGGCCTCCCTGTCCATCACCAACTCCCGGAGCTTGTTCAAACTCATGTCCATCAAGTTGGTGATACCATCTGACCATCTCATCCTCTGTCATCCCCTTCTCCTCCTGTCTTCAATCTTTCCCAGCATCAGTGTCTTTTCTAATGGGTCAGTTATTTGCATCAGTTGGCCAAAGTATTGGAGCTTCAGAATTAGTCCTTAAAACATATATTCAGGACAATTTCTTTTAGGAATGACTG
The DNA here is from genome assembly GCF_000754665.1 of Bison bison bison. NCBI lineage: Eukaryota > Metazoa > Chordata > Mammalia > Artiodactyla > Bovidae > Bison > Bison bison. The sequence goes on along the minus strand of NW_011494805.1, from coordinate 3,095,661 downwards.
GTTTGATCTCCTTGCAGTCCAAGGGACTCTCAAGAGTCTTCTCCAACCCCACATTTCAGTTCTTTGGCGCTCAGCTTTCTTTATGGCCCAACTCTCACATCCGTACATGATTACTGGACAAACCATAAGGGACTGTGAAATCAGAGCATTATATCCTTAAATGATTAGATCCTGAATGAGTGGCTCCCAAGTCCTTTAGAAAGACATTCCTGGGTTGTCAAACTGAGTAGAGGCTGGAGTAAAATTTGTATCTCCAAAGGCAAGGGAAAGAATTTGCAATTACAGGTTTTATAAAGTAAATTCTCTAAGAAAGAGGAGGTCAGGAACCTGTAACCAGGAAGAAAGCTAAGATTTAGTCAAGGGGACTTTGAAATCTTCTTGGTCACAATATATGCAGAAACACTGAAAACATTTCCTGAAAAAAATGTAGATCATTAATTTTAATCCACAATCCAATAAAGTTTAGTCACTTTAGCCTGTGCCCGTGGCATAGACTTGAATGCAAAATTATATTATCCAACGTTACCTAAGTTAGCTGTTAGTAGAACTTGAAACAGCCATAATTACTTCTACTTAATTAGTCTAAATGGAAAGCTTTTCTGAGCATTTTCTTCCTTGAATTTGCAAAATATAATTGCATTTTCTCTTTCATATTCATTCAACTGTCACCAGAGCGAAGACAAACACTTTGTTTTTAAAGATTTGTGGCAAAGAGTCCAAGTTGCAATCTGCAGTACTACAGAATTTCTAATAATTCAGAGCAGAAAATAGCTTAAGAAATGTTATCCTTGGGCTATTTATGTCTTTGGCAAAGAAAGTTCATTTAATATAATTATTCATTCTCTACATTTTTACATGGAACATGTCAGTCATCAAACTACTGTCCGTAGGCAGTAAATTTTAAATTCCAGGAAGTGGATCTCTTGAAAGAAAATCTAAACATGATTTTGAGCCAGCATTAGGCTATGAACCACTAGTCATACTTAGATTTCAGCCATCTCTCTAGTGATAGTGAAGTATATGAAAATAATAAGATTGTTAATAGACTAATGTGACTATAAAACCACTCCATTCTCAGAGCTCAAGAATTTCTTATCAACCTATGAATAATTTATGAGAGGATGTTATATTTTCATTGTGGAGATTTCAAAATTGTTTGAAAACATGTTGTTAACTGAAAAAAAAACTGAGAACTATATATTTAATTATATAATTAATCTAATTAGTGGGAACTTTCCATAGTAACATTCACAAACAGATGAAAAGGATGCTTACTAAATTGCAAAAGGTGGAAAGCTAGCTCAAAATAATTTAAAAGTGTGGAAGATGTGTAATCAGGCAAATATTAACAAAGGAAAGAGAGTGAAGCTCTAATATTCACACACACACACACAATTCTAAAGATAGGATATCTATTTTCCAGCTCACCATGTTGAAGAGTGTCTCCTCTGCACCTGTAGTTGCAGACAAACTTCTGAAAGAATGGTGGAATTTCTCCTTGGGATGTTTTTCCCAACCATATGGACAATCTGAATTGTTTCTAAATCCTGAAAGATGATGCTGTGAAACTGCTGCACTCAATATGCCAGCAAATTTGGAAGACTCAGCAGTGGCCACAGGACTGGAAAAGGTCAGTTTTCATTCCAATCCCAAAGAAAGGCAATGCCAAAGAATGCTCAAACTACGGCACAATTGCACTCATCTCACACGCTAGTGAAGTAATGCTCAAAATTCTCCAAGCCAGGCTTCAGCAATATGTGAACCGTGAACTTCCTGATGTTCAAGCTGGTTTTAGAAAAGGCAGAGGAACCAGAAATCAAATTGCCAACATCCGCTGGATCATGGAAAAAGCAAGAGAGTTCCAGAAAAACATCTATTTCTGTTTTATTGACTATGCCAAAGCCTTTGACTGTGTGGATCACAATAAACTGTGGAAAATTACAAAAGAGATGGGAATACCAGACGACCTGACCTGCCTCTTGAGAAATCTGTATGCAGGTCAGGAAGCAACAGTTAGAACTGGACATTGAACAACAGACTGGTTCAAAATAGGAAAAGGAGTTCATCAAAGCTGTATATTGTCACCCTGTTTATTTAACTTATATGCAGAGTACATCATGAGAAACGCTGGACTGGAGGAAGCACAAGCTGGAGTCAAGATTGCCAGGAGAAATATCAATAACCTCAGATATGCAGATGACACCACCCTTATGGCAGAAAGTGAAGAGGAACTCAAAAGCCTCTTGATGAAAGTGAAAGTGGAGAGTGAAAACGTTGGCTTAAAGCTCAACATTCAGACAATGAAGATTATGGCATCTGGTCTCATCACTTCATGGGAAATAGATGGGGAAACAGTGGAAACAGTGTCAGACTTTATTTTTCTGGGCTCCAAAATCACTGCAGATGGTGACTGCAGCCATGAAATTAAAAGACGCTTACTCCTTGGAAGGAAAGTTATGACCAACCTAGGTAGCATATTCAGAAGCAGAGACATTACTTTGCCAACAAAGGTTCGTCTAGTCAAGGCTATGATTTTTCCTGTGGTCATGTATAGATGTGAGAGTTGGACTGTGTAGAAGGCTGAGCGCCGAAGAATTGATGCTTTTGAACTGTGGTGTTGGAGAAGACTCTTGAGAGTCCCTTGGACTGCAAGGAGATCCAAGCAGTCCATTCTGAAGGAGATCAGCCCTGGGATTTCTTTGGAAAGAATGATGCTAAAGCTGAAACTCCAGTATTTTGGCCACCCCATGTGAGGAGTTGACTCATTGGAAAAGACTCTGATGCTGGGAGGGACTGGGGGCAGGAGGAGAAGGGGACGACAGAGGGTGAGATGGCTGGATGGCATCACTGACTCAATGGACGTGAGTCTGAGTGAACTCCGGGAGTTGGTGATGGACAGGGAGGCCTGGCGTGCTGCAATTCATGGGGTCTCAAAGAGTCGGACACGACTGAGCGACTGATCTGATCTGATATTGTCCATCTTTTTTAAAATAATGAAAAATAATGGCATATTAAATGACTTGTAGTTCCAATAAATAGGTGAGTTTCCCCCTACTTGATCTTTGCATGCCGTGTAGTGGTTTGCAGATCTTTCTTCTGGAGGAGAGTGTAAACATGATGACAGTTGCCTTCATCCCGTGCTCCTAGGACTCCTTTTTTGCTCATTACTCCCTCTATTACATCTTTTCCCAAAAAATACATGGTTCCATCGTCACCTTGTTGTTGTCCAGTTGCCCAGTCATGTCCAACTCTTTGTGATCCCGTGGACTGCAGCGTACCAGGCCTCCCTGTCGCTCACCATCTCCTGGAGTTTGCCCAAGTTCATGTTCATTGCATTGGTGATGCTGTCCAGTCATCTCATCCTCTGATTCCTTCTTCTCCCTCTGCCCTCATTCTTTCCCAGCATCAGGGACTTTTCCAATAAGTCGTCTGTTGCCTCAGATAACCAAAATACTGGAGCTTCAACTTCAGCGTCAGTCCTTCCAGTGAATAGTCAGGGTTGATCTCCCTCAAGATTGACTGGTTTGTTCTCCTTGCTGTCCAAGGGACTTTGAGGAGTCTTCTCCAGCACCGCAGTTTGAAAGCACCTGTTCTTTGGCATTCTGTCTTTATGGTCCAGCTCTCACAACTGTACATGACCACTGGGAAAACCATAGCCCTGACTTTTGCTGACCTTTGTGAGCAGAGTAATGTCTCTGCTTTTCAATACACTGTCTAGGTTTGTCATAGCTTCCTGGCACCTAAATGGATTATTAGACACTAAGTATATCATCTCCAAATGACTGCAGAAAGAAAACACCTGATGAAGCTAAGGGTAAGGACATGGTAAAGTTGGGGCTAGGATGCACTGAAAGAACAAGAGGAAAGTTGAGAACAGCTTTGTCTGGATCAGAAAGTAGTTTCAGTGCTTTGGGGTAGAATGGATGGGCTCTATTGCCATTTTGTTTAAATTGTTTTGGATTTTAAGACAGATTCTGGATTTGGTTACAGACTTTTATTTCTTTGATTGGGTTCATCCATTTAGTTTTGGTTTAGAGAATGTTCACTGCTTAGGTTCAGAATTTTTCCCATGTCAATATTATCCACATACTTTAATGAAACTCTGTTCCTCCCCAGACGGTAATGAACTCCTCTGCATTTTAGAATTTGTATCATAATATTTGTTTTAAATTATCACCTGAGGGGTAAAATCATTAGATAAAATATTTTAATTCTGACTAAGCTTCCTGCATGCCTTAAAATTCTTTATTTTTACATGAATTTGTGATACATAATTTATGTTTATAAATGAGAAATTCTGTTTTCCCTGCAGGATTTAAGGTTATAGACAAAAGCATGGATTTTCTTGAGAATCTTCCCCCCCAATCGTTAATGAAAATATAAAATAGTGTTTATTTTAAATATAATTCTTAAGAAATCCTTCTGTTTATTCAAGAGACATAAACTAATGCATTTTAATCTAATGATCTAAAAGACAAATACCTATCTTGTTCTCAGTATTTTTCAGTGCTGTGGGAAATAAAACATGCATTATGAAGATCCTTTGCCAGGAGCAACCTCAGGTACTTAAATCATTCAGTAATGTTTGTATCAAACAAAGAAATGTAAAATTGAAGGAAAAACTAGAATGACTGGGATAAACATTACATACTGGGATTATGGAAAAGTGAATAGAACACAGACATCACTCTTGAAGAACTCTGCACAGAATATACAATAAAGAAGATGCACTGTAATTGAAATAGCACATGATAAGTTCAATAGTACAGATGAAAGCAAAAGGTGGTAGATGTCTATTCTGGTGAATGTTAGAAAGGAGCATACAACGGAATGAATCTTGGGGGATGAATATGCATTTCCTAGATAGGAAATGGTTACTGGTTGTTTCCAGCAGAAGAAACAACTTCTGTAAAGGTATGAATGGTCAGAGAAATTTGCCCCATTGAGCAACGTTAACTAGCATGGGGGTCGTAGGGTAGGCGGCAAAACACAATCTAAACAGCTAGAGTCTATCCTTCTTGTGAGGGGTTGTGAACTGTTATGAGTGAAGCAAAGGGGGCTCACTGAATGTATTAAGCAAGAGAACAATAGGAACACATTTGAATTTTTTGCAACCATAAGGTAAGTCTACATTAGGAACAAATGATACTACAGATAGAAAAATTAGTTAGATTAATACAATAGGTAAGCAATGATCAGAGGTTGGGTAGAGTGTTAATATAGCTTTAAAATAGTCCTATGATATTCAAGCCTGTTTTACAGATGACGTAAAATAACCATGGCAGGACAATACTGGTCCTTCAAAGATATCTAAATTCTAATCTGTGGAACTTGTGAGTCTGTTAATTTACATAATAAAGGGGGCTGTGTAAACAAGATTAAGTTACATATTTTAAGATGAGGGGAGAATCTGGATCATCCATTTGGGTCCAATAGAATTACAAGTTTACCTGTGAGAGGGAGGCTGGAGGATCAGAGTTAGAATAAAGGAGATGTATTGACAGAACTAGAGATTGGAATGAGATAGCACAAGCCAAGGAACCAAAGTGGCCTTTAAAAGAGAGAAAAAGCAAGGGAACAGATTCTCTTCTGATGCTTCCAGAAAGGACACCTTGATTTTGGATTCCTGGATTCCAAAACTGTGAGAGAATAAATCTGCATTGTTTTAAAACTCTTCATTTGTAGTTATTTGGCTTCTGCAACAGTAAGAAATCGGTATAGTAATCTATCCAGTAAGTGAGAATTTTGAATTTGAAATAAGAATTGCCTATCAACACACTTGTTCCTTCCCCCCAACCTGAGTCTCAGTTTCCTTAGACTTAAAATGAGTTGATGATACTGTGTGACTTTTGAAGTCTGTTCCCATATAAAAATTCATGAGTCTATGTATGATTGTAAAGGAGTAGATGATTGTAAATGAGCAAATGAAAGATGTTCTGAACTGCTTTTGCACCAAATAAGTAGCCTTATATGTATAATTGATTTGAGTATTGACTTTAAAATGGTTGAAACATATTATCCACAACAAACTTCTGCTAGATCCCCTGAGACTCCAGAATATGGTTGCTGATTAACATATCTTCTTAAAATACGTAATTACAGAAGTAGAGAAAGCACTGCAAGCCAGAGACCTGCTGTGACAAGAGGGAATTGTGAGTTCAATCAGTCTGCATTTAGAACAACAGACTGTGAAACCATGGGTGGGAAAAAAAGTCTCCCGAGGTAATTTTATCTCAAATCTATAATCCATAAAAAAAGGAACAATTTATGTGCAATCCATCACCTTTTAATTGAGCTGTGAATTTGAGCTGTTTTAAGAATAATTAAATGGAATCCATTTGCACAATTATCTAAATGTATAGTTTCCTTTATGTGACTAAATTTATTATTTTGTGGGACAATGAACCTTGAACAATTAATTGTGATATTAAATATTAAAATGCAGTTTAACGTCATGCAAAATTATTTATATATCTATAATTATAAAAGTATTATACTGTGATGGCTTGGAATTACTAATGTTTAGGGGGCTTCTTTGAAAAAGAATAGAACATAGCAAATAGCTATACTTGTGCAGTTTTAAATATTCATATGGTGTGGAAAAATAATTCAATGAGCATAAGGGAGTCAGTCCTTACCTTTTGAACCTAGATATTCTTAGTATTCTAAAAGCCTATTAGAAATAAATAAATAAAAGCCTATTAGAGATACTTACCAAGCCTCCTTTGAACACTAAACAATAGTGGAAGCAATTAGCATTTGCCAAATTAATAAAACTAATTGCATGTTTGTGTATATACACACACACACATATATATGTGTGTGTATATATATACATATACGTGTGTGTGTGTGTGCGCGCGCGCATGCGCGCGCATGCGTGTATGTGCTAAGCCGCTTCACTACTGATTCTTTGAGACCCCATGGACTGTAGCCTGCCAGACTTCACTGTCCACGGGATTCTCCAGGCAAGAATACTGGAGTGAGTTGCCATGCCCTCCTCCAGGGCACCTTCTTGACCCAGGGATGGAACCCACACCTCTCACACCTCTTGCACTGGCAGGGGATTCATTATCACTAGTGCCTGGAAGATTCCGTGCTTGTGTGCTGTGCTTAGTGGCTCAGTCGTGCCTGACTCTTTGCGCCCCCATGGACCACAGCCCATCAGGCTCCTCTGTGCAGGGGGAATTTCCAGGCAAGAATACTGGAGTAGGTTGCCATGCCGTCCTCCAGGGGATCTTCCCAACCCAAGGATTAAACCCAGGTCTTCTGCATTGCAGGTGGATTTTTTACCATCTAAGCCACCAGGGAAGCCTGAAATACTGGAATGGTTAGCCTATCCCTTGTCCAGGGAATCATCCCAACCCAGGAATCGAACCTGGATTTCCTTTATTGCAAGCAGATTCTGTACCAGCTGAGCTACCAGGGAAGCCCCATGCTTATTATATGTATATATGCATATATTTATATTCCAGTGATTATCGTAGGCTTAACATCACAAGAACTGGAATCCTGCAGTGCTTATTTAAAATCAGCTGTTTTTCAAAAGCATAACAAGAATAGAATTTGTTATGAAGACAAATGTAAGGCCCAAATATAGTCTTCCTGAATAATTAACTTCCCTGTGAGTATCTGAGAATGGTCTTCTTGGTTTCACATGCTAAGGCCATGAAGAAAAATGTAAAATCCAAGGTAGTTAATTTAAAATCTATGAGAAAACCAAACATCAAATATAATTTTCAAATATAGCATCCTCTACTAACATCAAACATTGCATATGCTCTTAACAACAGATGACATATTCATACCATTTATTTTTGTATTATTGCTTAGGTAATGCAGATTTGCTTTCTAGTACCAATTCCTGGCAATAAGATTTGTTATTTGAAATATGCAGTATTATCATGGTCATATTTTTACAAGCAAGTAATAAATAAGAGGTGATATAAAGACTGATAAAAATCTATACATAGAAGATGCCACACAAAGGGCATACTGTCTCTGTTAAAGGAAGATTTTATAGTTTGTTATCATTTTAATCAAATCCATTAGTTGAAAGACATTTAGGTCAAGAGAATCTTCTTGGAACCTGCCTTCCATCTCAGGAAGATTCAAGAACATACAAAATTCTCTCATTGGTTGAACCTTTAAACCCAAGAGAAAGTGAATGTGTTTGTCACTCAGTCATGCCCGACTCATTACGACCCCATGGACTGTAGCCCGCCAGGCTCCTCTCCCCATGAAATTCTCCAGGCCAGAATACTGGAGTGGGTAGCCATTTCCTTCTCCAGGGGATCTTCCCAGCCCTGGGATCAAACCCAGGTCTCCTGCATTGCTGGCAGATTCTTCACCATCTTTACCAGGGAAGCCAAATCTATATTTATTTAATATATTATGATATATCATGCATGCTTTCATGGTTTCTAATAAAATTCAGAACTGTCTCAGAAACTATGCTTGACTATAAAGAGAAGAAAATCATGCAGATTAAAAATGAAAATGGAGTATTTACATCACTTCTAAAGATGATCTCATTCTGTAATCAAAGACTACCCAGTGTTTGGAGAGTGCATACTTTATAGAATGATCAATGAAGAATATGTAGAGCTGTGGAATATCCTCGACAAAAGAAAGTTATACTAATACATGAATTAACAGTTTCATAACTAAAGGTGCATTCCATTTCCTAAATTCTCTGCCCTTTCTTAGCATTAAGGTATCAACTCAGGATAAGCCTGGTCATATTTATCTGTATACCTATCTTTATTATGGGATTTAGCATAGCGGGCAAGCTACGGTCCATGGGGTCACAGAGCTGGACACAGCTGAGGGACTGAGCACAAACGCACAGTAAGCAATAATGGTGTGCTAACCCTGGTGGCTCAGTAGTAAAAATCTGCATGCTAGTGTAGGCGATGAGGGCTCAATCTCTCGGTTGGGAAGATCCCATGGAAAAGTAAATGACAACCCACTCCGGTTCTTGCCTGGAGAACTGCATGGACAGAGGAGCCTGGTGGGCTACAGTTCATGGAGTTGCAAAGAGTCAGACATGACTTAGTGACTGAACAGTAACACCAACAACAAAATTGTTAAATATCAAATTAATATGTCCTTTCTTTTTCTTTTCAATGTGGAACATGAGGTTTTAATTGAATATATTATCTTTTTTATACAGAGTATAAGCCAATATGGCAGTATAAGGAGAATGTAAAAGAAATAACACAAATAAGCATAAAATAAATAAAAACTTATGAGACAAGTCTTGTGATAGATTTTTAAGTGCCTTCACTAAGAAAAGGGAACCCTTGTACCTTGTTGGTCGGAATGTAAGTTGGCACAGCCACTGAAAACCAATATGGAGTTTCTTCAAAAACTAAAAGTAGACTTAACCATATGATCCATCATATGTATCATCATAGAAAACTAGAATTCAAAAAGACACATGCACCTGTGTGTTCATAGCAACATGGTTCACAAGAGCTAAGACATGGAAATGGTGTAAATGTCCATCAACAGATGAATGGATAGAGAAGCTGTGGGATACACGATGGAATATTCAGTTCAGTTCACTTCAGTCGCTCAGTCATGTCCGACTCTTTGCGACCCCATGAATCGCAGCACACCAGGCCTCCCTGTCCATCACCAACTCCCGGAGTTCACTCAGACTCACATCCATCGAGTCAGTGATGCCATCCAGCCATCTCATCCCTG
>NW_011494805.1:3063051-3085798 GCF_000754665.1 Bison bison bison | reverse complement strand
GGTCCAACTCTCACATCCATACATGACCACTGGAAAAACCATAGCCTTGACTAGACAAACCTTTGTTGGCAATGTAATGTCTCTGCTTTTGAATATGCTATCTAGGTTGGTCATAACTTTCCTTCCAAGGAGTAAGCGTCTTTTAATTTCATGGCTGCAGTCACCATCTGTAGTGATTTTGGAGCCCAGAAAAATAAAGTCTGACAGTGTTTTCACTGTTTCCCCATCTATTTCCCATGAAGTGGTGGGACCAGATGCCATTGCTCTGCCACAAAAAAATAATGTAACAATGCCATTTGCAGCAACATGGTTCAACCTAGAGATGTTCATACCAGGTGAAATAAGCCAGATAAAGACAAATACTATATCATATCACTTATATGTGGAATCTAAATTATGACACACATGAACTCATCTGTAAAACAAAACAGACTCACAGACAAAGAAAATAGGCTTGTGGTTGCCAAGGGAGGTTGGGAGAGGGGTGAACTGGGAGTTTGGGATTCACAGATGCAAACCATCTTATATAGAAAGGCAAACAACAGGGTCCTGCTGGATAGCACAGGGACTGTACTCAGTATCCTGTGATAAAGCCTAATTGGAAGGAATTTTTCACAGAATCTCTCTCTCTCTATCTCTAAAGACGCTTACTCCTTGGAAGGAAAGTTATGACCAACCTAGATAGCATATTCAGAAGCAGAGACATTACTTTGCCAACAAAGGTTCGTCTAGTCAAGGCTATGGTTTTTCCTGTGGTCATGTATGGATGTGAGAGTTGGACTGTGAAGAAGGCTGAGCACCAAAGAATTGATGCTTTTGAACTGTGGTGTTGGAGAAGACTCTTGAGAGTCCCTTGGACTGCAAGGAGACCCAAGCAGTCCATTCTGAAGGAGATCAGCCCTGGGATTTCTTTGGAAGGGATGATGCTAAAGCTGAAACTCCAGTACTTTGGCCACCTCATGCAGACTTGACTCATTGGAAAAGACTCTGATGCTGGGAGGGACTGGGGGCAGGAGGAGAAGGGAGGACAGAGGATGAGATGGCTGGATGGCATCACTGACTCGATGGATGTGAGTCTGAGTGAACTCCGGGAGTTGGTGATGGACAGGGAGGCCTGGCGTGCTGTGATTCATGGGGTTGCAAAGAGTCGGACATGACTGAGCGACTGATCTGATCTGATCTGAGATATATATATATATATATGTATGTATGTATGTATGTATAATGAATCACTTTGGTATATGGCAGAAATTGACACAATATTGTAAAGCAACAACACTTCAGTTAAAAAAAAAAAAAACCTCCACTAAAATGGCTCAAAAACAACGTCTTAAAAATATCCCACCTATCTACATATAATTTCTTCTTTACTAGTCGCCATGAAGTGAAGTCACTTAGTCGTGTCTGACTCTTTGAGGCCCATGTACAGTAGCCTACCAGGCTCCTTTGTCCATGGAATTTTACTAGTTAAATACCTGGTGAAAGGAGAGGGCTGAAGTGGGAGGAAGGTTAGGAAGTTAAATCTCTGGGAATCTCCTGGAGGTTTTCTTTGCTGTCATATCTGGACCTCTCTGGGAACTCGGATAAAGGAAATCTGGCTTCAGAATGGTCAGGACGCATGAGAAGCAGGAAGCTCCCTTAAGTGCACAAGGTACTGTGAAGCCGGACCCGGCCCAGCCAGGCTGCCCAGGCTCACACTCAGAGGCTGCACTTGGGTGAGAATCAGGGGACATCTTGGAGCTATCGTCCCTGCATGAACAGGTGACAGCAGGGCCTAGCAGACCCCAGATTTCTAGTACAGCGGAAAAGAGATGTTTATCTTAGACAAGACGTTCAGAGAGTGTTGGTGGCTCAGTCGTGTCCCACTCTCTGTGACTCCATGGACTCTAGCCCACCTGGCTCTTCTGTTTCTGGGATTTACTAGGCAAGAATACTGGAGTGGGTAGCCTTCCCCTTCTCCAGGGGATCTTCCTGACCCAGGGGTCGAGCCCAGGTCTCCTGCATTACAGGTGAATGCTTTACCATCTGAGCCATATATACGTAAGGGCTTCCCTGATGGCTCAAATGGTAAAGCATTTGCCTGCAATGCAGGAGACCTGGGTTCAATCCCTGGGTCAGCAAGATCCTCTGGAGAAGGAAAAGGCTATCCACTCCAGTATTCTGGCCTGGAGAATCCCATGGACTATGTAATCCTTGGGGTTGCAAAGAGTCGACATGACTGAGCGACTTTCACACAGACCTTCAGAGGGTGTTTGGCCCACCAAGCCCATACATTGTCTGAGATAATAAGGGTGTGGGTGCAGGGCTCCCCCGTCTAGCAGACAGACTCCAGCATCAGTGGCAGAGCCATCCTGGTGCTGCTTCAGGACCACTGCCGACCCTGAGACTGCCCTGCTCCCGACCCAGGTCTCATCTCTTTCTACCCAAGTTGGTCTTCTACACTATTATGAAAAAGCACTTTCTGACATTATAGTTTGAGTGACGTACAGTAGACACTTAGAACATTTATCGAGTGAACCTGTAACTCTGAATGTGTCTCCAAAAATATTTGCCCCTTTTCTGCCTTTTTGGCACTATCTCATTCCCCTCAGCCAGATATCTTGGAGTCAGCCTTGACTCTTAGAGACAGCACTTTCCTTAAAATTAAAACCACACCCCTAAGTATTGGTAACAGGTGACTTACGACTGGACTCACTTTTCTTTTCCTCTTAGGCCCCAGAAATATACCTTCCTTTGGGGCTTCCAGTAGCTCCCCAGAGTTTTATTCAGCATCTGCTAGTACTCAGCATTATTTTAGGCACAAGGCACATACTCGTCAACAAGCGTTAGCCATGTATTGGGCCCTGGGCTACATACAAGGATATAGAATTGAGAAGAAACAACTTTTGAACTCAAGGAGCTCACAGCCTGATGGGCCACATCCAGTGCCAGCACAGTCTGAAGAGAGACTGCATCTCTTTGAGGTTTTACCCCATATAATATGTAGAGTACATGAATCCTAAAGCATTCACTAAAGGCTCAGGAGAAGGCAGTGGCACCCCACTCCAGTACTCCTGCCTGGAAAATCACACGGACGGAGGGGCCTGGTGGGCTGCAGTCCATGGGGTCGCGAAGAGTCAGACATGACTGAGCGACTTCACTTTCACTTTTTACTTTGATGCACTGGAGAAGGAACTGGCGACCCACTCCAGTGTTCTTGCCTGGAGAATCCCAGGGACAGGGGAGCCTGTTGGGCTGCCGTCTATGGGGTCGCACAGAGTCAGACACGATTGAAGCTACGTAGTAGTAGTAGTAGTTGATTTCTTTCACCAGTGTTTTATAGTTTTCTATATATAGGTCTGAAACTCCAGTACTTGGGCCACCTCATGTGAAGAGTTGACTCATTGGAAAAGACTCTGATGCTGGGAGGGATTGGGGGCAAGAGGAGAAGGGGATGACAGAGGATGAGATGGCTGGATGGCATCACTGACTTGATGGACGTGAGTCTGGGTAAACTCTGGGAGTTGGTGATGGACAGGAAGGCCTGGCGTGCTGCAAATCATGGGGTCGCAAAGAGTCGGACACGACTGAGTGACTGATCTGATCTGATGTGATATATAGGTCTTTAGTTTCTTTAGGTAGATATATTCCTAAGTATTTTATTCTTTTCGTTGCAATGGTGAATGGAATTGTTTCCTTAATTTCTCTTTCTGTTTTCTCATTATTAGTGTATAGGAATGCAAGGGATTTCTGTGTGTTGATTTTACATCCTGCAAATTTACTATATTCATTGATTAAATCTAGTAATTTTCTGGTGGAGTCTTTAGGGTTTTCTATGTAGAGGATCATGTCATCTGCAAACAGTGAGAGTTTTACTTCTTCTTTTCCAATCTGGATTCCTTTTATTTCTTTTTCTGCTCTGATTGCTGTGGCCAAAACTTCCAAACTGTGTTGAATAGTAATGGTGAGAGTGGGCACCCTTGTCTTGTTCCTGACTTTAGAGGAAATGCTTTCAATTTTTCACCATTGAGGATAATGTTTGCTGTGGGTTTGTCATATATAGCTTTTATTATGTTGAGGTATGTTCCTTCTATTCCTGCTTTCTGGAGAGTTTTTATCATAAATGGATGTTGAATTTTGTCAAGGCTTTCTCTGCATATATTGAGATAATCATATGGCTTTTATTTTTCAATTTGTTAATGTGGTGTATTACATTGATTGATTTGTGGATATTGAAGAATCTTTGCATCCCTGGTATAAAGCCCACATGAACATAGATGCAAAAATCCTTAACAAAATTCTAGCAATCAGAATCCAACAACACATTAAAAAGATCATACCCCATGACCAAGTGGGCTTTATCCCAGGGAAGGCGTGATTTTGATGGTTTCCCTATGCACGGTCTTCCCAGGTACTGCTAGTGGTAAAGAACACGCCTGCCAAAGCAGCAGACCTAAGATACATGGGCTCGATCTTGGAGTCGGGAAGATTCCCTGGAGGAGGGCATGGCAACCCACTCCAGTATTCTTGCCTGGAGAATCCCCATGGACAGAGGAACCTGGAGGGCTACAGTCCACGGGGTCGCAAAGAGTCAGACACAACTCAAGCGACTTAACACTAGCACAGTTATATACAACAGGAGGAGGAAAGCTGTTGAATAAAATAACTCTTGATGCAGTGTTCTTATTGCCAGGCTTGTGGATGTGAGTGAACACATCACATCACATTGGTTATAAACCTCTTCAGTTCAGTTCATTTCAGTCGCTCAGTCGTGGCCAAGTCTTTGCACCCTCATTAATCACAGCACACCAGGCCTCCCTGTCCATCACCAACTCCCGGAGTTCACTCAGACTCTCGTCTATCGAGTCAGTGATGCCATCCAGCCATCTCATCCTCCGTCGTCCCCTTCTCCTGACCCCAATCCTTCCCAGCATCAGAGTCTTTTCCAATGAGTCAACTCTTCCCATGAGGTGGCCAAAGTACTGGAGTTTCAGCTTTAGCATCATTTCTTCCAAAGAAATGCCAAGGCTGATCTCCTTTAGAATGGACTGGGTTGGATCTCCTTGCAGTCCAAGGGACTCTTAAGTGTCTTCTCCAGCACCACAGTTCAAAAGCATCAATTATTCGGCGCTCAGCCTTCTTCACAGTCCAACTCTCACATCTGTACACGCATACATGACCACAGGAAAAACCATAGCCTTGACTAGACGAACCTTTGTTGGCAAAGTGATGTCTCTGCTTTTGAATATGCTATCTAGGTTGGTCATAACTTTCCTTCCAAGGAGAAAGCATCTTTTAATTTCATGGCTGCAGTCACCATCTGTAGTGATTTTGGAGCACAAAAATAAAGTCTGACACTGTTTCCACTGTTTCCCCATCTATTTCCCATGAAGTGATGGGACCAGATGCCATGATTTTTGTTTTCTGAATGTTGAGCTTTAAGCCAACTTTTTCACTCTCCACTTTCACTTTCATCAAGAGGCTTTTTAGTTCCTTTTCACTTTCTGCCATAAGGGTAGTGTCATCTGCATATCTGAGGTTATTGATATTTCTCCCGGCAATCTTGATTCCAGCTTGTGTTTCTTCCAGCCCAGCGTTTCTCATGATGTACTCTGCATAGAAGTTAAATAAGCAAACCTCTTAAGTGACCTAATCTCTTAAGTGACCTAAATACACAAAAAGGACTTTTAAAGTTAGATACTAGAAAAGGATTGAATTGTAGAATGTTCAAGACAGAGTGAACGGCTTAAATTTAAAGGAACCATAATTCAGATTATGATTATGATTAATGATCACTGTTGCTATATAGGCCTTTCAGGCTTCTGATAAATCATTCCATGTTTTACCAACTCATTATTTTTTCTATCACTATTAAAGTTGGCCATTGAAAGTAGTCTCCTCTTTACTCTAAACTCTGACATATCCCGAGACTCAGAATACCACTTGCTTCGTGTATCAGTGAGAAAGCACAGACGATCATATGAGAATTAGTGTAGCCTCTCCCCACACCCCCACCACCTGTGGCTGTGTTCACACTCTGTGCTGTCTCCAGAGTAGAAACTGCCCATGCTCTGAGACAAGGTAGCTCTCTTAGGTGGGTTTATCTCCAAAATAGGAGCTTCCAGGGGGTGTAGAAGTGAAGAATCCACCTACCAGTGCAGGAGACATGAGTTCAGTCCCTGGGTCAGGAAGATCCCCTGGAAGCGGGAATGGCAATCCACTCCGGTATTCTTTCCTGGACTATTCCATGAACCGAGGAGCCTGGCCAGCTGCAGTCCACGGAGTCGCAGAGTGGACACGACTGAGCAACTGAGCATGTGCTCGCACGCACGCGCACGCACGCTCACGCACACACACGCACACACACACCCCACTCAGACCTTGAAATAAGACTCCCTTCCCAGCAGTTTGTGTGGGAAGTGATCCCAGGAAAGAAAGGAAGAGAAAGGGTAAACTGGGCTGTGAAAAAGGCCTTCCCTGAGGGTACCTGTGTTCTCATCCTGAGACAGGTGCGCATTCTCATATTTTTCCCTTTTCAAAATGTCTTCACAGATGCAATGAAATTAAGGATCTTGAGATGCGAGGTTTCTCTTGGACTATCCAGGTAGATCCTCCATGACATCACAGGTGAGTTCATGAAAGAGGAAGAGGGAGACTGTTCACCAAGAGGAGCAGCAGTGAGCAGACCCGGGGCTGGACGGACACAGACGGAGAGCGGAAGGCCGGCAGCCGCAGGAGCTGAAGGACGCGGGAGCCCGCGGCCCTCAGCTTCAGCTCCGCGATGCGGACTTCAGATCCTGTGCCTTCGGATTTGTGAGAGAACAGGTTGCTCTTTTTGAAGCCACCGCCTCTGTGGTATTAATATGTGTCAATATTATTTCTATAAATATGCTTTTCAATAATCTGACCAAAAAGAAACCCTTGTCACAAAAACCTGAGGGAGGGAATTTGAATTATTTTGGAATATCCTATATATTTCATTTTTAGGAATTTGATTTTTGGCTTTATAACTGTGCTGTATATGAGGCTAATTTTAAGGCAGTATGAATTTTATGGATATGAGACTAGAACTTTTGTCAAAATTCCTTGTATAGAGAGTAGTTAGAAAATATTAGTTATATATTAAGATAGAATCTATTCCAATTCCACAGCTCAATATATTTTTATAAAAATAATTATTAGTTTTTATAAAGGTTTTACTTTAATATAATGTTTAATTATCATTATGTATTGATTATGTGAAACGGTCTAGGACATAATTAATGTTCTTATCTGCCTGCTTGTGATATTTTTTCTCTCATATTTTCCATTATTTGCTAAGATATTTCACCATTACATTTTTTAAAAGGTCATGTGAAGGTCAATTAATTAATTTTTGAAGAGAGATTCTTTAAGCTTCTTGTGAATTTTGAATGCCTTGGGAAACAGTATTAGAGTTGAATAACATTGCAATACATAAAGAGATATTTTTAATTCAGCATAATTTAAAGTATATGTTTGATATGCACTGTCAAGTTTTGCCAATAATTGCTTTTTTAAAACTAAATACTTTATGGCCTTAAATATTCTAGTCTGAGTTCCCTCATTACTGCAGTAGCAAAGAGATAGAACTTGATAATCATTGCTGTGTTCCTGACAAACAGTGCGTTATCTACCATACAATAGTGCTCATGAACGCTCGCCGAGTGCTATATAATCATTATGATATGGATCATGAAAACTGTTCAGGCCATGACACAGGTAAAAACAAGGGTATTCTTTAATTCTGCCCAAACAGAATTGCTGTCGTCTGGATTACTTTTAATAATTAATCATTTTCATGTAATTCCTTTAAATTTAAACTCAAAGATACAAATGTCACATAAATGATGTACATTATTATTGAAGTGAGGATATAATAAAATGCACAGATATTAAGTGAACAGATAAGTGAGTTATGACAGTTATACACATAGACAGAGGAGCCTGGCAAGCTATACTCCATGGGGTCGCAAAGAGTCAGACACGGCTGAGCTAGGTAGACAGTAACTACCATTCAAATTGAGATGGAGTATTGTCTTCTCAGCCCAAAGGTTCCCTTGTGTTTTTTATGCATATGTTTGAATTTGTCATATATAAATAGCAGTCATCATGCAGTTTGTGTTCTTTTGTGGCTAGCTTCTTTTGTTCAGCCTAAAGTGTGTTTTTTTATGATTCATCCATATTGTTGCAGACATTATAATTTGTACCTTTTATTGCTGTACAGTATCATATTGCATGAATATATGAATATATCATAACTTGACATGTGGTTGTCTTGAGTGTCTGGCTACTATAAATAAAGCTGTAAGAAACTTTCTTGTGCAAGATTTTGGGGGATGTATATTTCAAGTTTTGTTATGCAAGTACGCTGGACCATAAAGAAGGCTGAGTGCTGAAGAATTAATGCTTTTGAACTGTGGTATTGAAGAAGACTCTTGAGAGTCCCTTGGACTGCAAGGAGATCCAACCAGTCCATTCTGAAGGAGATCAGCCCTGGGATTTCTTTGGAAAGAATGATGCTGAAGTTGAAGCTCCAGTACTTTGGCCACTTGATGAGAAGTGTGGACTCATTGGAAAAGACCCTGATGCTGGGAAAGATTGAAGGCAGGAGGCGAGCGGATGGCAGAGGATGAGATGGCTGGATGGTTCTCATGGATTCAATATGAGTCTGAGATAGTGAAGGACGGGAAAGCCTGGCATGGTGCAGGGGTCACAAAACGTCCAACATGAATGAGCAACTAAACCAGCACTACCACCATGGTAGATATATTTTTAACTTTATGAGAGTGTCTAGCAACTTTCTAACATTTTTATACCATTTTATATTGCCATCAAAAATGTATGACAATTTCAGTTGCTCCACCAATTTGGCAATATTGGTAATGTTTTTATTTTTTCTATTTTATGAACTGGTATCACAATGTTCATGTGAATGTATAAATATATATATATATGCAATTGAATTGTATTTTAACTACTCCTCTGCTCTAAGTCACTTCAGTCGTGTCCAACTCTGCGCGACCCCATAGACGGCAGCCCACCAGGCTCCCCCATCCTTGGGATTCTCCAGGCAAGAACACTGGAGTGGGTTGCTGTTTCTTTCTCCAATGCATGAAAGTGAAAAGTGAAAGTGAAGCCACTCAGTTGTGTGCAACTCTTAGAGACCTGTGGACTGCAGCCTACCAGGCTCCTCTCATGGGATTTTCCAGGCAAGAGTACTGGAGTGGGGTGCCATTGCCTTCTCCTTAACTATTCCTAGTCCTCTCTAATCTTTATATTTTTCATTTGCTTATCTTTTGTTGCAGCAGATAAGAATTACTTAATGCATATGAGGAGGATAAATATAATTTTTTTTTGTCTCTAGCCAGAAGGGGAAAACACTCAGTATGTTCCAATTAAGTATAATGATGGCTGTAAATATTTTATATATTTTTTATCAGCTTGAGGTGG
Source organism: Bison bison bison (assembly GCF_000754665.1). NCBI lineage: Eukaryota > Metazoa > Chordata > Mammalia > Artiodactyla > Bovidae > Bison > Bison bison. The sequence continues at coordinate 3,076,348 of NW_011494805.1, read as the reverse complement.
CCTGCCAAAAACACCCACGTGTATGTAAATACATTTGATATATCTTCTTTTATATATGTATATAAGACCGATTATTCTTATATGATATATATATGTGGATATATTCTTATACATTTTCTGTGAATATACATATATGTGTGCATATATATTTATTCTTAGCAAATTTCTACAGTGTATATTCTCATAAATATACATGAGAATGTTCAATTCTGTGAAAACTCAATATTCAATTCTATGAAAATTGTTAACCATTTTCTCTCCAAGTATTTCTTCAGATCTACCAGTAACGTCTTCCCAATATCTGCAAACCTAATCGCACGTAAGTTTAACTTCTGATATTGTCCAGTACATCTCAGAGTGGTACTTTTCTTTTAATTGTACTTCAGTTTGGTTAATGTTTAGTGACTTGTCTTCACTATCTTATTTTTCCTGTTACGCTCATTCCCTTATTAAGCCCGTCAAATAAATTCCCCCAACATTAATTGATTCCCTTTTTTAGTTTCAATTTCCTTTTGAGAGTTTCCCATCTGATTATATATGTTGCATTTATTACCCACCAGATTATTTAGTGCATTTGTATCCCTTTTTAAAAAGTGCTTTTCCACTAATTCTAATTTTTGCATGTAGGCTTCTACTGTTATTTTGTCTTTTGGTCATGGATCTCATTTTTTCCTTCTCCATGTTTTGTGCTTGTAAAAGAATTGTAGAGATGGAAGGAGAAAGTTTTTATACTTTCAGCTCTTCCTCTCTCTGGCTGTTTGGGTCAAAGAATAAATGAATTTCACTTATAATTGAGTTGTGTATGTGCACTCAGTCATGTCTGACTCTTGGTGACCCCATAGACTGTAGCCTGCCAGGCTCCTCTGTTCATGGACTTTTCCAGGCAAGAATACTGAAACAGGTTGTCATTTCCTTGTTCAGAGGATCTTCCTGACCTGGGAATCAAACCAGGGTCTCTTGCATTCCCTGCCATTGGCAGGTGGATTCTTTACCTCTATGTCACCTGGGAAGCACCATAGTTGAGTTAGTTCTGTGGGGTTTTTGTTGTTGTTGATGATGGACTTAACCACTGGGTGCAAATATTTTGAGACAGAATCCAAATTTGCCTTTAGGTAAGGATTGCAGTCTGTGAACGGGGGATTCTCCAGTGGCCTCTCTCCTCTCCCCTTGTGTAGGTACTCGGGCACTTTTAGGAAGTCTCTCTCCGCCTCACTGCCTTTCTGCAGCCTTTACTGGGGCTGCTTTAAGGTACTGCAGACTTCCTGTGCTCAGGGGATTTCTCTTGGTTTCCTTGGGTTTTCACTACCTTCTTTGGGCCCAAGCTGTGAACTCAGCAAAGTCCCCGTGTTCCTTTCGGAGGGTCTCGTTCAGTAGTCTTTTTCTACCCCTGGCTAATTTCAGACTGTGCTGTGCACATAGAGAGAGCCATTGCATTTGGGGTACTTGATTTCCATTTCCCCCATACTACCCCCAGGTTTGCTGAGCCACTGCTGTTCCTTCCTGTACCTTGATGAATTTCCACTGGCTCTTCTGACCTGCCCTCAGTTCTCAATAGGCCACTGCTTTGCCCTTGCAAAGTACGGATTTCCTCTGTGTGGGGAGAGAACCAGTTGTCCAAGCTGGCCTGTTGAGGCTCTCTCGCCCCACGTTTTGCAATCGACTGTGTGACAGCTGAGCATGCTTATAGCACCGCGCGTGTGCCTCAGCAGGTTCACTGCACGTGAACATGTGCAGTGTGCCTGAAGGAGCTCCACCCACGATGAGGGGAATTACTGCTGTGTCAGGGCTGTGTCCCCTGGGCCAGCCAGGAGAGGAGAGCTTAATAGCGTGTCTGCTGCTACGGCTGCTGCGTCAGCCAGGAGAGAAGAAATGTCTGCAGTTCCTATGGCTCCTTGAGTCTTCTTCCAGCTTCTCAGCTCACCCCTTGCCTACCGTGGGGCTTCAGCAAATGGTGCAAACTGTGAACAGCAAGACAGTCGACATGAGCAATACGATGAAGAGCGATGCACTCTGATTACTTTCCTTAGAGTTCCTACTCTACTCAAAGTCTTTGGCCAGCTGCTTACCTTCAGTTTTGCAAGGACGCCTGTCCTAGGGTTTCTTTCTTAGTCCTGCTTTCCTGCCTCTACTTTTGATGTGCTCCTGTTCATCAGTGGAAACAGTGGCTGGCTTTATTTTTCTGGGCTCTAAAATCACTGCAGATGGTGATTGCAGCAATGAAATTAAAAGACGCTTACTCCTTGGAAGGAAAGTTATGACCAACCTAGACAGCATATTAAAAAGCAGAGTCATTACTTTGCCAACAAAGGTCCGTCTAGTCAAGGCTGTGGTTTTTCCCTTGGTCATGTATGGATCTGAGACTTGGACTATAAAGAAAGCTGAATGCTGAAGAATTGATGCTTTTGAACTATGGTGTTGGAGAAGACTCTTGAGAGTCCGTTGGACTGCAAAGAGATCCAACCAGTCCATCCTAAAGGAGATCAGTCCTGAATATTCATTGGAAAGACTGATGTTGAAGCTGAAACTCCAATACTTTGGCCACTGATGCGAAGAGCTGACTCATTGGAAAAGACCCTGATGCTGGGAAAGATTGAGGGCAGGAGAAGGGGACGACAGAGGATGAGATTGTTGGGCGGCATCACCTACTCGATGGACATCGGGTTTGGGTGGACTCCGGGAGTTGGTGATGGACAGGGAGGTCTGGCGTGCTGTGATTCATGGGGTCACAAAGAGTCAGACACGACTGAGCAACTGAACTGAACTGAACTGTTCATCAAAGTCCCCCAGGAAATAATTTCTGTAATTGGAGTTCTTTAAATTTCTAATGTATCAGGCCTGTCTTAACGTTGCTATTAAACATCTCTTAATTAAAAGTTCTTGCTGGTTCCTCTTTATCCTGATATGCAGAGTGGCGGTTCTTCTTTCCGCCTTGTTTACAGTTGGTAACAATCATGGACTTCTGCAACTAATTGAATTTTTTTGCATATTTAGCTTACTGATATATATATTTTTTAATTAGGTAGTTTGTCTTATTTGTTTGCGTGGCAATGATGGGAAATTTCTATATTCTAATCAGAAGGGAAGGCCAAACTGTGTGAGTTTTACCTCATGCAAGTTTGCTTTATGGACTAGGTGCTTGAGGGAGGCAAGTATTGTTTTATAGGTTCATCTACTGTTAAACTGGATTTTTCACACACACACAAAAAACTTCTAACATTTATTATGCATAATGAAATTATATATGCTGATCCTAAAATGCAGCAAATGAGATCTGTGATTAGAGAAATATAAAATTAATACTATAATTTATTTGAGCTGTAATCTGTAATCTGTTGCTGGTCCCGTTCCCATTTTAAATTCAATGGTTCTTAACTTAATAAAATGAAATAAAACTTGGGCTTTTTATCTGTCATTGGGGCTTTTCAGTTATAGTCTATCAATGAAACACTACCATTCTGCTAAGTATAATGACTTTCTCTACTCCTACTTTTAAAACACCATTTGATGATAATGTTCTACCATAGCATATCATTAAAGCTAATTATTAAAGTAAAGAATCCTCCAAATATGTATTACCAGAAATATTAGAGGTTTTTTAATATGGTCACTAATTAGTGTATTTTCAGAAGAGTAGACTAGTAATATTCTACTCCCATTCCATTTACAGTTCTTGCTTTTTTTTTTTAGAAGATAAAGTGCAAGCCTTGTTAAAAATATACACCTAAAATTCATTAGAAATCATTATAATTTGCCCTTATACTGGTTTTGCTGATATAATTATGATCTTGCCTTTATAACCTTACTCTATTATAGGAAAAATTGTTTTAATATTTCCAGTTATATTAATATAGTAAATATTCTTGCTGTGATTAATGGAGGCCATTGATTTTACATCCACACTCAAAATGATTTTCTTATTTAAAAATGATTGCCACTTTCCCAGTATGCCTTTGCTTATTAATGTGATAATATCTGAGTTTTAACTTTAACTAAAGCACATTGTATTATGAGAAAATAAATATAATAAGTTTATTTTTCTTAAAACCTGTTTTTCATTTCAGTTGTTTATACAGCCACTGGTACTTTAAGAATTGTCTAGTTAACTGATTTTCAAACTTTGGTCTTAGAAACCTTCACATTCTTAAACATTTTTTTAAAAACCAGAGGAGCTTTCTGTTTTGTTTTGTTCAGTTGCTTAGTCGTGTCTGACTCTTTGAGCTCCATGGACTGCAGCTCACCATTTATCAGCAGTTACCATATTAAAAATTAAAACAGAAGTTTAAATAACATATTTACTATTTCACTGTTAAATAACAAGCACATTTCATGTTAACATAAATATTTCTGTGACAGACAGCTACTTTTAAAAATATTTAACCTATTATCTTTAATGTTTGACTTAATACATACCAACTAAATTTTCATAGCTACCCTCCTTTTAGAAATAAGCTTAATTCTAAATGCCAAATTGGTAATATTTCTATTACTTAACAAAGTTCTTTTAAAGTAAAATATTTTACATCACCTAATTTTCTCATGCTTTCTATAAATAAATGCATCCTAATATAATATGCTTTTATACCATAAAGTTTTTGCATCATTTTATAATTATATTCAAAATGCCTGTTTATTACTTATCCCTACTCTATCCCTCCATCCATATCCTATTAAGTATAGATATAAATTTAAATTGAAAATATTTTTAATATCCTGTGATTATATGTGTCTAAGAATTTCAAATGCATTTTCTGGAATTAGGCATCATTAAAACTTTAATTAGTATACCTTAGACATATGAAATTTTTTATAATTATTGAATATAATGTATAAAATTATTGATCTGTGTATTACTGCAATGAGCAGGCCTCTTTTTCAAATTATTTTACATATTAAAATGTATTGTATCCTGTAAGAATAAGACAGGATATATTACCAGTTGCTTTGATTTTCATAAAGTAATTGCTAAGAAATCTGGTTGAAAATAATAGAATTCAAAAGTTTTTTATGACAGTGTGACTCAATTATTTGATCTATTTCTATATTATACACTGAGAAGTTAATATGTTACTTGAATTCTTTGAATGCAAGTAATTAGAAAGCACATGTATTTCACAGCAACTTATTATTCAGTGATTACCACTCACTTCCTCAACCTCAACACTGATATCTCAAATTATCATTTTAGTCACTAAGATATAAGTTTATATGAGACATATTTTTTTTCTTTTTTGTTAAAACTGAAGACGCTGGAGCATAAAAGAAAGACTCCTGCATGTTATCTAATGGTAAGCCTTTTCTCAGGCAGAGTTTTTTATGAATGAGCATATATTTAAAATATTTGAAAATTAGCAAAATTTAAAACTGCTGTGCAAACTTTGCCCTGGAGGCACTGCAGGTGCACAAATAACCTAAAATAAAGATTTTCTTTCTTGCCATGCCCCAAATATTTCACTGTTGAAATAATTTCAGGACTTATGAAAGCATCTGTACTTTGTAAAATCCACCTCTGTGATCTTTTAGATAGATTATTGATTTATGTCTTAAACTCCAAATAAAATTTCAATTCCCTCTCATGTGCATCTCTTCTTATACTTACAGTGTTAAAGAATATAAGGCGACTCAACCGTACAAGCTGAAAATCTGGAAGTCATCTCAAAGCTTCCATCTCTTTTGTCCACTGTAGCTAATAAATCATCATGCTCCATCTGTTTTACTATCTATTAAATTGATAGCCAGTTCAGGCTCTCTTCCATATAGATTCACTGCCACTTCCACAGCTTAGGGAGTAATACCTTTCCCGGCAACAATTTCCTGAATGATTTTCTCTCTTTTAACCAACTTCTGCCATTCTAATTGACTCCAAGATGCTGTGCATTTGGAGCAAGTGTTTTTGAACCTGTCATCTTTTCGCAAAATTCTCCAATGGCTACTCATTACTTAAACAATAAAACCAACACTAATTAACCTATTCTGTAAGACTCTCCATGATATGACCTTCATGTTCTGAGAGGTCTTGATTATGCATTGCCATAAATTTTCATTCATAAAACAATTTTCTTTTCTAGTGTGCTTGACTTTCTATTTATCTGCAGCATCACACAGCAGCCACAGTTCTTCCACAACAGTTTCCAAGTTTCTTATGTATTTTCTGTGTTTTCCCTAACTCTTTCTAGCATTCTGAATCACCCTCCATGCAACCCATGCACTCTTCAAGCAACAATTACAAGGTGTCTACTCTGTGACCATTATAATACTAAACATCAGAGATAAAACTGTGACTGTCATCATTCTTTGGACAAGAGTGCAATTTAATGACAGTGAATGCTATTTTCCTCTGGACTTTTTTCCCTAGTGATTTTTTACTTATATTTTGACTAATTGTAAGTGTGTACATCTTTTAGTAGGATAACCTGACCTTAGCAGGCAGAAGTAAGTGTTCTTTCAATTGTGACCAACATGCTTTTTTAAATGCATCAAGTACACAAGGATTTGGAAGATTTTAAATGCTTGTAAGTTTGATATTCTGTTAGACTGCAAACTTTTTCATGTCGGGAATTTTTGCTCCTTTGGTTTTCAGTTCTTCTTACTATGTAGATATGAGTATATGGTTGGTGATGGACAGGGAGGCCTGGCATGCTGCAGTCCACAGGGTTGCAAAGAGTTGGACACGACTGAGCAACTGAACTGAACTGAACTGATATGGTTAGTGATATTCTATTGAATTAACAAGTGTTTGAGTGTCGATCTTCTGAAAGTTATGCGTACACTTGAAAGACATTTTCTTTATTTCTTAGATCATGCAAAAATTGTCAAACTACACTAAAATTAGAATTTGATAAAAGCAAAGCCTTATTAATGAAAATCAATAGTGATAGTAACCATACCCTGCCTCAGTGTCAAAGCCTATTTAAATTTAAATGGAATCAAAAGTCATCAAAAGTTAAATTTTACACTTAAAAGATCTACCAAAAAATAAAAATAAAAAAAGACATTTCGAAGCAGAGTGGAGAAGTGAGGTTTGTGACCTGTATCTCCGGCCTTCCAGGGCAATCAATGCTTTATTTAGTAGATAATATCTGCTTCTTTTTCTCTGTGTGCTTTTACCATCAGTCAATAATAATAATAATAACAGCTTTCTTGTTTTCAGTGCCTTTAGCCACTGTAGGGAAAAATGTGACCGCAAGAAATGGTCATAAATTTTGTTGCCTAGGAGACAATTAGTAGTTAACAATGTGCTCTGTTCTCAGAAAACAGTTCACATGGACCACCATCACTACATAATTAGCAAGAGACCGCTATGTAAATCAGGGTTTGCTTTTCTGTCCATCACTGATTTAAGATAACTTTAATTCCAAGAAATAGAAAACTCAATTGAAACTTATTTAAATAATAGAGAGAATGTGTTGACTCATATAATTAAAATTCCTAGGCACAGTTTGCTCAAGGCTCTGGCATAGTTTGTTTAAAATTCTCTAAGCTTGTGATCTCCCTGTATCAACCTCCTCTTCAAATTGGCTTCTCCCACTTTAGCAAATGGCTTCGGCAATTACAGGTCTCCAATTAACAGACCATCTTATGCAGAACAAGCTTTGCACTGACTGAGCCATGACTGGACTTAATCCCTTTAGCCAAGAGGATACCATGCACTAATTACTTTAGGCTTGATTTACCTGGTACAGTCACTGTGGGAAGAGGAATGAGATTTTACTCACTGGTTTATCATCCAATGTGAATGCCATTTGGGGAAACGGCCGTTTAGACGTGTGCAGATAACTACAGTGAAGGACTAACTAGCTACCAAAAAACTAACTGAAGAAAGCAACAACATCAAAAACCTGCTCTTGACTTTATTTTCCCCTCAGACAATTACTTTATATCTTTCATTTCATAGCAAACTCCACAAAAAAATCCATATATGCAATTCTAGTTTCCATTCTTCTATCACTTCCCAAAGTTACTCTAAAAAAACCTTTTGCCACCAGACTTATTAAGATTTCAAACTACCTGTTTCAAAATCCCATGGTCAACTTGTGTTCCCCAACCTACCTGATCTGGTTAAATTCTTTCACAACATCATTTGTGTTTCTTTCATTTCTTCCTTACTAATTCACTGGCCATTTCTTCTGATTTCCCTTTATTGGTTAGAATACCATGTTTAAGAGTTGTTAGTACAAAGACACTTTGGGTGTCTTCTTTTTTGTCTATCTACACTAGTTTGTTGGTGATCTCATGGAAATTCAAGGCTCTAAATACCACCTACATGATGACTCCCAAATATATGCATCAATAATTTTGTATTTTTCCTTTAATCATAAATTTGCATGTCTATCAGATATGTCCACTTGATTAGGTACAATCTCAAGCTTAATGTGTTTGACTTACTTCAAGTTCACCTTCTGGTACTCCATATAGAAAGCCCTGATATTTCCTTTCCAAATAGATGACAATTCAATTTTTCGAGTTGCTCATGGCAAAAACTCTAGTGACATATTATTTTTTGTGTGTAATTTTATTTATTTATTTATTTTTGTCTGTGCTGAGTCTTCCGGTTGCACCTGCTTTTCCCTAGCTGTGGCAAGCAGGGGCTACACTCTAGTCATGGGGCGCGGGCTTCTTTCCTTGCGGAGCTTGGCTCTGGGGCAAGTGGGCTTCAGTAATGGCGTCTGTGGGCGCGGCGGGTGCAACTCCTGGGCTCCAGAGCCCAGGATTTATTGTTGCGGCACCTGGCCTCAGCTGCTCTGTGCCAACTGTGGGATCTTCCTGGATCAGGAAGATCTGTGTCTCCTGCATTGGCAGGTGGATTCTTTACCACTGAGCCACCAGGGAAGCCTTAGCAACGTATTCTTGATTCCTTTCCTTGTGACAATGCCAGATGTAGATCTTCTCAATTCCCGTTTTTGGATTCATAAATGATTTGCTGAATTTTTTGTGCCCACTGATGAATAGTAAATAAGAAAATGCTTTTAACTGAATTTTGGTTAACATTTTCTCCTTTCCCTGTATCCTGAGCATGCCTCTTATTATCTAATTAAGAGTATTGGGACTAAAATTGATTAATGAAGAGTTTGATTAAAATGAAGTTGCCTGTTTATAATATAAACTATATCTTCAAGAGACATTGATAAAATATGCTTTACTGTAACCTAAAAAAGTTGGAAATTGTTTATTTAGTGTTTCGAATCTTGTTCATGAAATCATTTAAACGAATTGCTCCAGTGGTTTCTGTCATTACTTGGAAATGTCAATGAACTAGCCTTTAAAGTTTGGTTCCACTCTCCAAATCATGCAATCATCTTGTTCTTTCGCTAGTACACTGATGTAATTGTTTTAGTTAAAAGCCTACGGTTTATACTTAAGACAATTAAGTGACATAAAGATGGATTGCAGAGGAGCTGTTCACGGTAATTGAAACAGTGTCATTTGCTGCATGTACGGGCTGTTGCAGAAATCTGAGCTCAGGGTACACAACCTACTCTTCACCCATTGTAGAAAAATTACTTGGCTTTTCAGAATATATTGTGTTCTCTACACTATCTTGTGGTTTTCATTTTCTGTGAAAGCATGATGAATGCATTATATATAAATGCCTAGTCCTTCTAGTAAATGCAGGGCATAGTCATTAATTAAATTGTGACCATTCCAGTCTATAAAGTATAGCTTCAACCAAACTGGCAGATGGTACCTGCTTCATTTCCCTGTGTTCTAGAAAGTAAGAAGAAATAGAGGTAACCTTTTCCTCACCACATCTGTACACTTTTGCATATCCTTTTAAAAACATTGAAACACATACACTTAAACATATCTTGTAAGTCAGTCAATTACAAGAGGAAATCAATTAAAACTGGTATGATGGTATAAATTCAATATCCATGTGAAAAACATATTATAAAATTCTAAGAGTATAAATATCTGATTTTTCAGACAAATATATTTCATTTTTGTGCACTGTATTACTAGTAAGCAATATAGATGATTTTGGTATTTATGACAGCTGCTAAAATGGAAATATATTATATATTTCATGCATTTTCAAAATATTTTAGTGACTTCGGTAAATAGTTCAAATAGGAAAATTTTCTAGCATTATAACTTTTTCAGGTTCAGAGGCGGATAACTGCCAATCAAATTTCTGCCTGTCTTAATATTGTTTTCATTTATACTTCAGTCAGATTCTACTAATAGAAATATTTGCAACCCGTTCTATTATCACCTTGAAATTCTAACAAACTTAAAGAATATTGTAGCTGAATGATTTTAATATATGAGATATGCTATGTATAATGAAAATAATAGCTGCATTTTTAATCACTGAAAATAAGACACCATTTAATTTTAGGGGGAAAATGACAAATTTTTGCTCTTGGACACACCAACTTTAACTATCCTATAGTAATTATAATGAAAATTATCTATATTAAACTTTGGCCCAGTAATTGTGACATTATATAATTTTTAGGAATTCTTTTTTTTTTTGCATACTGTTATATCATTTTAATGCATGAGAGTGTGGATGGAGTGGAAGTGTCCATGGTAATAGAGTTTTTAAGTCAATTTCACTGTTGCATTATTCTACCAAACAGATAAAATGTGAATCTGGGAGAGTTTTTAGGTTGTTTCTAAATTTAATAATGAATTTTTAAATCCTAATAATCTTGTTGGATGAGCTCTCCGTATCATAGAAGGGAATAATGTTAAGCACTTTGTACTAATGAAACAAATTGTTCGTGTATAACTTGTCTAAAATTAAATATAAATATTATGTATTATGACACTTCTTGGGATAATTTTAAAGCAGCTGAAGCACTATATTCAGTTCTGTCAACTCTTGTCCTAAGTGACTATATTATCAAGAATGGTCAATCCTCTCAAAATGTCAATCATAGAACATAGGTGTATCAATAATTAATGGCACAAAATCCCTCTGACAGTTTCACCGGTAATGTTAAATAGATAATAATCCGGTTCTATTTTTATTTGTGTCTATTCTTTTTAAATGATTGATGCCTTCTACAGTTTTATTTTTATAATATGGTTTTAGTTACTAATTTTCTGGCAATTTTCAGAATCTGACAACTCCAAATTTTGACTTGGAAATTAGAGAGTTATATTCTAAATCAGTCCAGGCTGCTATAACAAAGCACTATAGATAGGGTGGTTTATGAACAGCAGAAATTTATTTCCCATAGTTTTATAAGCAGGAAATCTGAAACAGGGAGAAAACCCTCTTTTAAGTTGCAGACTTCTTGCTGTGTCCTCACCTAGTGGAAAGGACAAGAAAGCCCTCTAGTATCTCTTTGATAAGGGCACATAACCTATTTAGGAAGGTCTCTTCTTCATGGCTTACATATCTCCCAAATCTCCTACTTCTCAATATCATCATATTGAGTGTTAAAATTTCAGCATTTGAATTTTGGGGAGATATAAACATTCAGTCTGTAACAAACCCTTAGTTGTAAAGGACATTTACAAAATAAAATGATAAAAAAATAAACAAAAACACAGGCACTAACTTGAACATCTTGGATATATTTGCAGAATCCATTCTCTCGTTTTCCTTGTCAAAGTAATCGACTCAATTTTCTCATGACCATTCCACTGAACTGCTGCTGCCCACGTCATTGTATATCCTTCTCTGTACCATTTCTCATAGCCAACTTCTTCTTGACACTGGCCATATTAGATATCCAGTAGCTAAATACTTTTCGATTATTCCTCTGGCCAATAAATTGTTGACTCTTTCTAAAGTTGTAATGTAACAGAATTTTACCAAAGGCTTTAGTCTTTTTGCATTTGATGTGTCTCCTCTGATCTGTTGCTGTTGTTGCTGTTGCTCGGTTGTGTCTGATTCTTTGAGACCCTAAGGACTGTAGCCCACCAGGCTCCTCTGTCCGTAGATTCTCAAGGCACGAATACTGGTCTGGGTTGCCATGCCCTCCTCCAGGGCATCTTCCCCACCCAGGTATCAAATGCAAGTCTCTTATGATCCTGTATTGGTAGGGGGTTCTTTACCACGAGTGCCACCTGGGAAGCTCTCCTTTCATCTACTTCTATTTTTTTTCTTAATCAAATCTGCTGGGGGACGTTCAGCTTTAAGGGATCCAATATGTTATTATTTTCTTTTGTGTGCCATTTCTCAAGGACTCTCTAGTCCTTATCAGTTCCTGGAGAACAGGAGTGAGCAGAGCTGCACACAGTTCTCAGGACTGAGGTCATGAGAGAGGGCACCTTCTTGGATCCCTTTCAGTGACTGCCTTCAGCGACCTTACTTAAATGTAATCTATTCAGTTATGCCCCTCTTACTCAGGATATGGAATGCTTTCTGGCCCTTTGAAGACTGTTATTTGCCTGGCTTTGTTTTTGTTCAATGTTTTTACTGCCTAAAGCTGCCTTGTACAAAGATATATAAACAGGTGTTTCTGCAAATAAAACACTCTTGTTTCACTCGAGACTTGGGTCCCCTGTGTCCGTCTTCTCATCGACTCCAGTCCCCAGGTCCTAGTCTACAAAGACCGTGATATAAATCTATGCAAATACAGTTTATAAATCTAAAGCATACATATCTATAGCATACACTCTTTATCATCATTCTTAGTCCTTATCCCATATTTCCTAATTATTATCTTCATTTGAAGGCTCTAAAAATATCTTCAATTTATGTTCCAAATTGAAATAGAGATACCTCCATATTAATAATTCTAGGTCCTATCAGTGCTTTCTGAACTTTTGAAAGGTGTTCATTTTCAATAGAAAGCATTCTATCATTGAAGGGATCCCTAACTAGAAATTCTTAAATATGAGTTCAGATTTTTGTCTCAGCTACTAACTTGTCCTGTGGTCTTGGCCAGAATATTTGATAACACTTCTGAAATAGAAAATATATAAACCCTTCTAATATCAGGAATTTTTAAAGTATGTTGGCATAATGATTAATGACTTTCTTTATAAACTTTAGAAAAGACTGAAATTCTATATTTAAATAATTTACTCTGTGAATATGTACTGCAGATCCTCTACGAGATAGGGCATTTTCTAGGCTATGGATGATATCATAGCCTAGAATTTAAAAGCTACAAATCACTACCGTTTAATAGTTTAAATTCTATTGGGAGTCTGCTGCTGCTGCTGCTAAGTCACTTCAGTCGTGTCCGACTCTGTGTGACCCCATAGACGGCAGCCCACCAGGCTCCCCCGTCCCTGGGATTCTCCAGGCAAGAACACTGGAGTGGACTGCCATTTCCTTCTCCAGTGCATGGAAGTGAAAAGTGAAAGTGAAGTCGCTCAGTCGTCTCCGACTCTT
>NW_011494805.1:3058445-3062951 GCF_000754665.1 Bison bison bison | reverse complement strand
GTTGTTAGGTGGATGCATATTTAATACAGTAGCTAAGTCCTCACTGGGTTATTGAGATTTAAGTGAAGACCAGGAAGCTGTGAGGGAGTGGGCCTGATGGATCAGCTAGGATAAAGGAATTCCAGGCTGAGAGAACAGCAAGTACAAAGTGCAGAGGAAATCAGGTATTTATTTAAGTAAACAGTGGAAGAGCAGAGATGCATAATAGGGCTTCCCTGTGGCTCAGCTTGGAGCAGGCAATGGTACCCCACTTCAGTACTCTTGCCTGGAAAATCCCATGGACGGAGGAGCCTGGAGGGCTGCAGTCCATGGGGTCGCTAGGAGTCACGACTGAGCGACTTCACTTTCACTTTTCCCTTTCATGCATTGGAGAAGGAAATGGCAACCCACTCCCGTGTTCTTGTCTGGAGAATCCCAGGGATGCCGGAGCCTGGTGGGCTGCCGTCTTTGGGGGTCTCACAGAGTCAGACACGACTGAAGCGACTTAGCAGCAGTGGCTCAGCTGGTAAAGAATCTGCCTGCAATGTGGGAGACCTGGATTTGATCCCTGGTTGGGAAGATCCCCTGGAGAAGGTAAAGCCTGCCCACTCCAGTATTCTGGCCTGGAGAATTCCATGGATTGTACAGTCTATGGGGTCACAAAGAGTCGGACATGACTGAGAGACTTTTTCTTTCACTTTCAGAGATGTTTAATGGAATTAGTTTCTGAAGTGGTTTGTAGGCCATTGTGTGATTTTTGTTTCGAATTACAAGATGAGAGGCTCCAAGAAGAGTTTGATTAGAAGAATGATGCAGCATCCCTCAAATTTTAGCAAGATCAATTTTAACTTCTGTCTTGGAAATGTATTTTAAGAAAGACTGGAACCATTAGGACCAGATAGGAAGTTATTAGGTTAATCCTAGTAACTGTAATGGGGGGATGGTAGATGGGGAAAAGAGTTAAGATTTTATTTTATTTTGTTTACTTATTTCAACTTTTCCAGCTTTATTGAAACATAGTTGACATATAATATTGTGCAAGCTTAGTGTACAACACAATCAGTTCAGTTCAGTTCAGTCACTCAGTTGTGTCCAACTCTTTGCGACCCCATGAATCGCATCACACCAGGCCTCCCTGTCCATCACCAACTCCCGGAATTCACTCAGACTCATGTCCATCGAGTCAGTGATGCCATCCAGCCATCTCATCCTCTGTCGTCCCCTTCTCCTCCTGCCCCCAATCCCTCCCAGCATCAGAGTCTTTTCCAGTGAGTGAACTCTTCATATGAGGTGGCCAAAGTACTGGAGTTTGAGCTTTAGCATCATTCCTTCCAAAGAAATCCCAGGGCTGATCTCCTTCAGAATGGACTGGTTGGATCTCCTTGCAGTCCAAGGGACTCTCAAGAGTCTTCTCCAACACCACAGTTCAAAAGCATCAATTCTCAACATAATAATTTACCTAATTCAAAAATAGCTATTACAATCAGGTTGATCAAGATATCTAACATCTTATGTAGTTACTTCTGTGTGTATATGTATGAGAACTTTTAAAATATGTTTTTCTAGGAACTTTCAAATATAGAAAGCAAGGCATCCATACCTGTGATCACCATGTGTACCTCCAGAAATTATTTATCTTATTTATCAAAGGGAATTTGGTACCGTTTGACAGCCTTCATCCATGTCACTCACCTTGTGCCCTGGTGACTACTAATTTGTTATATTTTTAGGATTTTTTTTTTTTTTTAGATTCTATATGTAGGTGAAAGCATGCAGCATCTGTCTTTTTCTAACTTATTTCACTGAACATAGTATCTTCAATGTTCATAAGGTTATATTTTAAATGTAGAGGCACCATAATCTCAGAGTGGATGATGGTATGAAAGGAGTCAAGGATGACTCCAATGTGTTGGGACTAAGTATTGATATTTGAAGGAATGGAGTTGTCGCCACAGAAATGTGAGACTGCATGAGAAGGATTTAGGGCCCGAGGGCAGATCAGAGTCAGTATGAACAAGGATGAGTTACAAGTTACACTTGGAAATTCAAACACAGGGAGCAGCAGGCAGTGGTGTACAGGACTCTGTCGTTCATGGAATCAAATGTTTAAAAGGTGAGGTCTTTTCAGTATCAGGATCTGGGACTGAGAACCATTAAAGCAGACTAAGAAGGCGTATCCTGTGTGGCCAGGAAAAAAACAAAACAAAAGTGAAAACAAATGTGCCCTCACATCCAAAACAGGGAGCTGCGTGAAGATGATATTTTAAGAAGGAATTTGTGATCAACCAAATGCTGCTAAAAATCACACATGATGTATATTGAGAATTGACTATTTGATTCACCAAATGGAGATCAACACTGGCTTGAAAATACCAGTTTCAGTAGAAAGAAGATTGCAAAAAACTCACTAATTGATCTCAAGGTAGCATGGTTGAGAGGAAACGAGTGTAACTAACATTTTCAGGATTCTTGTAATGTGCTGTGTGCTTAGTCGCTCAGTAGTGTCCAGCCCATGCAACCCCATAGACTGTAGCCCGGCAGGCTCCTCTGTCCATGGGATTTTCCAGGCAAGAATAGTGGAGCGGGTAGCCTTTCCCTTCTCCAGGAGATCTTCCCAGCCCATGGATCAAACCCAAATCTCCCACATTACAAGTAGATTCTTTACCATCTGAGCCACAAGGGAAGCCCAAGAATACTGGAGTGGGTAGCCTATCCCATCTCCAGTGGATCTTCCCAACCCAAGAATTGAACCCGGGTCTCCTGCATTGCAGGCAGACTCTTTACTGACTGAGCTACGAGGAAAGCCCTCTTGTGATGGGTAGGCATAAATTTCTCATTTGACTTGAGGAGAGGAATACAGGAATAGGACAATTGATGATATAGAGGAGGAGGGACAAGTACCAGAGGGATTTCTCTGAACTGCCAGTAGGGAACTAGTGCACAGTTAGAAAGTATTGTCTTTTCTTGAAGCATGATTGCCTCAATGCCTCAACCATAGTAACAGGAGCATATGTAGGGTATCCAGGTACTGGTGCAGACTGGTGTGAAACTGTATTGGTAAAATTTGTGGAACTTACTGTGTCTGCTTGTATTTTCTTTGTGAATAGAAAGCATGGTCATCAGCTCTGAGAGTGGGGAAGAGGCGCTCTGGATGAAGAAAGCGGAGAATGGGGTCAGACTGGACCCGGAAAGTACTGCACATTTGGTGAGCAACCTTAGGGATCCATGTGAGGTTAACAATTAAGTTAAGAGGGACTAAAGGGCAAGGCACATTTTTGAATGCTTTCTGTGTGGCCAACACACTGATAAATGCAACGTGCATATGTGTTGTCTCAACACTAAACTTTAGAGCCACTCTACAAGTTTCCTATCATTATCACTGTTTTCTAGATGGCTAATTTGTGTTTATTTACAGATTTAGGAAGTTATTCTGTCATTATTTGAAATTAAGTTTTTTTGCTGGCAAAACTCATGTTTTTGATTTACTTTCTACTTTATGTATGG
The DNA here is from genome assembly GCF_000754665.1 of Bison bison bison. Lineage (NCBI taxonomy): Eukaryota > Metazoa > Chordata > Mammalia > Artiodactyla > Bovidae > Bison > Bison bison. The sequence goes on along the minus strand of NW_011494805.1, from coordinate 3,059,468 downwards.
GACAATTGTTTGGCTATTTTTCAAATCCAAGTTTGTTAATAACTACAGTGTTGCAAAAAGAGTGTCTTTTTATTTACATAATATGATTATTGTCATCTTTAAGTTGATATGATGAAATATTTGTTTGTTAAGATTATGATGACTGTGAGACCATGAGATATTTTAATAAAACAATCAAAGACAGAACAGAGATGAACATATTGGAAATTATTCTATATTGACTTTCAGTGCTGTTGTTACCAAGCCCAAGCTCACTCTGCTCACAGCGCAGCAGACAAATCTGAGAGATGAGGCACTGAGTCAAGGCACACAACTTTATTTGGAAAGCAGACAGAGCGAGAAGATGGAAGACTGATGTCTCAAAATTGTCTTATCAGGCTCTGGATGCCAGGTTCTTTTATAGAACAGAGATGGGGAAGGGGAGGAAACAATGTAAAAACCTTGCAATATCTTTAATCTTGCAAATATCTCCTAGAATGACTAGCCTTGGAGATGGGATATGTTAATTTCTTCCATCCTGTGGCCATCCACAGGTGGATAAGGTTCTGAAAAAGGCATTTTTGTTTAACATTTAGGCAGAGGGGCTGGGTTTCCTAAGGCAGACCATTTTGTAGAGACAGTATCCTTTTAGTGATCAAAAGCAACAGGAAGCAAAAGTTAAAAAGCAACTCCAACATGGAGTCAATTCTTCCTTTAAAACTATAAATATTTCATATTTTCTTCTGAAGTATATTAGGAGTCAATATTGTTAAAGATATAAAGGAGTAATAAATTGGATTGATTGTTAGGGAAATTAGTAGTCTCGCTTAGGCTTCCGGAGAAGGCAATGACACCCCACTCCAGTATTCTTGCCTGGAAAATCACATGGATGGAGGAGCCTGGTAGGTAGGCTGCAGTCCATGGGGTCGGTAAGAGTCGGACACGACTGAGTGACTTCACTTTCACTTTTCACTTTCAGGCATTGGAGAAGGAAATGGCAACCCACTCCAGTGTTCTTGCCTGGAGAATCCCAGGGACAGTGGA
>NW_011494805.1:3041022-3058345 GCF_000754665.1 Bison bison bison | reverse complement strand
TGTTCTTGCCTGGAGAATCCCAGGGACAGTGGAGCCTGTTGGGCTGCCGTCTATGGGGTTGCACAGAGTCAGACACAACTGAAGTGACTTAGCAGCAGCAGCAGCAGCAGCAGCAGCTTAGGCTTCAGAGACAAAGCGGACTGGGCCTCTGACCTTACTTCTAACCTACCTGGACACTGCCCTGACTCTGAGTGACAGTCATTGCTCTGAGTGCAAGGGTTGCAGCATCAAGATAAGATAGGGGGCAGGGGATGAAACTTGAGATTTCTGAGGCCCTGGAGGTGTGCTGGCCACCAAGCCCTGGGCTTAAGTGCGTTCCAAGTTTTACACACTGACATGAAATCAGAGCTGCAACTTGCTCACAGATTGATGATGATATCACTTTGCATCCTGGGATTATAAGCAGGAATCCCAAACTGCAATCTTCAAAGTCTCACCCATGAAGCGAATATACTGACTGGGACCTTTTCCAACCGGGACTCCAGGTGTGCTGGGTCACGGGACTTCTCAGCACTGTTTGAGTCTGAATGTTGGTCAAAATCCAGTTTGGTGATGTTTTCTCTTCAGTTTCTCTTTTCTTTTAATGTTAGTATATTAAACGTAAGCTAGATAATTCACTAATAAATATTTGTAATATTTACTTGTACAGAATGAGTGTCATATTTTGTTAACAAATCCTTTGAACCTGAGGCAAAAGTGAAAACTTTCAGCAAAACATCAACAGTTAGTCTTTTTTCCTATTGTATCCTTTTAAAAATATTATTGTGAGATTAAACTATCCAGTTTCTCCAGACCTCATCAAACCGTGAGTGAAAGTAGATTGATAACAAAATTTTCAAAATTCTCTGATTCTTACTCTAACCTATGAGCACAGGACTTGTATCCTCTCCAGTGTATCTCTGAGATGCATCTGGAGGTCCACAGAGTGGATTTTCACTCTAGTCTAACTCTCAATGGCAACAACATTGTCTGTTTTTTATTTGTCATAAACACCATTGGGCACCCACATCTCCTGGTTACGTTTGTCGTTTGAACACTTCTGAGACCTAAGTACACAAAAATCACTTTGTTCATTGCCCCTGTGTCCAAGGCTCCAGGAATGATGCTGTTTAGCCTCATTGTCTTGCAGATTTTTAATGAAGCAAGAGCTATTTATGCCTATTTTTATTTATAACTCTTGACTCTCTTAAGACACAGAGAGATCATCCTTTTTGGTTACTGTAAGCCAATAAATTATTTATTTTGTAAGTTTGATGTGAAGGACACAGGCATTAAATTTATCTATTCACAGAATTTTTGCTTATTTGCATGTTTATTTACACATAATGCATGTACATTATGTAATTTTAAAATGATAACTTACTTAAATTGAAGGTTAAAATTACTCACTACACAAGAGCAAAATCTATTCCTGTGACATTTCCCTAAGAAGTTTGGTGTGTTACTTTTTTAGGACCCTCTTTTGACTCATTCTCATTTTATTAGAGGATAAATTCCATATTTATTAATATGATTATAAAAGATGAATTTGAATCATTTGAAAAGACCCTGATGTTGTGAAAGATTGAAAACAGGAGGAGAAGGGGACAACAGCAGATGAGATGGTAGGATGGCATCACCGACTCAATGGACATGAGTTTGGGTAAATCCCGGGAGTTGGTGATGAACAGGGAGGGCTGGCGTGCTGCAGTCCATGGGGTCACAGAGTCAGACACAACTGAGTGACTGAACTGACTGACTGAAAAGATGAATTATTATGTTTTAGAGTTTTCTATGTGATATTTTTTCTTTGAGACATCTTGTGGTGAAAGGCTTGAATAAAGAAAAAAACAATACAAAAACACCAATACAGTATACTAATGCATATATATGGAATTTAGAAAGATGGTAACAATAACCCTGTATACAAGACAGCAAAAGACACTGATGTATAGAACAGTCTTTTGGACTCTGTGGGAGAGGGAGAGGGTGGGATGATTTGGGAGAATGGCATTGAAATATGTATAATATCATATATGAAACAAGTCGCCAGTCCAGGTTCCATGCACGATACTGGATGCTTGGGGCTGGTGCACTGGGACGACCCAGAGGGATGGTATGGGGAGGGAGGAGGGAGGAGGGTTCAGGATGGGGAACACATGTATACCTGTGGCAGATTCATTTTGATATATGGCAAAACCAATACAATATTGTAAAGTTAAATAAAATAAAATTTTAAAAAAGAAAGAAAGAAAAAAACAAGACAGATTTGGAAATATCTCTTCCAAATATTGGTATGACCATACCCATCTCAACAAGAAATGTGAACAGTGACTCTAGAATTTGCTATCTTGGGAGAATTTAGATTTTGGGATTTGGGGATTCAAATGTACATACTTCTATATTTAAAGTAGATAACCAATAAGGACCTACTGTATAGCACAAGGAACTCTGCTCAATATACTCTAATAACCTAAATGGGAAACATTTTTTTTTAGAAAATAATAGACACATGCATATGCCATAACTGAATTCCTTTGCTGTACACCTGAAACTAATACAATATTGATACTCAGCTATGCTTCATTATAAAATAAAAAAATAATTTTGATTACCTGTGAGTAGATCTCATGGAAGAATGTTTTGATTATTGGTAAATTGATATCTATTTATGTAAAGTATTAATTAATAAAAGCATGATCCACACTTAATTGTTTGCTGTCAGTTGTTATGAGGAAATAAGCCCCAGCTGTCAAGTGGAAATCTTGAGAGAAATTGAGTTGTCTCAAATATGCATGTTTCTGATTGAAAAATGTGAAGGATGCTGTAGCATAAGAGGGCTAACCATGTTATAAATCTTTTGCTTAGATGATACTTTAATATAACTAAAATTTCTATAACTTTCTTGAAAAGCTATGTCTAAAACTGCAGCCTGGGAGCCCTCAAATTATAGATCAGGAAGGACATCAATGGTTCACACCTCTCACCACCTCCCTCTCAGGTGATTTTACTGATTTGGCAATTTAGGTTTTGGATTCAGACTGAACTGTTAAAGGAATTTGCAATTGCATCATTTCTCTTTGCCATGTTTGTGATTCCTAATTTTTCTTAAACTGGGTTTTACATGTTATAATTTATTTGATGCATGATAGTGGGCTTTAAAATATCTGAATATCCCATCTTATTGTGAAAAAAAATCTGCTTATGTTTCATGATCCAACTCTTCTATATTTTAAGGTCCTTTGACAATCCCAAGTTGTTTTCATCCTTCTTTTCCTCACAATAAAAACAAGTAGATGGTTACCACATTGTTTTTCTGTTGGTCAGTCATGTCTGACTCTCTGAGACCCCATGGACTGCAGCACGCCAGGCCTCCCTGCCCATCACCAACTCCTGGAGTTTACTCAAACTCATGTCCATTGAGTCGGTGATGTCATCCACCCATCTCATCCTCTGTCATCCCCTTCTCCTCCTGCCCTCAACCTTTCCAAGCATCAGGGTCTTCTCAATGAGTGGGCTCTTCACATCAGGTGGCCAAAGTAATGGAGCTTCAGCATCAGTCCTTCCAATGAAAATTTAGGGTTGATTTCCTTTAGGATGGACTGGTTGGATCTCCTTGCAGTCCAAGGGACTCTCAAGAGTCTTCTCCAGCATCACAAAATAGTTACCACATTGCGTTAGTTTTATTGATTTTTTTGTGTGTCTCTTTTTCTAGATTACAAACGTTCATGTTAATGATTTGCTTATCTGCATATTTGTTCACCATCAAAAACACTGTGATTAGTACATGAAAATCATTTGGTAATTTTTGGTGATTAAATGAAAGAATGGAATGGGAGCTGATGGGAAACTTCTGTTCTGATTTTTGCTTATTTCAGTTTGATTTTAGTGCCTTCATGTGAAGTATTTATCATCGCCATGCACAGTGTATGATTTTAATAACTTAGAATCTGCTTCCACTAATATGAAATAATCCTTTAATTGAGGAAATATTGGCTGATGAGATCGAGCACTTTTTGATGCATTTCATTCTGAAGTATTAGATACAGTAAATGGGGTTTTACCTCAGTCATACTTATTGCGTTACTTTGAATTATAGGAATAAAAGTCAATGGATTCTGTGGAAAAATTAAATAATCAAGAACTTCCAGATTTTGAATGCTGTTCAAGATGTGGCCTTTTATTTTCCATGGGTTTCTGCCACATCACTTACACATATGAAATCACATTCCCTCAATTGCACAGACAAAATTATTAATCTTATTTAAGACAATCATCTTGGGCTTCCTTGGTGGCTCAGATGGTAAAGAATCTGCCTGCAATGTAGGAGACCTGGGTTCGATCCCTGGGTTGGGAAGGTTCCCTGGAGGAGGGCATGGCAACCCATTTCAGTATTCTTGCCCGGAGAATCCCAAGGACATAGGAGCCTGGCAGGCTACAGTCCATGTAGTCACAAAGAGTCAGACACAACCGAGTCACTAGCCACAGCACAGCACAAAACAATCACCTTGGGTATACATTGCTCTAAAATATTGGTACATATGGAAAAATTCTGATGTGTAGTGATGAAAAATACCTGCAAACACAGTTTGCTTCTTGAAATAATTGTATCTATATTTGATCCAGGAAAGCTACTATTACACAATGACTATGTCAAGCAACGTGAAAAGAATGTGAGTGCTAAATTGTATAATCATTAATGGTTTTGTTTCGCTACTAATTTTGCATAAATTAAATTTTGGAGTTGCAATCATGATGGTAAGGAATCTAAAGTGGCATTTCCAGACATCGATATTGTTGACTAAAAACTTATGGAGGTCAAAATGCAAATGCTTTAGTTCTTATATTGTAAGAGTGCTACGTAAAGGACCTCTGAAAGCGTGAACAAGTTTTGCCTTTCGGTGGTGAGAGGATATTAGCTTTGTCAACAGTAAACACAGACTGCTATTCAGTGAAATAGTTGAATATGATTATATAGTTATTTTGAAATATGTTTCTGTCTTTGTGTGTTTTCTTTTGTTTCCATTTCTACAGACTAAATATTGTTTGAATGGCCTTGAAGAAACGGTCCTTTATATCTTGTGGAAACAGGCTTTTTGAGAATACAAGTGTATCAAACTGCAATGAAGAAGGAAACAATTTCCTAATCTCATACACAGTTCTATATTTCCAAGGGCAATCAGATAACATTTGTGACCTTCCATTTTTATTTTTTAAAAAATGAACCATGATTGAAACATTTATATATAATACATTCTTTAGAAGAGACCTTGCTGATAACAGGGTTTTAAAAGATTGATGCTCAGAATGAAAAACTATTTTGACCTTCAGTTTTTAACTTCACAATGCCCCTGAAAAGAAACCTTTCAAATTACAATAAAAAACTTAAAAACTATATTTAGTGTATAACATAGGCTGACTGAGTGCATTATTTTATTATAATAACAATCTTGGATAAAATTATGTATGTTCAATGTCTATAGTGACTATTCAGTTCAATAAAATAATGTGCTCACAGACAGGAGAGGCAGAAAGCCAGACTTCTAGGATGCAATAAAGCACAGCTTCAACACTCTGCTGCAGCAGAGTTAGGGCCTGCTGTGAAAAGGCAGAGAGAGAAAAAGGCCCAGCAGAGGGGGGCAGCCGTCAGAAAGGGGTGACACTCTTGCAGAATACAGGCTTTGGGCAAATTCCAGACCTACAACAGACAAAGATGAACCAGAAAATAAAGCAAAGAAAATTTATAATGTGTATTTAGAATAGAAACAACAAAAAAAAATGACCTCAGTTTCTTCAATAGAGCCAAGCTTTGAAATAGCCTTATAAGTGAGAAAGACAGCTATGTTTATATGAAATAATAATCTTCATTACTGAATTTTTTTAGATATGGAATAGTGTAACTTTACAAAATTGCTAATATTTCTCAAGCTTATGTCTCAAGATCAGCTACTAAAGTAGCTACTAAGTAGCTATTACAACTACTTAATAATGCTCCATATCAACTATGACCAACCATGTTTCTTAAAGGCCAAGATAATTATTCAGGATGAAAAATGTTGCAAGTAATACATTTCTAATTTTAGCTGACCAGCAAGGCCAAAGTCAATTTTTTACTGCTTTCTTAACAGTTTACTTTACTACCCTACTTGGAGTATGTGTGTATATATATAAATATACACACACATATAAAGGCATGGGCTTCCCCGGTGGCTCAGACAGTAAAGTGTCTCCTGCAATGCAGGAGACATGGGTTCTATCCCTGGGTCTGGAAGATCCCCTGGAGAAGGAAATGGCAACCTACTCCAGTACTGTTGCTTGGAAATTACCATGGACGGAGGAGCCTGATAGGCTACAGTCAATGGGATTGCAAAGAGTCATACACGACTGAGCAACTTCACATATATATGTGTGTGTGTGTGTGTGTGTGTGTATATATATATTTGTCTATTTTCAAATCTAAAACTTTGAAATTCTGAGATTCATATTGAAGTGAAAATAAAACAAATAAAACCCTGTGATTTCCTGAATGTGAATCTGTAATACCATCCTATGTGAACTATTGAAATTTAAGGAATTATGTTTTTAATACCTTAAGATTCTTTAATGAACCTGAGAGAAAACAGAGAAATGGTAATGGAATTTGTTTTACTTATTTCATCTAAATAGTTTCCCCATTGTCTTTGACTGCATTCTTATCAGTATTAGTAACACACAACTCAGAATTAGATATGTCACTTGTTTTTTCATGAGAGCAAGATATTACTTTTTACTGAAGGACAATTTAATGGAGCAGAAGAATGTCTTATGTTTCAAAGTTTCTTGTCACGATATTTGGTATTTTTCAGACTGATCTGCTACCTCTGCATATATGAGGTTTCTGCAGTAACTACCAGGGAAGAAATAGCAGTTAGTGATTTGTAAATCCACTAAAGGAAACAAATCTGATTCTGTTGTATTCTATTATAAAAATTCCACCACAGTGTTATATAAAATGCAAATCTGACCTAATTCAGATCAAGAAATCCATTTATTTAAAATAATTTCTGTTTCCGCAAGGGAAATACATACATAGGACGAAGGAAAAAACAAAAGAATAAAGAATAAGAAAATAAGAGAGCAAAGCAGTAGAACAGCAAGCAAATAGTAATAAAGAAAATTTCATTCACATTCTCTCATGACTAATTTGTGACTATCATTATATATTTGGATCATTTTGAATTTGGAGTGATGCTTAAATGAGGGTCTCCAGGAGAGAGTTCTGACCGGCCTTCAGGAAGTCTCCAACGTGGGCCTCACACTGCTGAAATAACTTCCGGTTCTGAGCCCGTCTTTATGATGCACTGCCGTCTATGGGGTTGCACAGAGTCGGACACAACTGAAGCGACCCAGCAGCAACAGCAACATTGCTGAGGCAGAAAGTGAAGAGGAACTGAAAAGCCTCTTGATGAAAGTGAAAGAGGAAAGTGAAAAAGTTGGCTTAAAGCTCAACATTCAGAAAATGAAGATCATGGCATCTGGTCCCATCACTTCATGGGAAATAGATGGGGAACAGTGGAAACAGTGTCAGACTTTATTTTTTTGGGCTCCAAAATCACTGCAGATGGTGACTGCAGCCATGAGATTAAAAGACGCTTACTCCTTGGAAGGAAAGTTATGACCAACCTAGTAGCATATTCAAAAGCAGAGACATTGCCAACAAAGGTCCTTCTAGTCAAAACTTTGGTTTTTCCATTGGTCATGTATGGATGTGAGAGTTGGACTGTGAAGAAAGCTGAGCACTGAAGAATTGATGCTTTTGAACTGTGGTGTTGGAGAAGACTCTTGAGAGTCCCTTGGACTGCAAGGAGATCCAACCAGTCCATTCTGAAGGAGATCAGCCCTGGGATTTCTTTGGAAGGAATGATGCTAAAGCTGAAACTCCAGTACTTTGGCCACCTCATGTGAAGAGTTGACTCATTGGAAAAGACTCTGATGCTGGGACGGACTGGGGGCAGGAGGAGAAGGGGACGACAGAGGATGAGATGGCTGGATGGCATCACTGACTCGATGGACGTGAGTCTCAGTGAACTCCGGGAGTTGGTGATGGACAGGGAGGCCTTGTGTGCTGCGATCCATGGGGTCGCAAAGAGTCGGACATGACTGAGCGACTGAACTGAACTAACTGAACATTGCTCATCAACAGAATGAGAGCAGAGACTTGTGGTAAAGATGAGATCATACTAATTTAGAATCCCAGAAACTAATACAGAAAATACATGGTGAAGTCTATTAATTTTATAATAAATGTAATAAATGCATTTACATATATGAATATGACAGTATATTTTCCTATAACGATGACAAAAATGAGAGTAGAATAAATGTTTAGATTGCTTTATATTTATTTGTATTGCAGTCCTGAGATTTTTGTAAATAAAAGTTGCTTAAATGTTTGATATATTAGAGATTGATTTGTGTCCAACTAAAATGTATGGAATCCGCATTCCATATAGTCTCAGAAATATATTCTTAGAGTTCTATTTGATTTTTTATTGCAAGAAATTCACATACTACCTAATTTGGGAGATGGTGGACTTTATTAACCACTGTTTACAATAAGACTCCAAAATAAAGCTGCATGCTCACAAAATAGATTTGAGCTGTTTCCCCTTTGTTTTACTAACTACTGAGATGCAAAGTTAATATTCTTACATCTGGGAAGGCTCAAAACGTCTCCTTTTTCTACCTACTGGATAATTAGCTAACTGATAACTATCTTTCTCTTAATTTGTTAGGTAATTAAAGTTTTCTATAAGAAACATATATTAGGTAATGAAAGAATCCTGCCTAGCAACTAGGACAGTGAGCAAAGCTAAGACCACCACCTTTGCAGAGGTTTCAGAAGCAGACAGTACTTACTGTTACCAACAATTATTTTCCCCCACTGGAAATGCACTGAAAATAACATTCTTAACATTAGGATATACACACACACACACACACACACACACACACACATACATATACATAATACACATAATATTGCATATTTAATATTATATATATATATAAATTACAGATGAAACAGAGCCAGATTTTCCTAAACTGATTAAATATAACCTTAATTTCTATATGTTATGGATATATTGTACATATTTATGATTGACGATCTCTGATTCTATCTCTGTATGGTACTGATCTTTCATTTCAGAGAAAGGAATGCCTCTCTTCCATCTATCTAATTTTCTGTCTTGTTTTTGGTTTAAGTGTAAGACTATTCTTATTTATCCCATGTTTGGAGATTATCCAAGTATTGTCTAGGCATCATGTATTTCGGAGGATATTCACAAGTTCTATCTGAAGAAAGTCCTTTTTCATTTTAGCCTTTTCACTGTAGGGTTTATTGACCTTGATTTAAGGTTTTCATTGCATTTACCCACTTCTTTCTTTCTACAGTCTATGATTTTAGCTTTGCTAAATTTTATGTCATTTTTTTGCCTCTATTAACCTCAATTTCCTAAACTTCTGGCAATCAGTTTCCCTCTAGATCATTTATTTTTGTTTTTGTCACTGTATTGAAAGTGAAAAGGAGAGTCAGTCAGTTGTGTCTGACTCTTTGTGATAGTCCATGGAATTCTCCAGGTCAGATTACTGGAGTGGGTAGGCTTTTCTATTCTCCAAGGGGATCTTCCCGACTTAGGGATCCAACCCGAATCTCCCTCCCTCATTGCAGGCGGACTCTTTACCAGCTGAGCCACAGTGGAAACTCAAGAATACTGGAGTGGGTAGCCCATCCCTTCTCCAGCAGATCTTCCCAACCCAGGAATCAAACCAGGGTCTCCTGCATGCAGGCAGATTCTTTACCAACTGAGCTATAAGGGAAGCCTGTACCAGGGAAGATTCGTTGTATTGAGTACATATTTTTCTATTTAACTGCTATTGTTGAGGGATAAGAATGACCAAATTTCTTAGCAGTGTCATTAGGAATGCAGTGTTCCATCCTTATGTCAAGATAAACATACAAAGCCTTTATTTTATACTTACTACTATTACTTTATGGTAATACTTCTAGACTTACCAACCTAAGAATAAAAAAACTAAGCATCTGAGTTAGAACTAACCATAAGTTGCATGTGACTTTTCTGCTTAGAGTTGGAAGAAATATTATCACCAAACTTTTGCTTCAATTTTTTTTTCATAAAATGCATCAAGTTTAAAAGTTGTGAACTGGAAATGAAGACTGTGAACATGGAATAGCCTTATTTAGCTTTGGTTTCCCTCTCCACCTAACAAGGCTTTATAGAATCCAATAAAATATATTCTCCCTATGCTTCATTATTTTTGATATAATGTAACTAGACAACAAAACATTTGTCATCTCAAATCCTTTTTTTAGTAAGGAAAATGATAAAGTGTCAAGAAAATTATCTGAATTATTATCTCATTGATAATTCTATTTAAAGCATATACATCACAGGAATAAAAATGTCAACATAGAATGAATCAATTGACTGTGTATCCTTGTGTTATTGTGTTAATTTGTTTTATGTTGTCATTCACAAAAATATTCTAATTATTTATGAGTACACCCCACTCCAGTACTCTTGCCTGAAAAATTCCATGGGCAGAGGAGCCTGGTAGGCTGCAATTCATGGGGTCACGAAGAGTCGGACACGACTGAGCGACTTCACTTTCAATCTTCATTTTCATGCATTGGAGGAGGAAATGACAACCCACTCCAGTGTTCTTACCTGGAGAATCCCAGGGACGGGGGAGCCTGGTGGGCTGCTGTCTATGGGGTCGCACAGAGTCGGACACAACTGAAGCGACTTAGCAGCAGCAGCAGCATACATCCAAATTTCAATTTTAAAATTCTTTGATTAAAGCTCTCTTGTTTAAATGTAACATATGGCATTCAAATTATTTCCAAAGTCAATGATTCCACATCAGTTTTAATTAGTATAATATTCTTTTTCATGGTTTGCTGAAATTTTTCTTAATATACTTTCTACTCTTTGCTTCCTCTGTAGCTCCAGTGAATCATTTTGTCTTCCACTTGGGCAAAATGTGTATGAAAGTATTTACTCCAGGTGAATCAAATATTTAATGATTTAAGGTATTTTTGAATGAAAATAAAGTTTGCAGACATAAGTGTTTCCTGAATTTCCCCTCCTCAGCTGCATTCATCTAGGCCCTTTTCCTCCTCTGCTGGACTATAAACTTCCCATGCACCGGCATAAGTCAATGCTTACATTTATAACCTCAGGCTACACTAAGAATTGCTCTAATACTCTGTTTTTCTTATGACTCATCATTAAACTATAGGTCCACAGTACTGTCTTCTATTTCTCTTTTTCTCATTGTTTTTTCCTCCTTCCATATTGACTGCCCCGTCTCAGTTTTTTCTTTCTTTCTTTTTTTTACTAATTTTTCTTCATAGTTTAACCTCTACATTTTTGAAAGTTCTAGGCTGCAATTCATGAAAGCTATTTCTTTGGATTTTTAAAAAATTAATTTATTTTTATTGAAGGATAACTGCTTTACAGAATTTTGTTTTTTTTTCTGTCAAACCTCAACATGAATCAGCCATGGGTATACATATGTTTGCAGCTATGGATTCTGCTATAATCACATTTATAAACATGATTAGTTCAGGGAAAATAAATATTTGAAACTCTTCGTATGCCATTTGTACACATCATATGTCATGGAAAATGAATAATGGGTAAAATAGCACTCTGTCAAACCAACCGTCAATTTTCATGTCCTGTCAGAAAAATATGACAATCCTTAATTCAAATAAATGTTTTGTAAATACTTAACAGAATCTTATAGAAAAAATTAACAATTTATAGAACAGAATTTTTATGAGTATTAAAATCAGTGAAGACATATACTGTAGCTCAAGTACATTGATTCAATCGCTTTAAATATTTTATTAAGAACAAAAATGCAATAGATTTTCATTATATAATAGTACTGTGTGATGTTTAAGTCAAGTTACTTATTTATGAAGTGAGACCTATGATCTAAGACCCAAGGTTCTATCTAAAAATATGCACATTTGTATATTGCCCACATATATTTAGCTTTGGGCTAACATATTTTAGACAAAAAATCTATTATTTCCTCTCACAACCCAAAAAAACTCTTCTGTCCTGGGACTGCTCATATGTAATTATTTCAGTGATTACAATGAAATAAAGCCAGAATATGAAAATTAGCTTAATACTTAAAATGTTTAATATGCAGTGAAAAAAATAAAAAAATGGAGGGTGGTTTCATTTTAAGGGTTTTAAAAACAGAATTAATTAAAAGCTCATTACCAGGAATATGATTATGAGTTGTTATCTTATGAATAGAAGGATCTTTATATTTCTGAATTGTCAAAAAAGTTGACATTTTTTATAATATTATAAAGCTCATTTTCTAATTGGCCTGCTCTGTAAAATTGCAGACAAAATGAATTCTACAGATGGTCATATATGTGTAGCAATTAAGGAGCTGTGACGACAGGTCACCTATTATAGGGTTACTACACTAACTTTGTGGTTAAATCTCTAAAGAACTAAAGTTTGGTTAAGATTTTGTTGTCACAAAGCAAATGCACTTACGAGATGTGTTTGTTGCCTTTTTCCTTAGCTACCTGCCTTCTATATTTTAAAATAGTCATTTCTAGCAATTGTAATTTGGAATTGGCTGGCTTCCAATGATTCATATGCTGTAATAAATAAAAGATTCACACCATTTTAAAATGTGATTATTAAAAAATAGCTCTGATAAATATTATAGGACTAAAAATAAAGTGTAAATATCTTCTTTTTATTCTGTTCCTCCAATCCACTACATTATAAATTGCATGCAATTTCTCAAATTTGTGTCTATTTTATTCTTGACATAGAATTAAACGTTCAAAAAAAAAAAAGAATTAAACGTCCGTAAGTATAGAGTCTGCTGTAATAGGTATTTTATTGTTAAATATCACTAAGTCCCCAGATTCTATTAGCAGAAATAATAGCATTAATTTCATATTTAACTGATATTCATCTTATTGAGGAAAATGTGCTCATTATTTTATTTGCTTATGGCACTAATAATTTTTTTTCTAAATGTGTAATTTAACAAAATTGAAAGGACATATTCAAGCAGATCTTCTTTAGATGATGATTTTTAATTTAAGAAAATCTAGATGATTTTATCTTTACTCATTTGAAATATTAAGATACATTTTTTCACATTACCAAAACAGTATCTTAAAATTGGAATGCTATATTAATACTAATCATTAATATAGCCTATTTTACCCTTCTTAAATATTGAAAAATTAAAAAAATTATGGAGAGACAAAGAGGGAAATACTACCTCATGTACCAAACATCAACCAAAAATGTAATACCCACAATGAATCCTCTGAGCACTAAGGTGATATTGTGCCACAATGATATTAATATATTTACTGTTTGAAAATACGGTATTTCTCATGTATAGTATTGATTTCACCTGGAAAAACAAATTTCTGAAATAGAACTTTCCTTTTAGTATTCACTATGTTCTCATTTGAGAGATCAGAACCAACAACATGGATGAGGTAAAAGAATCGCTTTATCCGGAAATCCGGATACGATCTGAGGTAGTAATTGTAGAGTTAGGAAGATTTGGTCTGGAAGACCTTTGACGATACCGTGGAGAATCCACTGAGAGCAACAGAAAATTCTGAGCTGGAAACTGCTTTGAAATATCTGAAAGCAGGGCAGCCTGGCAAGACCACGTCACGTGGAGCAGCGTCAAATACGGTTTAAAGGAAAGGACAAAGCAGTCGTGTTCAGGCTGCTGCTGCTAAGTCGCTTCAGTCGTGTCCGACTGTGCGACCCCATAGACGGCAGCCCACCAGGCTTCCCCATCCCTGGGATTCTCCAGGCAAGAACACTGGAGTGGGTTGCCATTTCCTTCTCCAATGCATGAAAGTGAAAAGTGAAAGTGAAGTCGCTCAGGCATGTCTGATTCTTTGAGACCCGCTGGACTGCAGCCCATCAGGCTCCTCCATCCATGGGATTTTCCAGGCAAGAGCACTGGAGTGGGGTGCCATTGCCTTCTCTGGTTTAGGCAGCAGTATCATGGAATTTTTATCTGCCTATCCCCATACTTATGTATTATCTATCGTCTATCTATCATCTATCTATTATCTATCTATCTATCCATCTATCTGCCTGCCTGAATTAAGCATTCAAATAACAGAATGTGGTCAAAGAAAAATGAAATCACGTTAATTTGTCTTACCTTAAATTCATTCCCATAAACCTCAGCTCTGACTGAGCCAATGTTTTCTTTAGTCAACCAACTTTCCTACATTTAGAGTGGAAACTTTTCTCCCACAGTTTCCCATCCCCTGCTTTGCCTCAGCTTAGCTGGTGGATTTGTTTTGAGGTATGTGGAGAATACAGAGGGTTACACTATATCTGACCCATTTTTTCCCCTAGCCATTCACTTTTTAAAATTGAGATATAATTGATAAATAACATTTTGTAAGTTTACAAAACTTGATGTCACCCGGCTTAAAAGGAGACAAAGCAAAACCTAAGTCTTCTGTGATCCCCCTTCTATTCCTGGTAGAACATGGTTTTATATTATATTTCAATGTGATTACCTTGTACGTGGGTACTCAGTCATGTCTGACTCTTTGTGACCCCGTGGACTGTAGCCTGCCAGGTTCCTCTGTCCATGGGATTCTCCAGGCAAGAATCTGGTTGACATTTTTTCCCTCCAGGGGATCTTCCCAATCCAGAGATTAAACCCACATCTCTTGCGTCTCCTGCATTGCAGGCGGATTCTTTACCGCTGAGCCATCACCACCTTAATGTTATTCTACACTTCTAAGTCACATAAATTATCATTTCTTTTTTTGTGGTGAAAACATTTCAGATCTCATCTTCTAGCAACTTTGAAGTATTGTTGATTATGATCACTACACTCTGCATTAGATATCCAGTGTTGCTGAGGGCATGGAGAAAAAAGAGCCCTGTGCACTGTGGGTGGGAATGTAAATTGGTTCTGCCACTCTGCAGAACAATCTTGAGGTTTCTAGAAAAAACTAAAAATAGAACTACTAGATGATCCAGAAATCACACATCTGGGTATATATCTCATTCTCATGTTCATTGCAGATTATTCACAATAGCCAAAATATTAGCTGACTTTGTGATTGCTCAGTGCTTTCTGTATCATAACTTGCTTTTCTGTTTCATTACTGAATCATCCTCATCAGGATATGAACAGGGCTCGATGTCACTCAGCTTAAAAGGAGACAAAACAGCACCTAAGTATTGTGTGATCCCCCTTCTATTCCTGGTACTCTCACACTTCCATGCTCCCTTTTCAGTAAGACTGTACCCAGGCTTGTGTACACAATCTGTATACACTCATTCTACTCTCTTTCTGTTGCCTTATGAACAAACTTTAATTTGAAGACCACATTCTTTCTTGTTTAACCTTCTACTCCACTGGACTTCCATACCCTTTTTTGGAATTAGACTAAAAAATCATCATTTTTAAACTAAATTTGGCACACTCTAGAACCTACTATGCACCTCCTATTTTCTCTATATACATATACTTTCATAGGCAATTTGTTTCATGACCATGGATATCATACACATGACTCATAAATACAAATGTATTTATCTCAGACCTTTCCCTAAATTGCCAACTTGTACGCTTTTATTCCACATGACCATTTGGTTCACACTCTTAAAATGTACTCCAACTTCAGGCATTCATTAACACCTCATTTTTTAATGGCAATCTACTATTTTAGCTGTTTAGTTTAAACAGTATCTAGTCAATTTTGAGTACTATTTTTCTTCCATGAAGCATCCATCAACAAATCCTGATGTTTCTGCTTTGAAATATATTTAGAATCTGATCTTATCACCACCACGTGTACATGACAGTCACTGTATTTCCTTTCCTGAGCTATTATAATAAAAGCGTTAGAATAACCCACACACCTGCGGACAAAGACACACAAACACAACACAGACACGCACACACACACTGTATTTTCCGCACTTCACTCACGTAGTTTTTCTTCACATGATAATGGAAGTGAATACTCTACTCGAGAGCATTTAACATCTCTGCTAAAATCCCCAGGGCTTTGCCCCGCCTCTCTAATTAAAACACGAAGTTTTTGCTTTGCTAAGGCTCCACCAAACAGCTGTCCTTGCCCCTGCTCAGCAGCTCAGTCACGTCCAACTCTTGCAATCCCATGGACTGTAGCCTGCCTGACTCCTCTGTCCATGGGATTCTCCAGGTCAGGATATGGGAGTGGGTAGCCATTCCTTTTCTCCAGGAGATCTTCTCAACCCAGGGATAGAACCCAGGTCTTCTGCATTGCAGACAGATTCTTTACCATCTAAAATGCCCTTGCAATGAGAAATTCTCGTAATTTCATGGCCACAGTCACCGTCCCAGTCATTTCAGAGAAGAAAATAACATCTGTCACTGTTTCCACTTTTTCCCTTTCTATTCGCCGTGAATTGATGGGACCTGATGCCATGATCTTCTTTTTTTTTTTTTTTTTTTTTATGCTGAGTTTCAAGCCAACATTTTCAGTCTCCTCTTTCACCCTCATCAAGAGACTCCTCAGTTCCCCTTCATTTTCTGCCAGTAGAGTGGTATCAGCATTCTTTGTGATCCAAGTCTCACATCTGTACAGGACTGCTGGAAAAATCACAGCTTTGACTATATGGACCTTTGCTGGCAAAGTGATGTCTCTGCTTTTTTAATATGCTGTCTCAGTTTGTCATAGCTTTCCTTCCAAGGGGCAAGTGCATTTTAATTTCACAGATGCAATCATAATCTAGAGTGATTTTGGAGCCCAAGAAGATAAAATCTGTCACTGCTTCCACTTCCTCCACATCTATTTGCAATGAACTGTTGGACTTCAATGCCATGATCTTCATTTTTTTTTTTTAATGTTGACTTTCAAGCCAGCTATTTCACTCTCCTCTTTTACCCTTATCAAGAGGCTCCTCAGCTCCTCTTCACTTTCTGCCATTACAGTGATATCACCTGTGTATCTGAGTTTGTTGGTATTTCTCCCAGCAATCTTGCTTCCAGCTTGTGATTCACCCAGTCTGGTAATTTGCATGATGTACTCTGCATATAAGTTAAATAAGCAGGGTGACCATAAACAGCCTTGACGTACTCCTTTCCCAGGGTAGCATGGCAGACTGCAGCTCTTTTGGTCACAAAGAGTTGGAAGCAACTGAGCACTCATGGCCAAACACTTATAAGGCTCCTGAAATTGGAGAGAATGTTTATGAACAGGGTTCTCAAATTTTTTCTACCAGTAAGCTCCTGGCTC
>NW_011494805.1:3027618-3040922 GCF_000754665.1 Bison bison bison | reverse complement strand
AGCTCCTGGCTCCCAGCTCCTGAATTTTCACACCACACAATGAACTTTCTCAAAATGACTGTCAACTTCTACAACCCGATGGCTTTTCAACCCCGCTGAGTGCATGCTGTGAGCACAGGTACAGAGGGGAAGACCCAAGCAAGCAGGGAAATGGTGGTGTGATCCCTGAGGAGAGAGCTTGGCAGCTGAAAAGTCAGATTTGTCTGGAAACATCAGCACAATAAATGGCATACAGACGTGAATTTTCTCTGTTTGTGGTGTTTAACTTTGCTATTAAAGTGATTAATTTGTGTGTGTGTGTGGTCGATTTAAGTTAAGAAGAAAGAACAAAAATCCCACAGCCCCCTGCCAAGAACCTATTAGCCAAAACCTAAAGTAGCTTTGATACTCTCCAGGAAAACCTTTGGGCCTAGGAGATAAATAATAGCAAAACCAAACTGGATAAGGCTAAATAAGCATGTAAAAGCCAAAATAAAGGAAAACTCACAGTCAATGGCTTGATGTTATGTATGGTTGCAATGTAGAAATACTGTGAACTGCAATTATTAATGCTGTCAACTAACTGGAAACTTTTAAAAACTATCAAGGTCTAAACCACAAGGATAAATATGCTCTATGTGCTATATCCCGTGTCTGGTAGAGTATACCATGGGGCAGGGGGGTGGTGGATACTCAGCTAGAACAGATGAGCTAGAAAGTACCCAAAACTTAAACGGCAAGAGCATATGTGAATAAACATTCTTAATAGAACTACAGAACTTATTGAATGAGAGCTGTTTTAAGTTCTCTTTACATCTTAAAACCCTATTTTCTAGCAATAAATTAAATTAAATTAGCTTCCCTTACATTAATCTGCAGAACAGTCTTCTAGGGTGAGGATGCTATTTCAATACCAGCATAGTTATGCCAAAGAGATGATCAAAGACAAGAGAGGTGATGGGTTTCTCCCTAGGAAGGTCACCCCCTCATTTTCCCTATCTCGCCTGACCCCCAACTCCTGTGGGGCAAAAAAAAAATACTGTTCTAATAGCATCAGCTTGTGCTGCCAGTCCACCCCGGGGCCTTAATGGTTCCCTTCTCCTCCCTGGTCGTCTTGCTGATCACTTGTCCAGAGCAGGAGGTTGTCACCTAGGAACTGCATGATCCTCGAGTCCTCATGAGCCTGGAGTCCTTGTAGGAGTCTTGTTGAGAATGTCGCGAGCTTGGTGATGATTGAAAGCGATCATGGTCAAGTGGCAGGCTTGCTACAAGGCCTTGTGGACCGTGGAGTAGAGGACAGAGTAGCTGGGGGCCAGTCCTAGCTCACTGGAGTGACTGGACTGTGTGTGCTCCTCGCTGACCTCATGGGCTTTGCTGTGGGCCTTCTCAGGTGACTCCATGAGGGTCACCTTCTTCTAGCCAGTGGGCAACTTTGGCCAGGTAGAGGTAGTCATCCCCTGTCATCTGCAGGAAAAAAACACTTTGCTCTCATACTGAGTCTCACTGTCATTTTTGATCAGATATTGCTAGGTATCCAGCAGGCTCGGCACATCCTGACACAGTGGCTCCAACCCCTCTGTCCTTTCCACCGTAAGCACAGACCCTCTTTGTCGTCTTATTGTATTACTATCTGCAGGTGTCTTCTGCTCAATGCTACTAATGATCCTCCAGGAAGAATGGTGTGCCCTGGTCACGTTCTTGTAGGCCACAGAGAGGTTTGCTCACTCACGGGACTGTGGCCCATTCCGCTCTAATGCACTCTTTATGGCCATGGCCCTGAGGTCTTAGTGTTCCTCCTGTTCTGCCAAGGGGCTGTCTGTACTGGCGGCTCCTTGCACCATCTTTAGGGGCTTGGGTCACCCAGGCAGGGAGACCAGGTCAACCTGAAGACCTCAGAGTGTGACTGCAGCGGGGCAGCAGCCCATGTGCCTGAGAGACCAGTTTGCAAATGGACTGGCTGAGGCCATGGCATGGAGCTGCAGCTTGAGTGTGACCTCAGGCCCCAGACCACAGTGGCTCCTTTCTGTCCGGTGTGTGCAGATATATCATTGTGATTTTGATTTGCATTTCTCTGATGATGAGCAATGTTGAACATCTTTACATATGTTCGCCATATCTTCTGAAAAATGTCTATCCAGGTTTTCTGTCCAGTTGTAATTGGGTTGGTTACTTGATATTGAGTTGTACGAGCTACTTATATATTTTATAAAATAACTCATTATCAGTTATAGCATTTGTAAATGTTTTCCCCCATTCAGTAAGTTGTTTGCATTTTTTCAGTTTTCTTTGTTGACCAAAAGCATTGAAGTTTAATTAGGTACCATTCTTTGCTTTTATTGCTTTTCCCTTAGGAGACAAATTCAAGAAAAATATTTACTGTGATTTATGTCAGAGTGTTCTGCCTATGTCTTCTTCTAAGAGATTTATGGTTTCGATTTTACATTTAGATATTTAATCCATTTCCATGGTTTTATATGTTGGGAGAAGATGTCCTAATTTCATTCTTTAAAACGTAGCTGTTCAGTTTACCACTTACTGAAGAGATTTTCTCTCCCCCATTGTATGCATATGTGGATTCATTTCTGGGCTTTCTGTTCTGTCCTGTTGATTGATGTGTCTGTTTTTGTGCCCGTGCCGTGCTCTTGTGACTACCCTGGGTTTGGAGTATCGTCTAAAATCAGGGAGCACAATACCTCCAGCTTTGTTATTTTTTCTGAAGATCGCTTTGCTAATTTGGAATCTTTCATGGTTTCAAATAAATTTTAGAATTATTTATTTGAGGTCTGTGAAAAATATGGTTGGTATTTTGATAGAGATTTCATTAAATCTGTAGATTGATTTGGCTGGTATGGATATTTCAACAATATTATTAATACTTCCAATTCAAGAACTTGAGATATTTTTCTATTTATTTGTATTATGTTGTTTCCTTATAGACTTCAGAGTATAGATATTTTATCCTCCTTTGTTAAGTGCATTAACATGCATTTTATTATTTTCGATGACATTTAAAATGATGTGGTTTTCCTGTTTTCTTTCTTCATGTGCTCTGTTGCTCAGTTTTGTCTGATTCTTTGTGACCCCACTGACTCCCAAGCTCCTCTGTCCTTTGGATTTTACAGGCAAAAATATTGGAGTGCATTAGCATTCCTTCTCCAGGGGATCTTTCCAATTCAGGGATCAAATCCTTGCCTCTTACATCTCCTGTATTTGTGGATAGATTCTTTACCACTAATGTCACCTGAGAATCCAGTTCATTACCAATGTATAGAAAAGAATAGATTTCTGTATATTGGCCTTGTATTCTGTATTTTTACTGAGTTCATGTATTAGTTATTTTTGTGGAGACTTGAAGCAACACTTAGAACTGGACATGGAACAACAGACTGGTTCCAAATAGGAAAAGGAGTATGTGAAGGCTGTATATTTTCACCCTGCTTATTTGATTTATATGCAGAGTACATCATGAGAAATGCTGGGCTGGAAGAAGCACAAGCTGGAATCAAGATTGCTGGGAGAAATATCAATAACTCAGATATGCAGCTGACACCACCCTTATGGCAGAAAGTGAAGAGGAACTAATCACCTTATGGTGATTACAGCCATGAAATTAAAAGACGCTTACTCCTTGGAAGGAAGGTTATGACCAACCTAGATAGCATATTAAAAAGCAGAGACATTACTTTGCCAACAAAGGTCCGTCTAGTCAAGGCTATGGTTATTCCTGTGGTCATGTATGGATGTGAGAGTTGGACTGTGAAGAAAGCTGAGCATTTGAAGAATTGATGCTTTTGAACTGTGGTGTTGGAGCAGACTCTTGAGAGTCCCTTGGACTGCAAGGAGATTCAACCAGTCCATTCTAAAGGAGATCAGTCCCAGGTGTTCACTGGAGGGACTGATGCTAAAGCTGAAACTCCAATACTTTGGCCGTCTCATGCGAAGAGTTGACTTATTGGAAAAGACTCTGATGCTGGGAGGGATTGGGGGCAGGAGGAGAAAGGGACGACAGAGGATGAGATGGCTGGATGGCATCACCGACTCAATGGGCATGAGTTTGAGTAAGCTCCGGGAGTTGGTGATGGACAGGGAGGCCTGTCGTGCTGCGATTCATGGGGTCGCAAAGAGTCAGACACGACTGAGTGACTGAACTGAACTGAATTGGGACTTTTTATATGTAATACTATGTCATCTGCAAATAGTGACATCTTTTTTTCTTTCCTTCCAATTTGAATGATTCTTGTTTTTCTTTTCTGATTACTGTACCTAGGACTTTTAATACTGTGCTAAGTAGAAGTTGTGAGAGTATTTTTCTCTTTTTCCTAACTTTAGAGACCAAGTTACAACTTTCCACTGCAAAGTATGTATTAGTTGTGGGTTTGCGATAGTCTTTATTATGTTGATATATTTTCCATTTATACAAGCTTTGATGAGTTTTTATCATGAATGGATGTTAAGTTTTGTCACATACTTTTTCTGCATCTATTGTGAGGATATGATTTTTATCTTTCCTTTTGTTAATATGGTGTATCATATTGTTTGATTTGCAAATATTGAAACACCCTTGCATTCCTGAAAAAATTTTCAGTTAATCATGGTATACAATCCTTTTGACACGTTCTTGAATTCTGTTTGCTAATATTTTGTTGAGGATCTTTGCATGTATACTCATCAGAGATATTGGCATACAGTTTTCTCCTTTTGAAGTCTTTGTCTGGTTTTGATATTAGGCTGATGGAGGCCTCATAGCATTTTTTTTAATTTGTCTATTGAAGTTCTATTTTACCTTGTTATGATAGATTGAGAGCGATTCCTCTAAACAACAAGGTATTATTTCTTAACCTTTCAGCGAATGCTCAAAATTAATATTAAACCACATTTACACAAAGTAGAAGGATGTTGGTCAAAGGGTAGAAACTTTCATTTATAAAAGTTTTTGGAATCTATTGAATAGCATAATGTCTGCAATTAAAACTGCTCTGTCATGTGCTTGAAAATTACTGATAGATTGTAGATATCCTCACCACATGTGCACACACACACACATACACAGAATTAATTACCTAAGGTGATAGAGATGTTAACTAACCTTACTGTGGTGATCACTTTGCAATATATATCACATCATCACATTGCACACTTTAAACTTAAACAATATTATATGCTAATTATAAAAACCAAAACCTTAATTAAGTAAATGTTGGAGACCAGATAGGGAGCTCTCACGCTCTGTTATGATGTAAGAGACCAACAAGAAGAAGAACTTACCTCTCACTCCTGGTAAGGACTTATCTAACTTACCTCTCACTCCTGGTAAGGACTTACCTAACTTACCTCTCACTCCTGGTAAGGACTTACCTAACTTACCTCTCACTCCTGGTAAGGACTTACCTAACTTACCTCTCACTCCTGGTAAGGACTTACCTAACTTACCTTTCACTCCTGGTAAGGACTTACCTAGTGAAAAGCTGTGGGCATTTGTTTACACTGCCCTCATAGCTTGTTTTCCTTTCTGTAAGTATGTTCTCCTTCCCGTGCAGTGCATGGTGCCTTGCGCATGATTTACCATGGTTGCAGTTCTATGCTGATTTACAATTTTCTGCTGATCCCAGTTATAAACACATCTCTGCTAGGGAAACGTCCGACCATTAATTTCAGGTCAATATTTTGGTAGCCAGTGCTAGGACCAGAGAAGATCCTCCATGGCCCCAGGGCTGGTGAGTGAACAGTTTGTGGTATCCACAAATGATCCATTGCACTCACTGCTTTTCTTGCCAACACTGCAGTTTGAAGGTACGTCTTTCTCCCAGATCTAGCTCAGGCAGTGTCCATTTAAAGCTCTCCAGGCTTTATTCAGGGTCTATTTTGGGGCTTTGTCATTTTAGTTAAGGCCTGGTTCTGTATTCAAGTACTTCTGTGGCACTTGAGTCCAGTTTTTAAGATCAGACTTTTTCAACCAAACTTATTAAAAACTCATCAACCATTCCTTCAGGACCAGGACCTGTGTCACTGAAACTGCCAACTCATCCATTGAACTATTCTATCAGAATAGGGACTGTTCTATGGAAACAGTTGAAAAGCCTTTGGTCAAGACCCTCTAGGAATATGCTGTTTTCATACATTGAGCTGGATTAGCTTGCAAGCTGTTTGAATTAAGCTGTTTGTGTTATAAGCTATTTAATCTATTTCAAAATTGTTCTTCTACTCTAGGGAAAAACGTCTGAGAAATAGCGTTGCAGTTATATAAATATTTTTTAGGGCACCTCCCTGCCCAAAGACTCTGGCTAACTTTATATTTAAAATCCGAGGTCTTTCCTTATGCACATTTCTAACTAAATGGACTGACCTGACCAAAGGTATTTTAGAATATAAATGGTCATTATGAAGAACTTTTGAAATCCCCAAACTTAATTTCCTTAAAAGCACTAAGTTAGACTACAATAGCTCAAACTTTCCAGGACTGAGTGGAATGCTTATTTTGATTGATATGTTGGAGCTCCCCAACGCTATCAGGTATCTGAAATTACCTCTCTGTAAGTTAAGATTTTGAGATTGACGGAGGCCAACAAATAAAGAAAATTAAAATTGCTCCCTCATGGTCCTCCTGTGAGCTGTCTTGCCTCTGGCTCTGGCCTGGCGTCTTGCCTCTTTCCTGGAATCCTAGTGGTAGGACTCTTCTTTTCATACCATATTCAAGGGATTGGGGGCAGGAGGAGAAGGGGACGACAGAGGATGAGATGGCTGGATGGCATCACTGACTCGATGGACGTGAGTCTGAGTGAACTCCAGGAGTTGGTGATGGACAGGGAGGCCTGGTGTGCTGCAATTCATGGGGTCGCAAAGAGTCGGACACGACTGAGTGACTGAACTGAACTGAACTGATTCCTCTTTCTCTTCTACACCCCCTAGTCTTTCTCTACATCCTCGATTCTTCTACACTTATTATTTCACCAAATATCTTGTTTTTTGTGAAACTTGCCCCACTCCTCTTTGGTCTGAACTTGCCAGGGACTGTCTTAATTAAAATAAATAAATTTATATTAAAAATAAATAAATAAAAATAAAGTTAAGACTTCTAAGGATCCTGGGGCTAAACCCTTAATTTTTAATATTCTCCAAATTAAATCTGAACTGTGATCCATAGAGATTTTTCCAAAGTAATTGAGGATCATTGTAGATTTGCCAATGAATTTAATAGTCATTCAAACTTATCAACTTGATTTAGCTGACTTATATTAGACAGTGTATATGCTTGTTGGTGAAGTCCATTCCCAGTATTGGATGAGAACCACTAACTGGTAAAATTCTGAAAATGCTCTAGAATTACAGCTGGGAGACCAACCTGCTAACTTACCATAAATCAGGCTTTGGTGATCCTAGGTGACTACATCGGCACTTCTTAGGGTTTGTCTAAAGCCTGCTGATTAGAACAAATTTCAGGCTTCAACATAAAAATATAATGAACCTGCTCATGAACATTACAATCAACTTCAGTTTTTTGGTTTGTTTGTTTTTTAAAGAAAATTCTGGTCTTCCTTCAGATGTTGATTCCACTTACCTAGCTTTTAACTCTTTGTTTACTATTGGGCTATACCAGGAATTTTCTGTGTTAGTATAAAGGATCATGATGGAATGGGAAACTATATCACTCCAGATTTAGTTAATCTGGAAAACTAGCTTTCAAACTCTGAGTTACCTCTAAGGAAGACCACTAAAATTCTGAAGTATTAACTCCAACAAATAAGGGGTCTTAAATAAAACCAAAATTCACCTGACTTCTGTTATTATTGCAAAGAGCTAGGGCATTAGGAAAGAGGGTGCTACGGATGTAAATACTTGGTGTAAGCAGCGCTTCCTATGTCCTCCCAGTTCTCAGTGGTGGGGTTCTCAGGAGCTGCAGGGGCTTTTCTGAATCTTCTCTCTTAATTGGCTTGCAGAAACGTTTCTCCAGATTGTGGTTGAATCTCTTTCAGTCTTAACTGACACCTAAGCTACACTCGCAGGGGTCAACCCCACTACCATTAAAATAGCTCCTGCTATAGAGTCCTAAAGCAGTTCAGATAGTGGGATGTGCCAGTAGTGAACCTCAAGAGGCCCTGTCTCTGATCCTGTTCCCTTTTGGTTAGGCTCTCTGAGAGATAGATACACAGCCTGCTCTTCTTAGGTCCTCTCCTTCTAGCCATTTATTAATCTAAGTTTCCTTAGGGAATTATCATGCTATAATTTCTTACTCTCAAAAGGGAAAAATAACTCTAGAGCTTGATAGTAATCCACAAAGTAATTTAAATGACACTTTACCATCTTTTATTTGTTCCATCTCTGACAGTTAGTAGAGCTGATTCTGGAAACATTGATTACTTGTCCCATTGGAATTAGCTCCCATCTTCCATATGGGCAAAATCTCCAACCGACACTGTTAAACTGCACAGTGCACCCCCACCAGCATTCATATAGATCCCTCAAAACCTCTTCCCAGAGTTAATCAATACATTTAAATAGATCCCTCAAAACCTCTTCCCAGAATTAATCAATATAATATAAATAAATAAGCCCTTCAAAGCAGAAAACCCATAAAAGATTACAAGGCTGAAGACCTCCTTATCCCTTGTATGAGCCCCTGTAACGCCTCTGTTTTACCAGGGAGAAAAACCTAAGGGCCAAGAGTTTTTTCTAGGACCTTGAAGCAATAATCAATACCGTTATCCTTTGACACTGTGTTTCTCCTAATCATTATACCTTAGTAACACCCATTCCCACCAGAAGCAAATTCTATACTGTAATTGATTTATGCATTATGTTCTTTAGTATTCCAGTTGACAAATCTAGTCAATGAATTTTTGCTTTCACTTGGGAAGAAAATCAATTCACCTGGACACTAATGTCTCAGATTTTACTGAGAGTCTTTTTTATTTTATTTCTCAAAAAGTCCTGAAGGCTGATATGAACAATATGAAGTTTGTTACAATATGTGGGGGATTTGCTTCTTTGCTGTCTTCCTCAAGCCTCCTCACAGTAAGACAGAGTCTCCTTGCTAAAGCTTTCAGCCTGAAAAGGACATGAGTTAGCCAAAGAAAAACTGTAGTTTACCCAAACCTAGATTTTATATTTAGGACATTTGATATCAGAAAAAAAGGGTACATCTAGATCCAGGGAGACTTCAAGGAGCCCTATGTTTCAAAATCCCCCAAGCTTAGCACCAAGAGCAAAGTTTTCTCAGACTAGCTGGTTACTGCTGAAACTGGATTTCAAATCTTTCTTGTGTAGCCTAATCTCTGTATGTTTCACTAAACAATAAAAACCTCAACAAAATTTAATGGGAAGGACTAGACAACACAGCTTTCATGGCTTTAAAGGAGAGTTTCACGTACCAGCTTGACCCTGCGCATGCCAAGGATAAGATTCCGTTTTACCTTTTCATTTATGAAAAGGAAGGCGATGCCCTGGGATACTCAGTGCAAACCCCAGGTACCACCATACATCCATAGAGACCCTATGGCGCAAGGATACCACCACTTGCCATGGTGTGATTATATCCACTACCCTTTTGGTTAAGCCCACTGAGAAAGCCTTTGCAGGATTCCCTTTAATCATTTTTACACATCATGCAATCGTTCTGAATTCTTACCACACTCAACATTTCTCACTCAGCCACCTCATTTCCTATGAAATCCTTTCATCGACTCTTTTCGTGTAATTCTTTTATGTTGTAATAACTTTAACCCTGTCACTGTTTAACCCTCCATCACTGGTGAAGTCCCTGAAAACTGCTGAACACTGATGGCCCGCCTCCTGACTCACTGGGATGATCTACAGTGAATCATGTGGGGTAACACTGACTTCTCACGGTTCACAGAGGA
Organism: Bison bison bison; assembly: GCF_000754665.1. Classification (NCBI taxonomy): domain Eukaryota; kingdom Metazoa; phylum Chordata; class Mammalia; order Artiodactyla; family Bovidae; genus Bison; species Bison bison. The sequence goes on along the minus strand of NW_011494805.1, from coordinate 3,031,089 downwards.
TTCTTATTCAAAAAGTAAGAACGACAAACATTGTGGTGGTCATACTATTGCAGCTCCTTTTGATGTTGTCAAGGCAGCGTTTTCTTACGGCCGCTTCAGCCCAAAGGCAGGATTATATGCTCTCACATAGGCTTGCACTTTAGTCAAGGTCAAAACTGCTGATATATGCACTGATATTGCACAAGCTTTTGGAGTAAATCTTAATTTTGGAAAGTTGTAGAAACAATGTGGCTTCTTCACTTCCAGTGGAAATAAAATTAAAAATTGCTCTGACATTTAGTGATTATTAGATGCAATTCTTTTACCTATCATTTTAGTTATTATTAAGATTCGGGGGCATTGTAAACTTGATTCTTTGGAAGCAAAAGGAAGTCACCTTGCTCATGTTTCCACAACAAATGCTTCCTTTAAAGGAACCAACAACAGTCAAATCTCTGTCACAGTCCAAAGAAATAATTTCTAAAATGATAATTTAGAAAAGCTGACTAGAGAAGCCCAGGAATTGGCCTCAGAAAAGAAAAGAAGCAATTAGAAATTCAAGAATTGTTGGTTTGATAAAAAGAGAAAGCTCTGCTGCTGCTGCTAAGTCACTTCAGTCGTGTCCAATTCTGTGCGACCCCATAGACGGCAGCCCACCCAGCTCCCCTGTCCCTGGGATTCTCCAGTCAAGAACACTGCAGTGGGTTGCCATTTCCTTCTCCAATGCATGAAAGTGAAAAGTGAAAGTGAAGTTGCTCAGTCGTTCCCAACTCTTAGCGACCCCATGGACTGCAGCCTACCAGGCTCCTCCATCCGTGGGATTTTCCAGGCAAGAGTAGTGGAGTGCGATGCCATCCCCTTCTCCGAGAAAGCTCTGGTTTGGGCCAAATAACAAGCCAGTCTTATTGGTGACTCGAAAATTTCTACTTCTCACCACTGTACATGCATTAAGCCACTGGTTTACTGACAAAATGATAGCCTTCATGAATCAATATCTGTGGAGAAACACTAACAAAGCTGCAAAAAGTGCCTACCTCACTTGTTCCACCTCTCCAAAATACCACCCAGGGAAGCTTATTTATACTGGTTCCTGACATCTTAAACTAGTAAGTGGACAATTTAAGGTCTGACAAGTGGATGTCATGCAGCCTCCTGTCTAAGTATTAGTTATGGTCTGTATCTTTTCACATTGGATTGAAGCCTTCCCTTGCAAATAGGCTACTGATTCTTCTGTGGCTCAAGTCTTTCTCGACAAGGTCATCCCTACCTGGTGAATGCTCTTGAGCATTTTACTGGCCGGGTGCCTTCACACGGCCGAGCTGTTTGGCCCATGTCACACACTTTCTCTGTGTTTACCATCCTGAGCCCTTGTTTACTTGAACACACTAATGGCATTTTAAAAATTCAATTAAAGCCTCAAAATTCGTAGACTCAGATACCTTGATCAAAAGCATTACTGTTGCTCCTGCTAAATCTCAGATCTACCCCTGCTGAAATTCATAAACTATCACCCTGAAACTTTCATTCACAGGATGCAAAATGTACTTGCCTTCTTCATATTTTGACCCATAATCAATAATATATATATATTTTTTTACACACACACACATATATATATTTCTTTAATGCATTTCTACTTAAATGCTAGTTTTTTTTTAGGGTGAGTCATTTAAGTTTTAATATTTCTGCTTCACTACATTTAATGTACTAACTTTCATACCCATCCTTCTGGTCATAAAAAGATGACTTCCTGTCAGGCTTTACATGTGCATTTCAGGTAGAAAGAAGTGGGGGGTAAAGGGACATGACGCAGAGGCGCATTCCATAAGCCTGCCCCTCTGAAAGAGTTAAAGAAAAGGTTTTTAGGAAATACCACAAATCTGACACTGCTTATATCTTCTTTGACAAAGTATAAGTTACAAAACTCTCTGATTCAATCACGGGCCCAATCACTGATGAAGGAATATAAGATTAAAAGTATGAATTTTGTTTAGCTATGTATATAATTGATACTTGTAACTTAGATAATCACATCAGTAATTATTAGAAAGCTCAAGCTAATTTCCATATCATTGCTCAACTTAAAACTTAGTAAAGCCTAATGTTAATGCTGCTTCATTACTGTTTGACAATACAAACATTACGAATTTTCTTTGAGTTCTAATTTGCTGATCAATAAAAATAGGAAAGAAAGTGTGAGGGAAATAATACCCCTCCTGTTTAGTGTACAGATTTTCATTATAATTAAATACATTTGTAGATTTAAAGGTATAAAGATCTACACAGGGAAAGCAAAGTTTTCAGAATGTGGGAAATGATGACATATTAAACGTGTTTATGATTCTGAGTTCAAAAATCCTTGAAATGTACGTAGATTATTTATCTTGTTTAGGTAGGAAAAAATAAAATTTTTAAATCAAAATAAAAAATAATCAAACTGACTAGAGTGGCCCAGAATGGCCTTAGCAAATGAAAGAAACAATTAGAAATTCAAGAATTGTTGGTTTGATAAAAAGATAAAGCTTTGGTTTGGGCCAAATAGCAAATAATAAAAATTCCTAATTGTAAATCTTTATAAACAAAGCTATCTGAAATCTAGTGAGCATGCAACTATGACAAATATTACATAGATAAAAATAGATTGCAGTAAAATTTTTATTCAAAAATAGGGGAACATAGAATAGTAACTTTGTGAGCATCTCAGAGGTTAGAAAGATGATATCACTTCAAATTGATATTTTGTTTGGAATCTAAGTGAAGATTGAGATTAAATCAGAGTTTTAAGATTTTATTCTTTATAAAAAGGGGAAGTTTCTACAAATATCTTATGAATGAAATAGTCAAGGTTCATTATCAGACTCTTTGGTAGAATATTTAGGTGACTTTACTTCAATTCGTGTGGCTAAACCTCTTGAATTCTAAGGTCTACATTTCAGTTTTAAAAACAACCCATTAAATTTTTATACTCCAGCATCACCTGGAATAACAATTACCTACTCCCCTACACTTGATCTAGTATAATAAGCTCATCAGGTATAGAAACAACATCAAATGATTTACATTATATTTATAGAAAACCAGGTATCATTTCAAAATATGACTAAATTCTTAGATACAACTATATTTTGTTTTAATTACTGAAAATGGCTGGAATATTTTTGAAAAAAATCAATAATATTCTTTTCAAAAAATCTTAAATATTGTCAACAAAGTATGTGTATATTGAATATAACTATACCTGTCCGCTCATCTCCTTACTGATAGAAACACATTAATACATAATTAGCTAAACGTTTGACTTTAGATTGGTTTCTGTCATACCCTGTGGTAATGTCTAAAGTGTGTAAGTCCCTTAATACTTTCTCTTGTGAATCCTTTTGTGTTTGCTGCTGCTAAGTGGCTTCCGTCGTGTCCGACTCTGTGTGACCCCATAGACGGCAGCCCACCAGGCTCCCCCGTCCCTGGGATTCTCCAGGCAAGAATACTGGAGTG
>NW_011494805.1:3027111-3027518 GCF_000754665.1 Bison bison bison | reverse complement strand
GAGGAAGGGAGAAAAAGAAAACCTACAGTGAAATCTCGTAAAAGCCTCCTGGCTAACATCATGCTTATTGTGAGAACTTAGATGTTTCTCACTCATGCTGGGAGCAAGCAGACATGCCCTCTCTCTCCCTAGTCCTGTTTTAAATTGTGCTGGAGATCCTAGCTCATGAAGTATGACATGAAAAGAAAATAAAAGGGATACATATTGGAAGGAAGACATAAAATTGTGTTTATTTAAAAACTACATGAATCAAAGAATCTTCAACATGATTCACGGAATTTATGAGTAATTGTAGCACAATTGCTCCTGGAGAAGAAAATGGAAACCTGCTCCAGGATTCTTGCCTGGAGAATCCCATGGAGAGAGGAGTCTGGCAAGCCCCAGTCCATGGGGTCACAGAGTCAGAC
>NW_011494805.1:3013935-3027011 GCF_000754665.1 Bison bison bison | reverse complement strand
CCCATAGACTGCAGCCCACCAGGCTCCCCTGTCCCTGGGATTCTCCAGGCAAGAATACTGGAGTGGGTTGCTATTTCCTTCTCCAACGCATGAAAGTAAAAAGGGAACGTGAAGTTTCTAAGTCATGTCGGACTCTTAGTGACCCCATGGACTGCAGCCCACCAGGCTCCTCCATCCATGGATTTTCCAGGCAAGAGTACTGGAGTGGGGTGCCATTGCCTTTTCCGCCTTTTGTGTTTATTTACATTGTATTTTAGATTAAATACTTTCCCACATTTATTGCATAGGTAAAGCTTCTATCTAGTTATGAACTCTCGGAGGGTTTTAAGGTATGCATTTTTGACAGTGATCTTTCCATGTTAATTACATACAAAGGATTTTTTGGGGAACCACAAAAGAACTCAAATAGACAAAGTATCTTGACAACGAAGATTGAAAGCTGGAGGTATCACCCTTCTTGATTTCAAATACATAACAAAGCTATGGTGATCAAACAGTACAGTGTCAGCATAAAAACACGCACACCAATCAGTGGGACAGACCAGAGAGCTCAGAAACGTACCCAGGCACATACGGCTAACCAATGTACTACAAAGTAGCAGAGGGTATGCAACAGGGAGAGGGCAATCTGTTTAATAAAGGTGTTGGGAAAACAGGGCAGCTCTATGCAAAAGCGTGAAAGTGGACCACTTTCTTACTGCATGAATATAAGACCTAAAGTATAAAAGTCCTAGAAGAAAACATAGGTGTTAAGCTTTTTCACATTGGTCTTGAATATGACTTTTTTTTAGAATTATCAATGAAAACAAAAGAAATGAAAGAAAAAGGCAGGTGGTATTTCATTAAGCAAAGGTTTTTGCACATCAAAGGAAATAATAAAATATAAGCAAATAAATGAATAAATAAAGTCCAATTTAAATGGATAGAGCAGTATAATAGACATATTTTCCAAAATATACAGATGACCAACAGATGCATGAAAACATGTCCAACATCACTAATTATCACAGGAGTGCAAATCAAATGCACAATGAGATATCACCATCACCTCAGACCTGTTAGAATGGCTATAATCAAGAAGAAACAACAAGTGTTGGTGAGAGTGAGGAAAAAAGAAAATCCTGTACACCCACGGTGGGAATGAATATTGAGGCAGCCACATTGGAAAATAGTATAGAGATTTCTCAAAAATTAGAACTACCATATGATATAGTTTCATTTCTGATTGTTTATACAAAGAAAACAAAAACACTAATTTCAAAAGATATCCATGCCCTTATCTTTATTGCAGCATTATTTACAATAGATAAGCCATAGGAACAACTTAGGAATCCATAGATGGATAAATACAATTCTGGTTATAAATTATTTATAATTTATGATCCTCTTGGACTGCAAGGAGATACAACCAGTCCATCCTAAAGGAGATCAGTCCTGGGTATTCATTGGAAGGACTGATGTTGAAGCTGAAACTCCAATACTTTGGCCACCTGATGTGAACAGCTGACTCATTTGAAAAGACCCTGATGCTGGGAAGGATTGAGGGCAGGAGGAGAAGATGACAATGAAGGATGAGATAGATGGCATCACTGACTCAATGGACATGGGTTTGGGTGTTCCCCGGGAGTTGGTGATGGACAGGGAGCCCTGGTGTGCTGCAGTTCATGGGGTCACAAAGAGTCGGACATGACTGAGCAACTGATCTGATCTGATCTGATCTGATGTGTGTGTGTTTAGTCACTAAGTTATGTCTGACTCTTTGTGACCCCATGGACTGTAGCCCACCAGGCTCCTCAGTCCATGAGATTTTCAAGGTGAGAATATGGGAGTGGGTTGCCATTTTCTTTTCAAGGGGATTTTCTGGACCCAAATATTGATATATATTTGAAATTTGTTATTTTATAACAAATTATATTTATAGATTTGAAAATGTAGATCTTAAAGGTTTTCATCACAAGAAAAATAATCTGTAACTGTATCTGATGCATATTAACTACAGTTAATTGTGGTGAATATTTTGCAGCGTAAACATATGCTGAATCATTATACTGTACATCTAAAACTAATATAATGTTAAAATAATAATGACTGTATGCTCAGTCATTCAGCCTTATTTGACTCTTCGTGACCCCATGGACTGTAGCTACCAAGGTCTTCTGTCCATTGAATTTTTCAGGTAAGAATACTGGAGTGGGTTGCCATTTCCTCCTCTAGGGGATCTTTTTGACTTGGGGATCAAACCTGAGTTTTCTATATCTCTTGCATTGGCAGGTGGAGTCTTTACCTCTAAGCCACCTAAAAGCCCAATATAATATTGTGCATCACCTATATCTCAACAAAATAAAAAATCTTATCAAAATGATAAAAAAATTTAATCTTCATAAGAATTAGCAATAAAAGTACAGTGTATGAAATATAAAATTCACTGTATAGATTTTAAAATAAATAAGGGACACCAGAGAAAGGAGTTAATTTAAAGACAGATTGCGAGAAGACACATTTTAAAAATATTGAACAGAGCCTCATGAACCTGTTAGATTGTACATAGTACAGCATGTATTTAGCTGGAGTTGTGAAAGAAGAAAGAAAAATTAAGACAGAAAAGAAAAAGTTTTTTGGGGATGATAAGGCAGAACAAAATGACCCACAAATGGATAGAATGCAGAACTCTTTATCACTTACACTCTGCCCTAGAGAAGGCTGCTGGAGAAAGCTGAGCTAAGATACACATGCGTATACATGTATGTATGTGTGTGTGCACAGGCGTGCGCACAGGCACACACACGCATTTGCTCTCGGTCATTCAGTCATGTCCGACTCTCTGTGGCCCCATGAACTGTAGTCTGCCAGGCTCCTCTGTCGGTGGAATTTTCTGAGGAATAACACTGGAGTGGGTTGCCATTTCCTCTTCCAGGAGGTCTTCCCGACCCATGGATCGAACCTGCGTCTCTTGTGTCTCGTGCATTGGCACACTGGTTCTTTACCCTTAGCGCCACCTAAGAAGAAGTGTATATATGCCCAATATATGTAGATAGTAGTGACGGTTTACTATATATGACATGATACACTATATGTAGTGTATATATACACTGATGCCACGAACATTAAAAGGATACGGGGATACTATGAATAGCATCCCCAGAAACTTGATGATTTACGTAATAGCAACTAGTCCTTTCAAAGGCATAAATTATCACAATTTACTTAAAGACAACTAGATGACCTGCATTATTCTTTGAAATTAAGTCAATAATTGACAACTTTCCAAATAGAAATTATCATGCCTAGATATTTTCACTGGTGAATTCTACCCCCCCCCAATCACATTATGGTAGAAATAATACCAATTTTTCCATGATATGTTCAAGAAAGTACAAGGAGATGCAACTCTTCAAATTCATTCTCTGAGTCCAGCACCACCCTAACAGCATAAAGAGATGAAGATATTATGAGAAAACTGCTCATCAATATCTCGTATAATTGTAGATTCAAATTCTTCAACAATATATTAACAAATCAAATTTAATGATGTATAAGATGAATTATATGCCACAATTAAGTGAGATCAATACCAGTTATGCAAGACTGGTTAAGCATCTAAAAATCAGTCACTGTAATCTACCTTGCAAATGGTCTAACAAATAAAAATAATATGATTAGATTGATTCATGCAGCAAAATTTGACAGAATTCCAAGTGCATTAATAATACAACTGGAATAGAGGGAAATTATTCAGTGCAGTAAGTAAGTCCACCAAGAAAAGAAAGATAGAAAGAAGCAAAAAAAAAAAAAAAAAAAAAAAACATGTGAGAAAGGAAAGGAGGAAGGGAGAAAAAGAAAACCTACAGTGAAATCTCGTAAAAGCCTCCTGGCTAACATCATGCTTATTATGAGAACTTAGATCTTTCTCACTCATGCTGGGAGCAAGCAGACATGCCCTCTCTCTCCCTAGTCCTGTTTTAAATTGTGCTGGAGATCCTAGCTCATGAAGTATGACATGAAAAGAAAATAAAAGGGATACATATTGGAAGGAAGACATAAAATTGTGTTTATTTAAAAACTACATGATCATCTATGAATCAAAGAATCTTCAACATGATTCATGGAATTTATGAGTAATTGTAGCACAATTGCTCCTGGAGAAGAAAATGGAAACCTGCTCCAGGATTCTTGCCTGGAGAATCCCATGGAGAGAGGAGTCTGGCAAGCCCCAGTCCATGGGGTCACAGAGTCAGACACTGCGACCACTAACACTTTAAAGGACACTTTACAGCACACTAACTCTATAAAGCCACTACCACTTTATGGCACAGTTGCCGTATACAAGGTCAATATAAAGAAGTCAGTTGTTTCCCTATACACCAGAAATGAAGCATTAAAATTTAATAATTAAATAAGGGAAATAATACAAATAATAAAGAGATATTTTGACATAAATGTAACAAAACATGTACAGAATGTATATGGAATCAACATTATTGATGTCAATCCCTCCTAAATAGGCCAATATATTAAAAATCATCTCAATTAAAATCTCAGGAAACATTTTTACAAATATTAACAAGATGATTTTTAATATTTTTATGAAAAAACAAAGTACTTGGAACAGACAACACAATACTGAAAAGTGGGAGGAGGATGAGCAGAAGATAAAGACATAAAATTATTCAAAGCTTGATGCAAATCAATCACCAAGCTTTCTATAAAACTATATTAAGCAACACAGCTTCTTATTGGGGAAAAAGTAGACACACAGGTTAGTGAAACAGAATGAAGAGACCTGAAATAGATGTACACAAAGGTAGTTAATTGATTTGAAGAAGCAAAGGAGTTCAATGGAGAAGATGTAGTCAAATGAAAATGGTGCTGTTACAATTGAACACCCATATGCAAAAAAGAAAAAGAAAAAAAAATGAGCTTAGCAATAGATCTTATGGATCCTAAACATAATGCAAAGTGCAAAACTATAAAAGTTCTAACCAAGCATATAAGATAAAATCTATACAACTCTGAGTTTGGTAATGAGTTTTTACATACAACACTAAAAGTGAGATCCATAAAAGAAAAAAAATATATATATATATGTTAAACAATGAAAAGTAAACACTTTCAGTGGGAAAGACATTGTAAAGGGAATGAAAGAAACAATCTACAGTTTGGAAGAAAAATATTTCAAAGCATGTTTCTGATAAAGGACACATATCCAGACTATGCAAAGAACTCTTAAAACTCAACAAGAAAAAATTTTCAACTTGAAAAGGGAAAAAGAGCTAAGAGATGCCTCACCAAAGAATATATACATATGGTAATAGATGGTTAAAAGATTTAATATTACCCATCATTAGGGAAGTTCAGATAATATCTGAATAGATAACAAAAAATTAAAAAGCTGAAAAAAGCCGTTGCTGTTGAAGATGCAGAACAACAGCAGGTTTTACTCATTGGTCATAAGAATAGGGAGCCATATGGTCATTTTGCAAGATGATTTAGCATTTTCATACAAAGTTAAATCTATCTTACTATATGACCCAGCAATTGTATTCCTAGGTATTTACCAATTGGATTTATGCCATGAGATACTTAGCATACAAATCTTGAACACAAATGTTTATAATATTTGCATTCATATTTGACAAAAGCCAAGATGCATTTCAACAGGTAAATGGGTAAGCAAACTGTCTTTTTAATACAGTGGAATGCTATTTAGTGATAATAATGATGAACCATCAAGTTATTCAGAAATATGATGAATTTTAAATGCTTATAACTAAAAAGGCTAAAAAGGCTTGCTCAAAAGACCACAATAGAAACCTTAAAAGGCTACAATACATCTCCATTTATATGCCATTGGGTAAAGGTCAAACTATAAAGCTGCAGATCAGTGGTGGCCAGGAGTTGAAGACCCTCACGGATGACAGGAGAATAGGTGAAGAACAGGATTTTTCAGGATACTGTGACTATTTTGTCTGTGCTGTAGTGGTGGGTATGCAATACTGTATTTATTAAGATCCACAGAATTCTATTTAATGAAAAGTAGTGTAAACCAATTTATGAAAATTAAAAAGATTGTTTAGAAAGCCATGGGCTCCCAAGATGGAGTGCAAACTGTGAGGAACAATCTAACTGCATTACAAATACACAAGTCAATTCCACTGAAAGTGGGGGAGAGAAATGGGAGTGCTCCAAATACCTTTTTAAATGAGGTGAGTTTTGAAGACTAAAGGCAAAAGAAACCAGAAAGCCCTGTCCTCTGGTTGATAAAGTTGCTTTCCTTGGGGTATATATTAACTATTCTGAGACAACTCTTTATATATAATGGATTTGAACAATTAAGTAAATGGATGACAGTGGAGATTATGTTTCTTAATATTAGAATGAAGTTATAGACAATCTTGCAAAAAAGGTAATAATGACCTATGACCACATGGTTAAGATTAGGGAAATTACTATAAATTACATATGTTTATATTCCAAATAAACACATGGAATTTTTCATATGTGTATAGATATATAGGGTAGCATGATCTGTTAGCAGCAAAAGCCTAGAAGAAAAACATAATTGTGATAAGCATACGCGATGCCAAGATTTTGGCTTCTAATACAATTTTCCAGGAAATAAAACAGTGCTCCTTGATAAATGTCCAATTCTTGACCTTAAGCAAGATCAATATACAAGATGAGCCTGGAGCATGCTGGGAAGTAAGAAGTCCTAAATACACACACACACACACAGAGTTATATTAAAGAGACAAATGAGCCAACTGAAAGAACTTTCAATGATCAAAACTGTAGAAATTTGAGCAAAAAAAATAGCATAGTATTGAATATAAAGTTGGAGAAGGAAATGGCAGCCCATTCCAGTATTCTTGCCTGGAGGATCCCAAGGACAGAGGAGCCTGGCTGGCTAGGTCCATTGGGTCCCAAACAGTCGGACATGACTGAAGTGATTTATCATGCACACATGCACAAGGATGAAAGAAATATCCATGAATCCATCTTAACATAAATAAAAAATGAATAAATAAACAAATGGGGAAAAGGAAAGTATTGCATATGAAAGAATCCCGAGTAATTTAAGGTCTTCTGCTCCAATAAATATTCTGGAGCGTTAACTCCTTACTCCTTAAATGCGTCCCGCACATCTTGACTTCTTTCCAGAGAGTGCAGTATGGAAAGGGAAAAGGATGTGGCTTTACAATAGATAAATCTGATGAGCCCTGCCTTAGCCTGGTGCTTAAGATTAGCATCAGTCATAATAAGTCATGTTAATAGTATGTATCTGAGCTTGTACTAGACTGACAGTTTTATTATGTGATCTTCCTGTTAGAAAACTATGATCCTAGTATAGTCATGAGAAAAGTTTCAGACAATCCCCAACTGAGATACAAAATACTTGACCAGTTCTCCTCAAAACTGTTAAGGTCACTAAAGCATAGGAAGTCTGAGAAAGATGTCATAGTGATGAAGAAACTAATGAAACATGACCAATAAATCTAAGTGATATCTTGGATAGGATCCTGGAGCAGAAAAAGTACATTAGGTAAAAAGTAAGGATTTGTGAATAACATACAGACTTCACGTAATAGTAATGTCTAGATATTGGTTCATTAACTGCAACAAATGTACCATAATAATGCAGCAGGGGAATAATGTAATAGGAAAATGAAATAATAGAAACTGAGAGCTGGTATATGCACATACATATTATAAAAGAAGGCATGAAAAATGCCATAAAATTAATATAATTATGTGCCACTTCAGAGAAGAATGAGAAAATGTGTGGCTGCTAGTTAAAATATTTTTTATATTCAAAAGGTTTACATCATTGATTGAAGACATATTTATATTTTCCAATGAAATATCATCATTAGTACTCTGGATAATATGACAAAGTATTTCCAAGATAATGTGAAAAACAATTCTTTTTTTGCTTATAAAATGCTGTAATACTTATCTACACTGACAATCAATATATGTATGGGTCAGTTTATTTATTTAAAAGCAATGTTGATACAGAAAAGTATGCATATATTAAGTATATGTATGGTGAATTTCCACAAAATGAAGACATACAAGTAACCAGTATTAGATTAAAAAAAAGAAGAAGAAACAGGTTATTACCAACATTCCGAAGCCCCTCTTGTTATTTGAAGGAAGAGGTCAGGGGTTGTAGAAGGGTGTTGTGAAGACAGCAATGTTTGAACTGGATCTTGAGGGAAAGCTGGCATTTTAGCAGATGGAGACGTGAAAGAAGGACATTACAGAGAGGTAAGCAAGTGAACAGTGCCTCCCAAATGCATTGTGGGAATGACGACCAGCAGATCTGTTCAGCTCTCTCGTGCACAAAGAGTATGCAAGCTTTCAAGCTCAAGCTTGGTTTCTGGTCAACTTCCTGAGGGTTTTAATGTTCCTATTGTATTTTGTTTGGTAGAAAGAAGAAAAATATAAAGGGTTTGAGTTGAGAAGTAATCTCCTTAAGGATAATAAATCATACTAAAATTACAGAGTAAATTGGCAAGACACAAGTTGCAGAAAAACCTAAGAGGGTGTTACACCTCGAAATTCTGTCACTAAATCCTTTCTTACATGATAACCAGAAGCAATAATGAGACAGAGCTTATATTCCAGATTGCATGAAGTGATAGAACTCTTTTAAAGAAGCTGATCTATCTTCCCTAAAAAAATACATGCAACATGGAGAATCTGTCTACAGATGCCCCCTCTCATACCTCTACTTCACTTAGCTCTGTAGAAAGAGATCATAGCTTTATTTGACAATCCCAAGAGAAAACGGGATTTTCCTAATAGAAAATGCATATAAATCAAATGAAATTTAAGCATGCATCTTAGTAACTGTAAGATATTCTTTAGTCTCTCAAAGCACAATAAGGGTTACTATGAAAAAAAAAAAAGCCTCAAAGAAATAAATAAACTAGCTTGGAGAAGTAAATACATATTCATGTAATTCCCTGCATGTGTTTCATGCTGTTCTTCCAGGAAGAATATTAAATTCTAATATATAGTCCGTCCTCAGGAAACTGATAAAAGAGAGTCACAAATACAAAACTGCTACGTATAATGTACGTCATTTTCAAATGTTTAAATTGATTTCTTATTTTAAAATTTATTTTAATTTACTTTTATTGAAGTATTATTGATTTACAAATATTACATTAGTTTCAATGTACAATAAAGTGATTCAATATTTTATAGATTATTATCCACTTAAGTTATTAAAAATAATGGCTATACTTTCCTGTGCCATAACATATAGCCTACATAGTCTATATCTCTTAATTCTAAACCCCTCTCTTGCCCGTCCCCACTGGTATCCACTAATTTGTTCTCTATATTTGCAAGTCTGCTTCTTTTTTGAATACAATGCTGATTTGGGGAAATAGCATCTGAGTATATCTCTAGGAACTACAGAAACTCGGTCCAAGGCTGTTTCTGGGAAGAAGTTCTCGGTGCCTTGCAGTCATGTTGGCTCTATCTTTCGAATATCAACTGCATGCCTGGCCAAGAGGAAGAAGATCCATAGACTTCTTTTACAGCAAACACATTGCCAGAAAACACATTAGGCTGCTATTTTTTACATACGTATTCTTCCATTTACATGATTAAGTGATATATAAGAGACAGAAGTCAAAATTGTTGTGTGTGCTCATACCAAAACCTCCAAGCGGTTTGGCCACCACAGTTTGGAATCACATAAATCACATAACCATTGCTATTTCATTAAGGATTGAGAGATTTTAATGTTAATGAGTTTAAAGCATCATAAAAACCATACTATGAATTTTCCCTGCTTAGCTCAAATAGATACTCCTGTATAATGAAGAAATTGGCCGGCCTTTGTTCCTAGTTCCTGGGAGGAAGCCTTGGAATTTCCTTTCTTATTCATCGCAGTTTATGCCACCAAAGGAACTCACTATGGGTCCCTAGAAAATAGGTTATGGCAACAGAATGAGTCAAGCTGGGGGCTGGTCATACCAGGAAGGCCAACCATGTGATTAGGGGTTGGGGCTTTTAGCCACAAGACATCAGCTTGATTTACGGGGAGAGAAGAGGGGAAATGGAGATCAAATTCAACTGTGGTCAGTGATTCAGATAAGCATCTCTACATAATCAACGTCCAATAAAACTCTAAACATCGAACCTTGAGTGAGCCTTCCTGTTTGGCTATTCTGTGCATATTGTCATATAACAATATGACATGATGGTTATATACCCTGACTCCACAGAGAGAAGACAGTGGAAACCTTTATGTTTGGAACCATCTGAGCCATAATAAAGCTATAATTATTAGCATAGTCCTTTTCTAGGTTGTGTAAGTTTACCTAGTGAATTACCAAACCCAAGTGGGTAGTAGATACACCCCGACTTGAAGCCAGTTAGCTAGAAGTGAAGGTGGCCCTGGGAACACACAAATTATTGTCTTGTATATGAAGTTAAATCAGTCCTTTTGCAGAGACAGTGCCCTTAATTTGCAAAGCTTGCCCTGATTTTGGGTAGCTTATATCAAAAGCATTGACAGTATTTTTTTTTTTTAAGTTTATAAAAGACACCACTTTACCAACCATAAATTTTACAATTGCTACTGTTTTTTTGAACTTACATCATACAAAAAGATTATTATTAATGTAGAATCAGCTGGTAATTTTTAGTAAATGAGTATTTCTTGATTTCTTCTTTTTAGCTTATACAAGGTATCTAAGACAAATAAATTACAGTAAATGATGGTCAGAGCTATGGTTATTCCAATGGTCATGTGCAGATCTGAGAGTTGGACCATGGAGAAGGCTGAGTGCCAAAGAATCAATGCTTTTGAACTGTCGTGCTGGAAAGGACTCTTGAGAGTCCCCTGGATAGCAAAGAGATCAAACCAATCAATCCTGAAGGAAATCAACCCTGAATATTCACTGGAAGGACTGAAGCTGAGGTTGAAGTGCCAATATTTAGGCCACCTGATGCGAGGAGCTGAGTCATTGGAAAAGATCCTGATGCTGGGAAAGATTGAGGCCAGGAAGAGAAGTGGGCAACAGAGGATGAAATGGTTGGATTGCATCACCAACTCAGTGGACATGGGTTTGAGCAAACTCCAGGAGATAGTGAAAGACAGGGAAACCTGGTGTGCTGCAGTCCATGGGGTGGCGAAGAGTCAGACAAGACTGAACAACAACAGCAACATTTAGTTTTAACTGAAAGGCAAGCATCATGCATCCTAAGACAGAGGGAACATATTACTATTACATAGCTCTGCTTAAACCAAAGAAACAAAATAACAGAGACTTCAATATTAGCTCACCTCGGATAATTATGAGAAAAGTGGACCACCCATATCTTCTTTGACTCAGACCACCACTTCTTAATCAGGGAATCTAGAAAACGGTCCCAAGTCTAATTAAAAGCAGAGAATCAATGCACGCATTTAACAACCGCCTCTCCACTACTGAACCCAAAGGCTCGAGTTAAGTTCAGTAAGTTAACTGACTTGTGTTTCAGCTGTGATTCTCAACATTAAAACAGTGTTGAATACAACTACAACCAGCAATCATGCTTTCTCCTTCCGTCCACCTTCACGCTCCAGTGGTCGGAATGCTTTGACCATCTGCAAATTGATAGATGCTTTCTTGGACTGCTGTTATTTTCTGATGACGAAAAGTGCTTCCCTGGCGGAAAATAGAATTAAACAAACTACACAAGCAATGTAAAGGCATAAAATTCAAATGCTCTATGGAAATAATGCAGATCAATTCAATCTAACTTTTTTCTATAAATGTTATGAAATTTAAAACTGCTGAGGAAAAAGTAATTGGAACACTAAGAACTTAAACTGCATAATTTGAACTCTTTTTAAAAAGCATTGAGTGAAAGTTCAAGAAATGAGTCATTTAAAATATGCACTAAAAACAATGCAAAAGAGTAAAATGGCATTAGGTCCAGCTGAGGTACAGAATTATTCAGAACATCCTGTGAAATCTTAGTCATCACTTTCAGATTAAATTTAGATTGGAAAAACTCTTTAAGAACAAGCTATATTTGGAGATGTAGTAATATTCACAAGGCCTGGGCAATGGCATCCCACTCCAGTACTCTTGCTTAGAAAATCCCATGGATGGAGGAGCCTGTTAGGCTGCAGTCCATGGGGTCGCTAAGAGTCGGACACGACTGAGCGGCTTCACGTTCACTTTTCACTTTCCTGCAATTGGAGAAGGAAATGGCAACCCACTCCAGTGTTCTTGCCTGGAGAATCCCAGGGACGGGGGAGCCTGGTGGGCTGCTGTCTATGGGGTCGCACAGAGTCGGACACGACTGAAGTGACTTAGCATAGCATAGCATAGCATTTATCATTTATGTTTTGGGGAGGTAAAAAGATATTTTTATTACAAATAGAGGAAAAAATTTCTAGTTTAAAAAACTAAACTTTTATTTTTTTTAATCAGTAAAATAAGAAAAGAAAAACTTTGCAGATTTGATATGCCATTAGGTAACTTGAGAACTAGCGATGTATTGTCAATATACTTTATTACTTTAGCTAGCAGTTTCTGACATGTTAAAATAAAAGGTGAATATGAGATAACCGTTACAATTAAGAAGATGTATTTTGATTCTAGAAGACAAGAAAAATTTTACATATATCTCATGATCTACCTTTCAACTAACTCCTGGCACCCGTTTCATGTATATCTTGATTTTCAGTAACAAAATTCCCTTAAATATGCCATGTTCTGTCAAGCTTCTGCCTTTGATCATGGAGTAGTCTCACCTATGTGAAGTTCGATACCTCCTTGGAACTTGGTAAAATTTGTCTTATAGTCTGACATGGGTCTGAACCTAAATGAATAAATCCTTGTGTCTGGGTCTTAGTGTCATCAATGTAGCCTTGCCTACAGAGGCTCAAACTCGATCGTTGAGAACTTGAAAGCTAAAGCACCTGGGAGACTGCTATGCAGCAGTATGCATAATGATACAGAATTCAGAATAGAAGGATTAAAAAAATGTAAGCTTGGCAAGATATCAGACCGTATTTAAAGTCATCACAAAGAAACCACCATATTCATGATAATATTATG
>NW_011494805.1:2989731-3013835 GCF_000754665.1 Bison bison bison | reverse complement strand
ATGATAATATTATGCCTATTAAATTTTGAGGCATCTCAGCTATACCAAGAGGGACTTGGATTCTGAGTCATTGAAGCATTTATTCATCTTAGTTTGTAGTTTGTACAAGAGAACATAAAATTACTACCAATAATGTATTTTACTTAACTCTATGTTAATTGGGAAAACGGGCTGATGAAAGAATCATTTCAAAAGAAGTCAAGAAGCACAGATTTATATGTACTAAAGAAAAGCCAAAATGATGTTCAAATAGACATAAAACTGATTTTCTCTATGCAGGTAAAAGTCAGTTGAACATCAATCAGAAATAATGTATTTGCATGTCCATAGATGAGAACTGTTTTTCATTGCCACAGGCTATCTGCATCATAAGGAAGTGTAAAATAGTCCACGGGCATAGAAAAGATAGAATCATCTATCAAGGGGTGTTGTGAACAATGCAGTTTTCTATTAAATATATTTAGTTTTGTTTTTTTTTAATTTCAATTTCAGTGAAGTGAATACTGTGATTTTTTTAAAAAATCAATGAAAGATTTTTTTTTCTATAGTTAAGGCTGAACTCATTAGGTTTGGCTTCATTATTTATAAAGGTTAAGCCAGAATGTTTATTTACTAGATAAGTATTCCCAAAGTTTCTTTCTCAAGTTCTTATAAGGAAATGGATTGAGTTTATAAAAGTCTCCATTATTTGCTAATGTAATGCTAGGAAGTCATGTCCAAGAAAATCTCTTCATCAAACTTTGACCTGTGATACCTATGAATTTAGGAGAATTCCTTTCTTCTCAAGGGTCCTAAAATACTCTGTTTCCTTTCCCATTAGGAAGTGATCTCTACCACTTACAAAACTGGAATACCTCCAGCCAGGCCACTTTTTTTCTGAGAGAGATTTATAAGTATTGGCTCCATATAGCAGACTTAAGTTCCTTAAAGTAGCTTGTGATAACTGATTAAATAGTCATCATTCTGAAATATGTTATTACAGATAAGACCTTGGTTGTATTATAATTTTGTCATTATATTCTGATAAAAAGAGGACAGATTTAATGAAACTATAGAGGGCTTCCCTGGTGGCTCCGATGGTAAAGAATCTGCCTGCAATGCAGGAGGCCTAGGTTCAGTCTCTGGGTTGGGAGGATCCCTTGGAGAGGGGCATGGTGACTCATTTCAGTGTTCTTGCCTGGAGAATTCCATGAACAGAGGAGCCTGATGGGCTACCGTCCATTGATTTGCAAAGAGTGGAACATGACTATAGCTACTTAGCACACACCCATCATGCAAGTAAATATGTTGCCATAGAAAGCAAAGAAATTCAAGATTGTTCCTCTTCTGGGAAACAGGTCAGTTAGCATGTCATTTAAAGATTTTTGTTTCAAAGAAGTTCAGTTCAGTTGCTCAGTCTTGTCCGACTCTTTGTGACCACATGAACCACAGCATGCCAGGCCTCCCTGTCCATCAGCAACTCCAAGAGTCCACCCAAACCCATGTCAATCGAGTCAATGATGCCATCCAACCATCTCATCCTCTCTCATCCCCTTCTCCTCCTACCTTCAATCTTTCCCATCATCAGACTCACATATATAGAAAACAAATTAGCAGTTATTATCATGAGAAGTAGGGGTTCCCAGGTAGTGCTAGTGGTAAAGAAACCACCTGCCAATAAATGAGATATAAGAGACCCAGGTTTGACCCCTGGGTCAGGAAGATCCCCTGGAGGAGGACATGGCAACGCATTCCAGTATTCTTGTCTGGAGAATCCCATGGACAGAGGAGCCTAGCTGGCTACAGTCCATGGGGTCACAAAGAGTTGGACATAACTGAAGCAATTTAACATTCATGCATAAGAAGAGATAAAGCAGGTTCATGACAGATAGATGGGGATGCAATGGAAACAGTGAGAGACTTTATTTTTTTGGACTCCAAAATCACTGCAGATGGTGACCGCAGCCACGAAATTAAAAGACACTTGCTCCTTGGAAGGAAAGTTATGACCAACCTAGACAGCATACTAAAAAGCAGAGACATTACTTTGTCAACAAAGGTCCATCTAGTCAAGGCTATGGTTTTTCCAGTGGTCATGTATGGATGTGAGAGTTGGAGTATAAAGAAAGCTGAGCTCAGAAGAATTGATGCCTTTGAACTGTGGTGTTGGAGAAGAGTCTTGAGAGTCCCTTGGACTGCAAGGAGATCCAACCAGTCCATCTTAAAAGAAATCAGTCCTGAGTGTTCATTGGAAGCACTGATGCTGAGGCTGAAACTCCAATACTTTGGCCACCTGATGTGAAGAACAGACTCACTGGAAAAGACCCTGATGCTGGGAAAGATTGAAGGCGGGAGGAGAAGGGGAGGACAGAGAATGAGATGGTTGGATGGCATCACCGACTCAATGGACATCAGTTTGAGTAAACTCTGGGAATTGGTGTTGGACAGGGAAGTCTGGCGTGCTACAGTCCATGGGGTCGCAAAGAGTTGGACAGGACTGAGTGACTGAACTGAACTGATTCAATAAAAAAATAAAAATTTAAAATATATTTTTTAATATTTAAAACTGAAGAGTACTGAGGTGTTATGACTTCTCAAAACTTGAAAAGTGAAGGGTGTCCATACATTTTTGGAAAATAGAACATTGCAGTAATAACAACATTTCAAATGAGTAAATATTATTATATCTTATTAGTTCTACCAATCATATGTAATTAGCTGTGGTTCAGTTGCATCTTAGATTAATAATTGAATGAATTTGTCTACTTCTGTAATTAAAAAGCTCTGGGAAATCCTGAACCTGTCCGCTGTAACAGTCTGAAAGCTTTCTAAGTGAGGCTGTCAGTAGCCTACCCTGAGTCCAGTCTTGAGTGTGTTAATATCTTAAAGTAACTACTGCAGTCCTTTCCCACAGGCCTCCCTTTCTGTGTTTAGGACACAAACCTAATCTGTAGCTGATTTCAGAATCTTTATGGAAACATGAGAATAAAATAAAGCCTGTCTTCAGTTGGGTCTTCCCTGGTGGCTCAGGGGTCAAGAGTCAGCCTGCCAGTGCCGGAGATGTGGGCTGATCCCTGGGTGGGGAAGATCCACTGGAGAAGGAAATGGCAACCCACTCCAGTGTTCCTGCCTGGGAAATCCCATGGACAGAGGAGCCTGGAGGGCTACAGTTCATGGGGTTGCAGAGTCACACACAACTTAGTGACAAAAACAAAACAAAACAAAACAATGATAATAACATTTCAGTTGATACAGATTTCACATGGATCTGATTTACTAGCAGTAATTCTTAAACATAAAATGTCTTCTGAGAGTTCATGAAAATACTCATATGAAAAGAAAATGTGGTAACGTCTGTGCCTTGGTAAAGAAGATAATAAAGCCATTTCAAAAGACATTTTAAGAAATGATATCTCAAATTATAGTAACATTCCAAGTAAATACCAAGAAAATGGTAAAAAAATGTAAGTGAAGAGATTCCGAGTACTGAAGGAGGTCTTAGGCGTTTACGCTTTTACAGAACTCCTTAAGTCCGATGCACTTTTCCTAATTGAAAACCATTAGCATAAAAAATGCTAGATTCAGCTAAGACTGTGAATCAGCAAACATTTAAAATACCTGCAGTAATGACTGATAGTGCTGTAGTTGCTTCTTATCTTCAGGCAAAGTCTCTTCAGACCTGATAAATACAGAAACGTTTGACAAACTTTTGATATGAAGCATATCAGTATTTTCTCCAAGTTTAAAAGATACTATAAAAAGTGAGGGTATTGGCAAATCTGTAAGGACTTCGCATAGAAAACACAATTTTAAATTATTGATATTATTCAATAAAGTCAATATGAATATGATTTTCCCTTTATGGCTTTAGCTAGAGGAAAGTTAAGCATATCTTCCGATTAAATATCTCTTCCATTCCTGCTCACCAGTAGTAACATACCAAATAAGTCAACTTCTTTCTAACATCCCTCTATTTATAAGATGAAAGAGCACATCTTGGAGATATTCCCAGGTAACCACTGGTATTATATCAAAATCAGTTACTGTCATGAAAGCTACACCATAGATGTTGTTTTGTTTCATTTGTTCTATTGTCAGATCGGGATAGGATCTGTGGAAGTAGAAAAAACAAATTACTATATGAGACATGCCTGTCCATGCATGCTCAGTCCCATCTGACTCTTTTTGGCTGCATGGACTCTAGCCCGCCAGGCTCTTCTGTCCATGGAATTTTCCAGGCAAGAATATTGGTGTAGGTTGCCATTTCCTGCTCCAAGACGAAGTATGGACCCTCTTCAAATAGGATCATGAATGCTTGAAAACATTACGTGGTTACATATTGCATCTAAATTACAATAAAATATTTGATAGTAAACATACAACATAACAAGAAAACAAACTTAGCTGTTTTATAACAGAGGCATGTTTGTTTCCCTCAGTAATAAAGGGGCGCTTGCTTGCGCCGCACATATACTAAAATTGGAACAATACTGTGAAGATTAGTATGGCCCTGCGCGAGGAAGACACACAGATTAGTGACGCGATCCATATTTTACCGAATCACGTTGTTGTATGGCGGAAACTAACATAACATTGTAAAGCAATTATCCTCCAATTAAAAAGTAAAAATAAAAAAAGGGGATAAGGTGAACATAAAGAACAAAAAATCACAGTGGCAAAACAGAACGTGGCAGATCACACATAAAAAGGATATTCCTTCATACTGGAAACGTAGTAAGAAAGTAAATCACCCATTAAAATCGGCTGAACTTTGCTAAGATTTTAACATATCTCAGAGCTTTTTGGACTCAGATATTGTAAGCTAGTAAATAAATTTCAACTTTTGTCCTTTATTATGCTCCAGTACTCTTGCCTGGAAAATCCTATGGACGGAGGAGCCTGGTAGGCTGCAGTCCATGGGATTGTGAAGAGTCAGACACGACTGAGCGACTTCACTTTCACTTTTCACTTTCCTGCATTGGAGAAGGAAATGGCAACCCACTCCACTGTTCTTGCCTGGAGAATCCCAGGAACGGGGGAGCCTGTTGGGCTGCCGTCTATGGGGTCGCACAGAGTCGGACACGACTGAAGCGACTTAGCAGCATGCTCATTCAAATTCTGTAACAAACTGAAAACTTACTTGGCAAAAACCATCAGAATATTGCAAGGTAATTATTCTCCAATTAAATAAATTACTTTAAAAGGTATGTTTCAGATGTCTGTGAGGTTCACTAATTTTATAATACCAAATACAAGTTCATAATACCAAAGATTACTAATATATAATTATACTATAATTAATATATTGTTAATATATGTTATGACCTATTACCAAAAATACAATATATACTGTTAACATCATTAATATAACAATGTAACATATATATGTATTCATTGTTATTAATAATATACTCAAATGATTGATCAATCAATTTTTTTAGATTCTCGATTTCAGTTTCAACATGGTAAATAATGAATGTTTTCCCCACAAAGACAGAGATTTGTGGGAGTTGTCAAAAAGTTTTAACAATGTACAGCACCTCAGGACAAAATGCAAACAAACATACACACACAAACACACGCACATTGACTTCTCTTTTCCTTTAAAAACATAAGGCATACATACGTGATTCTACTCCTATGTCACTGAAAGTGACACTGTTAGCGGCTCGGTCCTGTCTGACTCTTTGTGACCCCGTGGACTGTAGCCCACCAGGCTCATCCGTCCATGGGATTCTCCAGGCCACAGTTCTGCACTGGGTTGCCCTTCCATTCTCCAGGGGATCTTCCTGACCCAGGGAGTGAAGGCAGGTCTGCATTGCAGGCAGATTCTTCACCAACTGAGCGAGCCATCAGGGAACTAATGTAACGTGCTGTATGCAGTGAGACGTCTCTTCCTGGTTTGTCCGGCCTTTACTGCTGAAGCCCCGTAACCCAGGACAGCTCTCACACAGGCCCGCGGAGACGAGAGGCGGGGAACCGAGCACTTCCGGTCGTTACACCAGCACGTCAGCAGACTTGCAGAGCGTGTAATACAGCTAAAATCGGAGGCAAAACAGATTCTATGATCACTTTGATTCACCACGAGGAGTCAAGAAACGACATGCTTAGTCTGCAATCATATCAGATCAGATCAGATCAGTCGCTCAGTCGTGTCAGACTCTTTGCGACCCCATGAATCACAGCACGCCAGGCCTCCCTGTCCATCACCAACTCCCGGAGTTCACTGAGACTCACGTCCATCGAGTCAGTGACGCCATCCAGCCATCTCATGCTCTGTCGTCCCCTTCTCCTCCTGCCCCCAATCCCTCCCAGCATCAGAGTCTTTTCCAATGAGTCAACTCTTCGCATGAGGTGGCCAAAGTACTGGAGTTTCAGCTTCAGCATCATTCCTTCCAAAGAAATCCCAGGGCTGATCTCCTTCAGAATGGACTGCTTGGATCTCCTTGCAGTCCAAGGGACTCTCAAGAGTCTTCTCCAACACCACAGTTCAAAAGCATCAATTCTTTAGCTCTCAGCCTTCTTCACAGTCCAACTGTCACATCCATACATGACCACAGGAAAAACCATAGCCTTGACTAGACGAACCTTTGTTGGCAAAGTAATGTCTCTGCTTGTGAATATGCTGTCTAGGTTGGTCATAACTTTCCTTCCAAGGAGTAAGCGTCTTTTAATTTCATGGCTGCAGTCACCATCTGTAGTGATTTTGGAGCCCAGAAAAATAAAGTCTGACAGTGTTTCCACTGTTTCCCCATCTATTTCCCATGAAGTGATGGGACCAGATGCCATGATCTTCGTTTTCTGAATGTTGATAGCTCATAATAAAGTGCATCAGTGCATTAATTTTACCTGTCTTTTGTAGGTGAATGCTTTCAGTACCTTGATAGAAGGCTTCTAAAACAAATTTAAAAAACTATATTTTTCCAGCCTTGTTGGGATATAGTTGATATATATAATATTGTATAAGTTTAAGATGTACAACATAATGATTTAATATGTTAAATGATTACTATAATAAGTTTAGTTAATAGCCATCATCTCACATTTAAAAGTAAAACTATGATTTTCATACAGATAAAAAAATGACCTCTGTAAAAGATTTAACTAACTTATTAATGAAGAAACAACATATATTACAATTAAAGCTAGAATATTTTATTGTTTGAATTTGCTATGTACAAAAATATCTTATGTAATATATTATGCTGTTTCTATTTTATAGCTAATTGTATTTATAGATAAATATTTCTCCATTCTTCAAATAGAAATTTAATTCAATTTTTTAATTTAGTCCCCAAAAGAAGGTTGGATTTTTTTTTAAATGCATTTTTGTATTTAGGCAATTTTATCTATGTCCCATATTCTATTATTAGCACTAATTTTAGTATTCATGCTAGTCAGCACTTTGAAGCTGAACTTAAAGTCATTAACCTCTTTAACTTAAAAAAACATTTAGCTCCATTCTATCATAGGTACTTTTCAATATGACCAAAACCTGGCCCTGGCCCTTGGTCAGAACTACTGTATTAACAAGACTTTGTATGTTAGCTTTCTCACACTGAGCCTAATCTTTATTATATTATTGTTGTTGTTTGGTCTCTCGGTCGTGTCCAATTCTTTGTGACCCCATGGACTGCAGCATACCAGGCCTCGCTGTCCATCACCAACTCCCAGCATTTACTCAAACTCATGTCCATTGAGTCAGCGATGCCATCCGAATGCCATCCAACCATCTCATCCTCTGTCATCCCCTTTTCCAATCTTTCCCAGCATCAGGGTCTTTTCAAATGAGTCAGTTCTTCACATCAGGTGGCCAAAGTATTGGAGCTTCAGCTTCAACATCAGTCCTTCCAATGAATATTCAAGGTTGATTTCCTTTAGAATTGACTGCTATGTTCCACTATATAGAAAGACTCAAATTGATAGAATGAATTATTGTACATATTTCCAAATTTACCTAGGTAACTGTGATATACTGCATAGGAACTTCATGTATATATTTTTTTTGTCTGTATAGGCTAAAATCAAACATAAAAGTTGACTTTTTTTGCTTTCACTATCATAACTTTAATTTAGGTCTTTTCAGTACTACCATTCTAACGGTCAGAGAAATCACAGAGAGACAGACTGTGTGGAAAGATATGAGGACAAAAGAAGACTTTTGTATAGTACTCGCATTTAACTTCACTTAATTCAATTTTACATGAACACAAAAGCCTGGAGAACTGCCAAAAGTTTTATTAATATTAACGGAGTCATTTACTGTTTCAGTTCCTAGAAAGCATATTACAGAATCCGCTACACCTTTCCTAATGTCTATAATTATCTACTTGCTATTTCAATGAAGTATCACCTTCTTTAAGTCAATAAATTCAAAACAATTTGGAAACATGGAGATATTATTAACTTCAATACAAACGTGTTAACACAAGTTTTTACATAAAGCATTTTACTAAAAATATTTAATTACTTTGTAAAAGGCATACTTAGACCATTTTGCTTATGAAAAGTGTCCATCAAATAAATAAATCTGCAGAGTCAGTTCTTGATGTCATTCATTGTCACTGAGCCATTTCTGACTGTTTTTGAGATCCCATGGACTGTAGCCTGCCAGGCTCCTCTGTCCATGGGATTTCCCAAGCAAGAATACTGGAATGGATTGCCATTTCTTTCTCCCAGGGATTTCCCCAAACCAGAGATTCAACTTCCATCTCCTGTATTGGCAGGCAGGTTCTTTACCACTTTAATACCTGTTGTTGCTGCTATTCAGTCACTCAGTCATGTCTGACTCTTTGCCACCTCATGGACTGCAGCATGCCAGGCGTCCCTGCCCATCACCATCTCCCAGAGCCTATTCAAACACGTGTCCATTGAGTCAGTGATGTCATCAAACCATTGTGTCCCCAGACATCTTCTTTTCCTCCTGCCTTCAATCTTTCCCAGCATCAGGAACTTTTCCAGTGAGTTGGCTCTTCGCATCAGGTGGTCAAAGTATTGGAGTTTCAGCTTCAACATCAGTCCTTCCAATGAATATTCAGAGTTGACTTCCTTTAGGATTGACTGAATGGATATCCTTGCAGTTCAAGGGATTGTCAAGAGTCTTCTCCAACACCACAGTTAGAAAGCATCAGTTCTTTGGTGCTCAGCCTTCTTTATGGTCCAACTCTCACATCCACACATGACTCCTGGAAAAACCATAGCTTTGACTATAGGGGCATTTGTTGACCAAGTAATGTCTCTGTTTTTTAATACACTGTCTAGGTTGGTCATAGCTTTTCTTACAGGGAGCAAGCACCGTTTAATCTTATAGCTGCAGTCACTGTCCATGGTGATTTTGGGGCCCAAGAAAATAAAGTCTGTCACTTTTTCCATTATTTCCCCATCTATTTGCCATGAAGTGATGGGACCGGATGCTATGATCTTAGTTTTCTGAATGTTGATTTTTAAGCCAGTTTCTTCACTCTCTTCTTTCACTTTCATCAAGAGGACTTTCATCAAGAGGCTCTTTAGTTCCTCTTCACTGTCTGCCATAAGGGTGGTGTCATCTGCATATCTGAAGTTAATGATACTTCTCCCAGCAATCTTGATTCCAGCTTGTGCTTCCTCCAGCCCAGCGTTTCTCATGATGTACTCTGCATATAAGTTAAATAAGCAGGGTGACAGTACACAGCCTTGGTGCCCTCCTTTTCCAATGGAACCAGTCCTTGTTTCATGCCAGTTCTAACTGTTGCTTCCTGACCTGCACACAGTTTTTGAAGGAGGCAGGTAAGGCAGTCTGGTATTTCTATCTCTTTAAGGATTTTCCAGTTTGTTGTGACCCACACAATCAAAGGCTTTAGCATAGTCGTTGAAGCAGAAGTAGATGTTTTTCTGGAATTCTATCGCTTTTTCTATGATCCACTGGCTGTTGTCAGTTCGATCTCTGTTTCCTCTGCCTTTTCTAAAACCAGCATGAACATCAGGAAGTTGTTGATTCAAGTACTGTTGAAGGCTGGCTTGGAGAATTTTGAGCATTACCTTGCTAGCATGCAAAATGAATGCAATTGTATGGTAGTTTGAACATTCTTTGACATTGCCCTTCTTTGGGATTGCAAAGAACACTGACCTTTTCCAGTCCTGTGACCACTGCTGAGTTTTCCAGATGTGCTGGCATTTTGAGTGCAGCACTTTCACAGCATCATCTTTTAGGATTCAAAATAGATAGCTGGAATTCCATCACCCCAGCTAGCTTTGCTTGTAGTAATGCTTCCTAAGGCCCACTTGACTTCACACTCCAGGATCTGGCTCTTTGTCAGATATTGTGCCACCTAGGAAGCCTGTTATTCAGTTAGCAAAACTCTAATACCATTTTCCAACTTAATTATGCTAATGCTTAACTTTAGGAATTTTATTAACTGCATTGAAAATGAATTTTAAAAAATTTTCTGACATATTGCTAGAAGCTCTCAAGTCAAGATGAATATGATTAAAGTTAAATTGTCCATATAACATTGTTATCCAAATCAGAACAATTTAAAGAAGGAAAAAAGATACTTTTAATAAATTATATGAAACATTGATATAGAGTGACATGAAAAACTGGTATGAAACTGGACTGCTCCTGTTAATCTAAGCCATATGATAATTTATTCATTTTTATAACAAATATAAAGGAAAAAAGTTAAGATCTTGATTATTATGGCTTAATATAAAATAATTCAATATTTTTGATAGCTAAAATTATGTATCAGATAGGAATTTTGGCAAAGGGAGGATTTTAATTAATCAATCATGTTTGAGTACAAGTATCAAATGTTTAAAATTTGGTAACTTTATGTAAGAATTAATAATAAAAGATATAGTTCTAACAATTTTGTCAGACTTTGTGACTGAATATTTTCCATGTTCATAAATAAATTACATACTGTAAAACAAATCAATATATTTGAGTATAAAATAGCATGCATCAATAGGAGATAGATCAAAAGATTTTAAAGGATGAAATTTGATGTGGATTGATATGAATTTGAGTAAATATTTATTGAACAGGTTTGACAAAAGAGGTTCTAAACTCATCAATACTTATAAATACGCTATATCTATGTGCGTGAGTGCTCAGTCGTGTCCGATTCTTTGTCACCCTGTGGACTGTAACCCTAGGCTCCTCTCTCTGCTGGATTCTCCAGGCAAGAATACTGGAGAGGTTTGCCGTTTCCTCCTGCAGGAGATCTTCCCAACCCAGGGACTGAAACTTTGTCTCCTGCCTCTCTTGTGTTTGTAGGCGGATTCTTTTCCACTGAGTGACCTGGGACGTCCCACCTGTATCCCTCCCTATCTCTACCATCTCTGTCTCCGTTTTTTCTTTTTTTTCAAATTAAGTCTGGAAGAATAATGGGAAATTTTATTCCTTTTTATATTCTGTGAATTTTTAAATGTTTGAAAATTTAGTGCTAGAAAGTATTTGTCTTTACGGAATTGGCTTCATTCACCTGTAGTTTTGGCTGTTAAAGAAGGATGTCCTTTTCATAAAATGATACATCCTAGAGATGACTTCTGAGAATTCAAAAGATAATGAAAGAGGTGTGTGTTTGAGCGTTGGGGAGCAGCTTTAATGTCCAGAGTATTTTAATAAAGAATTTGATGGCATCATTGTTTCCCTTGGACTTGCCCTCAAGAGCCTCAAGTGAAAAGTGAAAGTGAAAGACACCCAGTCGTGTTTGACTCTTTGCGACCCCACGGACTATACATTGCATGGGATTCTCCAGGCCAGAATACTGGAGTGGGTAGCCTGTCCCTTCTCCAGTGGATCTTCCTGACTCAGGAATTGAACCAGGGTCTCCTGCATTGCAGGAGGATTCTTTACCAATTGAGCTGGGAAGCTCTTAAGAGCCTATGTTCCTTGTAAATAGTCAGAGAATGGAAGAGTGGAGATGGTTAAGCAATTGATCTAACTTCTTGTTTCTAATGCTTATGCTTTCTTCTGCTCAGAAACAGACTCAGAAATGTAGACAAGATAAAGAAGTTGAAGACTTTAGGAATGCTTATGGTGCCTTTATTATTTTAATAAACACTTTTAAAAAATGCATTACATATTAGGCATGTTTTAAACACTTGTAACATTATTCCAACTCTTAAGTTTTATACCAGCCTTCTGAAATAAGTACTGTTACCTCCATTTTGAAGATGGTCAAATTAAGGCATGACAAAATGTGAGGGCTGGGACTTGCAACCAAGTAATCGCTTTTCAGTCTGCAGGGGCTTCCCCTGTGGCTCAGCTGGTAAAGAATCCACTTGCAGTGTGGGAGACCTGGGTGCAATCTCTGGGTTGGGAAGATGCCCTGAAGAAGGGAAAGGCACCCCACTCCAGTATTCTGGCCTGGAGAATCCCATGGACTATATAGACTATGGAGTAGCAAAGTGTTGGACATGACTGAAGACTCTCACTTCACTTCCGAGGCCCTTACCTTTAAGGAGGGGCGTCCCCCAGGACAATCATTTAAAATTGTCTCTTTGGTGCTTCGGTGCCTTACTGAAGAAAGGCATTGTGCCAAGGTTCAGGTTTGATGAGGGTCATGGCTTTCTTTTTTCAAGAGGAGGAAGGAAATGAGAAATGGAAGAGAATTTGAAGCATGCCTTAAAGACACACTCTCAGGAAGATCAGTTATAGGAAGAGTTTATACGAACGTTAATTACTTGGGCATTGAATACTTTTAAATGATTAAGCACCCCCAAATCCATTGGAAATGCTTCAGGTAAATCCCCAGGGTGCAAGTACTCTGGTGAAAAAACTATATCAGGCTTCTCTGGAGGGGCAGATGGTAAAGACTCTGCCTGCAGTCCAGGAGACCAGGGTTTGATCCTTGGGTTGGGAAAATTCCCTGGAGAAGAGAATGGCTACCCGTTCCACTATTCTTATCTAGAGAAGTTCATGGACACAGAAGTCTGGCAGGCTATAGTCCATGGGTTCACAGAATGTCATATTCGACTAAGCTACTATACATGACTAAAACCTATATGGTGCTCTTTTAATTTAATTTACTGACAAATTGCAAATTAATTAATTAATTTAAAGATTAGTGGCAAATCACAAGACAAGAGAAATTCCTGAAGCAGTTTTATATCTGAGTCTGAAAGCAGCATCTCTATTATGTGTCTACCTTAATTCCATTTATAATTTCTGCTATGTGTATGAAGTAAAAGCAAATTTTATGTGTGTTTTACTGTTATGTTTAGCTTTTGATTGTCTATCATTTAACTTTCTGTTGCAGATTGGAAAATTAAACATAGAAAAATCTCAGTCTGATTATTAGTTTAATTAGGATGGGTATATTTATATGAATGAGAAAAAGTAATCTTGTATGATAATTAAAAATAAACTCTTTATTATAACTCAAGTCACAGAGAGTCAACCAGAGAGGTTTTACAAGATTTTAAGAACCATTCAGAGTGACTTCCATTTTATGTGCTTATAAATATGTATGATATTATTTTATTATTCTGTCAGAATATTAAAAACATTAAAAAAATCTCTAATGAAGCTTAGAGAAAAGTGCAAAAGTCACTTACCATATTGGCTAAATGAAATGCAAAGAAATGCATTAAATCTTTTTAAGAGGTTGAAAGTGATATCTAAATTGCTATAATTTGTGTTCCATTCAAGTGGTTATAGTTAAGAAAAAAAAAGACGGTTTAAATCTAATTAAATGTACTAAGCACTATTCGAAAAGAGACCATGTCCTGGGCTTAATTACGGTCAGCGGTTTTCAAAGGGACACCCTAAAATATAATTTCCTTTCATTCTAGTGATACTCAGAGACACAAACTATGTCAGAATGAATATCACACTTTTCAGGTGGAATCTTATTTTTACTTAGAGACATCTAGTCTTTATTTTTAAGTTAACTGCATTTTATAAAGAAAGGAATTATATTTATGTTTATAATGTGCAATGGAATTTATTTCTCTGATTTCAATAGAGACCACAGTGTATGCTAGAATGAGTTTTTATTTTTTTCGTTTATGAGACATTACAGAACATTAACAGAGAAGGGTAAGAAATTAAAAGATAAAAATCAATGTGAAAGTAATTGGTCTATAATTTAGGACATCTGAAACCCTAAATGGTATTTAATAGCATTTCCTGAAACACATTAGATTATCACATCTTGGTTTTGCAGTTTCAAAAATCTTGTTGAAATTTATTCAATAAAGTTCTTGTACCTTGCTGGCTTATTCATTGCAACTAATTTTTAAAAGTAATGAATTTCTGTCTGCCTTATGTAAATGACTTAGCTGACGGGCCAGTAATCCCAAGATTATTACGAGATTGCAAATGCAATTGTGTAATTTTCTTCTAAATTAGGAAAATGCAATTTACCACAATCATGATACTCTTTTAAGAATTTTTTAAAATACTACACTATATATTTTTACCTCTCTTTCTCTAAACACAAAATTGTTTGAAGAAAATAATTCTGGGGTTTTAGACGTCTCTATAGCCTGCTGAAATTAAGTTAAGTCTATAGTACACTAGGTTACCCACTCCAGTATTCTTGCCTGGAGAGTTCCAAGGATGTAGGAGACTGGCAGGCTATCATCCATGGGGTCATAAAGAATAGGACACAACTGAGTGACTAACACACACACACACACACATATTCCCCTAGGGATAATTTTTATCAATAACTTCTGGGGATGTTAGATTTCCAGATAGTGACTGGAAAGCGTATTGATTAAAGCGACCTGATGTCAATTATCAGTACCGTTTTTACTATCAGCATTTTCACTAGCATTTCTCCCTTCTTGAATCATCAAATACTTCTTTGGGCTCTTTTATCTAAACCTTTTTTCCCTTGCCTACTGTGATTATTTAAGTTAATATGTGCTTTTTTTCCCATTTGTATTTGGTCTTATAAGTACTACACTTTCCTTTGTAGCTCATATTTGCAAGTATAATTTTAAAGCTTATTATAATTAATATCAAATTTATGAAATTTGTTGTTTTCAGAGGGCTGGTGTTCAAAATGTTGTGGCTTCTTTGGCATGAGAGAATACCCATAACATACCAAGGATATCACACACACACACACACACACGCACAGTCTCTCATTTACTTTCTTGAAAGTTAAAATGAAATTGCATTGGAGCATATTCATGGTCTCCAGAGTTTAAACAAAAGCTGGAAGCTCATTTAGTTAATTTTTTTTTCCCTTTTAGCTAGTAACCCATGGCAGTGTGCAAGAATATGTAGCATTTTTTAAATATTATAATGCTTCATGTATTTCCATGGGATTTATCATCCTTTATTTTCCAGTTTTCTTACCTTGCCTAGTTTGAGCTGTGAACAGAAATCAGTGCTTTCCTGACTTGCCATTGTATTCTGAAGCACTCAGTAAAAGTTTTTGACTGGATACATTTCTTATAGGAGGCTTCCCTTGTGGCTCAGCTGGTAAAGAATCCACCGGCAACGCAGGAGACCTGGGTTTGACCCCTGGGTTGAGAAGATCCCCTGGAGAAGGGAAAGCCTACCGAATCCAACATTCTGGCCTGGAGAATTTCATGGACTGTATAGTCCACGGGGTCCCACAGAGTCGGACAGGATTGAGCAACTTTCACTTTACTTTCATTGTTTGAGAAGTATTACAGTAAGTATTTAAGTATTTTCTATATGTGAAATAAAATGTTTATTCTTACCCAACACTATTATTTTTGCAACTTTTCTAAAAATCTAAAATTATTCCAACAGTTAATTAGGGGCCATCTCATCATGGAAATTAATGCAGAACTCAAGCAGTAATCTAGATATGTTATGGTTACATTTCTCTTTCTAAGAACAAAAAGAATCTATAAGTTTCTCGACTAAATTCTGAATAGAGCCAAATAAGCTATATATTTTTTAAAAGAATCAAATTAGCATTCCACATCTATTCTATTATTCTATACACATGAATTCACATTTTAAGCATTATGAGGGAAAGTCTTGTGTTTCTAAAATATATACTTGAAGGAAAATTTTGCAATAGGTTTCTAACTTGTTTCATGGTCTTGTGCCTTATGACCAAAGTTTTCTCTGCTACCATATTACTATGCTTTGGAAAATACTGAAAAAAAATTAAAATGTTATTATGCTTTTGAAAATTGATGCTTTTGAACTGTGGTGTTGGAGAAGACTCTTGAGAGTCCCTTGGACTGCAAAGAGATCAAACCAGTCTATCCTAAAGGAAATCAGTCCTGAATATTCATTGGAAGGACTGATGCTGAAGCTGAAGCTACAATACTTTGGCCACCTGATGCGAAGAGCTGACTCATTGGAAAAGACCCTGATGCTGGGAAAGATTGAGGGCAGGAGGAGAGGGGGATGACAGAGGATAAGATGGCTGGATGGCATCATCAACTTGGTGGACATGAGTTTGAGTAAACTCTGGGAGTTGGTGATGGACAGGGAGGCCTGGCGTGCTGCAGTCCGTGGGGTGGAAAAGAGTCGGACACGACTGAGCGACTGCACAGAGCTTCTGGTGGATGGGGCTAAGAGGCATGTGCAGGCTCCCTGGTGGAAGGGTCTCACTCCTGCCCTCTTGTGGGTGGCGGTGGTGTAGTCGCTCAGTCGTGACTGACTCTTATAACCCGGTGGACTGTAGCCTGCCAGCCTCCTCTGTCCATGGGATTCTCCAGGCAAGAATACTGGCTGCTGCTGCTAAGTCGCTTCAGTCGTGTCCGACTCTGTGCGACCCCATAGACGGAAGTCCACCAGGCTCTCCCGCCCCTGGGATTCTCCAGGCAAGAACACTGGAGTGGGTTGCCATTTCCTTCTCCAATGCATGAAAGTGAAAAGGAAGTCGCTCAGTCGTGTCCGACTCTTAGCGACCCCATGGACTACAGCCTAACAGGCTCCTCCAACCATGGGATTTTCCAGGCAAGAGTACTGGAGTGGGATGCTATTTCCTTCTCCAGGAGATCGTCCCAACCCAGGAATCGAAACCGGGTCTCCTGCATTGCAGGCAGATTCTTTACCAACTGAATTGCTAGGTGGAGTTGGGTCTTCTTCTGGTAGGCAGAGCCATTCTCAAAAAGTTTTTAAGCATCCTGTCTGCAGATTGATGGGTTGTGTTCCCATCCTGTTTGTTGTTTGGCCTGAAGCATCCCAGCACTGGCGCAGACAGTCCCTTGGGAAGAGGTAGGCCCTGGGGAAGAAATAGCAGCCTCCAGGGAGGCTCCGGCCAATGAGGTCTCACCAGAGATGCCGCTGCTGGTGGCTTTGTCCCTCCTGCCTCCCGCGGCCCATGGGAGACCCTCTGAGATGAGCAGGTTAGCAGATAGTTCTGCCCCCATCTCCTAGGTCTCTGCTTTTTCCCCTGGATCCTAGTGTGGGTGAAACCTTTTGTATACCATACGAGAAGAGAGTTTCTGTTTCCCCAGTCCTGCAGACTTCCTGTGATGAGAACCTGCTGGACCTTAAAGCCAGATTCTCCTGGGGCGCCTCCTCCATTGCCAGAGCCCCTGAGGTTGGGAAGTCTGACATGGGGCTTAGGATACTTACTCCTTGGGGAGAGCTGCTATGATATACTCATTTTCCAGTTTGTGGCTCTCCCATCCGGTGGGTGTGGGATTTAATTTTATCATGATTGCACCCCTCTTACCATCTTGTTTGTCTTTGGATGTAGGGTATCTTTTTTGGTACTTTCCAACATTTTTTTTTTTTTTTGGTCAATGGTTGTTCATCAGTTAGTAGTAGTTTTCATACTTTTGTAAGAAAAGATGAACTAATATTCTTCTACTTTGCCATATTGCAGGCTAAAACCTCTCTTATAATCTCATTGCTAAAAGTGAAAAAATATTTTTTCTACCAACTTCGTTATCTAGTCACATTCAGTGAATACATATATATGTATATATATATATAGTTGTATATATCCTTAAAGAAATATTTTTATAAATGGCAGTACATTAATACAGTATGTATTTTTCACATAACATATCTTTAAAAACCTTGTATATACTTGTGAATATGTTTTAAAGGTTATCTAACTCAACTTATAACAATTGATACGATATTAATTAACACTCTTTTACTGATGAACATTTAGACCAATTGTGAAATTAGCATTTTTACATTCAAAATTTTCTATTCCTCACCAAAAAAGAAAACAGAATTTCTATTCCCTCATTTTTTATGTATTCCTGCATGTAGGTTAATTTTTATTTTTTAAATTGGCAATGTTTGAACTCATATTTTTTGTAAACTAAACTTTGAATATTATTCCCTGATTTAAAGAAAAGAATGAAGATTTATTTATTTTAGTTCAGTTTTGTAATTTCAGTGTTTTTAAGATAAAAATATAAACTTTCTCTTGTGAGCAGAATTGCCTTTACCTCCAAATATATGGCATTTACTCCTCAGTTTATCAGTTCTATCAACTTGCCATCATCTATTTCAACTATGTAGATATTTCTACAAAAGTTATCATCAGGTATCCTAAAATCACAGTTATACAACTCTGAGTGGCAATATTCATTATGTAAAAGTTTAATTTATAATAATTTTTTGTACCACCCAATTGAATTTTAGTTTAATTTAACACTGCTAAATTGCATTTAAACATAGATTATTTTATCAAAGAATAGTACACAGTGGAGCTAAGCTGAAAACAGATAAGCCACGAAAGAAGAAATTACCCCACTAAAGTAGTTCTCGAAATCCAGATGAAAGATGTGACCAAATCTATAAATAGCACTAATTAAGTTTGATATGCACTCAGAAATTAAAGTCTATTTAGGAAAAAAGTTATTAAATATGTACTATATGAATGAAGAAGAAAATGTTGCATAACCGAGAAATGAAGGGAGAAAGCAACCTAAATCAAGCTCTATCCTGATTTTTGTTTAAGGCATTAGGTTATGAAATATATTAATGTCTATTAAATAATTTAATAGAAAATATTAAAATAATGAAAATCAACATTTCCTAAAAGTGTACATTTTAATTTGGGTGTTTCTATTTTACTTGTGTAGGCCTTGATGACTCACATGGTAAAGAATCTGCCTGCAATGAAGGAGACCCAGGATTGATTCCTGGGTTGGGAACATGCCTTGGAGAAGGGAAGGGCAACCCACTCCAGTAACCCTGACTGGAGAATTCCATGGACAGAGGAGCCTGGCTGGCTACAATCTGTGGGGTCACAAGAGTTTGGCATGACTGAGTGACTAACACACACGTTTGACTTTTAAAAAACTTTTTAAAGTTCTTTTAGCACACATAACACTTCTATATCTTGTTTCATCTTTATGTCAGTCTGGTTCATAGGTAAGGGAGATAATCCCTCCACTTCACAAATGAGTGACTTAAAATACTTAGACACTGATTGGTTACAGCTAATTAAGAGCTAAAAATAAAACTGCTTTCAGAGGTGGGATTGGAGTGTGTGCTTCTGAGTGCTGAGCCTTCAAATCTTGCCAGCAAATCATTTTCTCTTTGATGATAAATCATTCTAATTTTAATCTTTTCTTTAAAATAATTTTAGACTTACATAAAAATTAAAATTATAGTACAAAAAACTGGTATATATATTTATGTATTTACTTGTAAGATGCATTTTGTTTTTAGACCAGTTTTAGGTAACAGAAAAGTTGGTAAGATAGTAGAACCTCATATGTCTGGCAGCTAATTTCCTCCAGCATTAACAACTTATATTATTATGATACACTGTTATAATTCATGAATTAATATTCATACATTGTTAATAACCAGAGTCTGTCCTTAATTCAAAGGATTTAGATTTTTACCTAGTATGCTTTTTCCAGGATTCCATCCATGAAAATATATTATATCTAGTTGCCTTGTCTCCTTAGGCTCCTCGTGGCTGTGACAAATAACCAAACATTCTTTGCTTTTGATGATCCTGACAAAGTTGAGGATTAATGGTCAGGTTATTTTGTAGAATGTCTCTCTTTTGGGATTTATCTGATATTTTTCTCACTATTAACCTGGAGCAATGTGTTTTGGGGAAGAAGACCAAAGAGGTAAAGTGTCATTTTCATCATATAATATCAAGGGCACATACTATCAACAGCTGATGTTAAACTTATCACCTGGATGAGGTAGAACTTGTCAGATTTCTCAAAGATAAGGATACTCTTTTTTTAACCCTCTTTTTACATTTCATTCTTTGAAAGGAACCCACTAGGCACAGTCCACACTTAGGGATTGGGGATTTATCCTTTATGGATTTTTTTTTTTGCACAGGAGATTTATCTCTTCATCCAAATAATTCATTTCTTATAATATTTATGTATATCAGTGTGGATTTATGGAACTTCCTTTTAAAACTTGGGTTTAATCCAGTACAATTTACTGTTCAGGCTGATTCAGCTTTGGTCATTGAAAGCCTTTGTTGTTGGCTCCCTTTGTTGTATGTCCAGAAATTCTTGATATATTCACCAATAGTTGCTGTTACTGGAGAAGGAAATGGCAACCCACTCCAGTGTTCTTGCCTGAATATTCCATGGACAGAGGAGCCTGTGGGCTGCCATCTATGTGGCCACACAGAGTCGGACACGACTGAAGCGACTTAGCAGCAGCAGCAGCAGCAGTTGCTGTTATTATTGCATTTAGTTTTTTTTAAGCACATCCTTATTTTCTGGCACTAGATTAAGACTCATTTTACATACTTTTCTGCCAAAGTTCTAAAGTCAGAACAAATTCCACAAATGTTCATGCTTTGTACTGTACTTTTTCATTCTGTCTCTTCTTTCTCTCTCTTTGTCTAGAATGTTTTTAATAATCTGCCACAAAGACTTTTAAAATTTATTTCTTAATGTATTTTATAATACTCCTCAAAATGAGTATTAACATTGTATTTGAATCGGAAAATATCACCAGCTAGTCTACAGGCCTCATTTATAATTATAGTTTTTTTCACTATATATATATATATATATATATCTTGATTCAGGATTGAATTGGGGATCTCTCATTGCATTGATGTCATTGCTTTTTTCAGTAAACTTAAATCTGGAGTAGTTTTACTCCCTTTTTTTGGTTTTCTTCTATCATCTTGTCATTTGAATTATAAGAGCTTTTATTTTATGGAATGTCTTCCCGTTTGGGTTAGTCTGATATTTTCTCATGATAAAATTATGGTTAACAATTTTGACAAGAATAGTACACAAATGATACATTATATTGGGATCTACAGATTTTTTTTTTTGGTTTCCTTACAGTGATATTAATTTCAATCATCTTCTATTACATTTTTGAAATGTAAATTTATTATTTTTCTAGTTAAAAAGTGTCAGTAGGAAGATAATTAAAGAGTATGTATGTTATTTTTAACTAAATTCTCATTTATTAGTTTCAGCATTTATTGATGACTTTTGTACTTTTCTATGTTGATTATATCAAATGGTCATTTTCTAATATTATTCTTTCAGCATTGCATTTTATTATAATGAGTAATTTTCTTCCTCTTCTATGTTTTATTTATATGATTGTTGCTGCTGCTAAGTCACTTCAGTCGTGTCCAACTCTGTGCAACCCCATAGACGGCAGCCCACCAGGCTCCCTGGTCCCTGGGATTCTCAAGGCAAGAACACTGGAGTGGGTTGCCATTTCCTTCTCCAATGCATGAAAGTGAAGTGTGAAAGTAAAGTCGCTCAGTCGTGTCCGACTCTTAGCTACCCCATGGACTGCAGCCTACCAAGCTCCTCTGTCCATGGGATGGTTATAGGAGTATAAACTCATTGACTGATTAAATGGTTCTAATTCATTATTGTAATTACTTGTTTTTTTTCCCATTTTAATTTTATTTTATTTTTAAACTTTACATAATTGTATTAGTTTTGCCAAATATCAAAATGAATCCGCCACAGGTATACACGTGTTCCCCATCCTGAACCCTCCTCCCTCCTCCCTCCCCATACCATCTCTCTGGGTCGTCCCAGTGCACCAGCCCCAAGCATCCAGCATCGTGCATCAAACCTGGATTGGCATCTCATTTCATACATGATATTTTACATGTTTCAATGCCATTCTCCCAAATCTTCCCACCCTCTCCCTCTCCCACAGAGTCCATAAGACTGATCTATACATCAGTGTCTCTTTTGCTGTCTCGTACACAGGGTTATTGTTACCATCTTTGCTCCTGGTTTAACAAATATCTTTTCCAAGATACCATTTATATCATTTAGTATTTCCAGTTAATTTTTATATAACAGTATCTCAAGAAATGATTTTTAAGAATTTTGAGGTACAAAATTCTGACCAAAGTTTAAATCTTTTCTCCTATCAATAAATTATTAAATGTTTAAACTGTGTTAAATGAACAATGAAATAAAAATACAATGTTAAACAAAATTTAAGCATAATTTCTAGAAAATCCTTATATCACTTTAGTCAACCTAGATAAACAAACTAGAAGAATAACTTTCTTTTGCTTTCTTTTCCACAGAAAACGATCTTAGAAAGATTGGCTGAGACAATTAAATTTGATTTCTAACCTGAGGCTACATTTTACCATGAAAACTTCAAATGAGGTGTTATGAATTTCTTCAACCTATATTTATCAAGCTCAAATTTCTCTAGACTTCATTTGGAGCAGACTTTACATAGTAATAACTACTGAACTTAGTGGATATTTGTAATTTCTGAAGGAAATCTTCTCCCCTGCTTTAGTGCCTTCATGCTGTGCTCAGTAAATTAAGAACAATAGATGATGATGGCTAAATAATTAATTCAGTGTAGAAAATCTGAGTAGAAGTTTTTTTCTTACTGTTTTTTTTGTTTGTTTAAAATGATATATAATTAAGATTTTAAGAAAAAATTAAATATGGAAACAAACTTTATTGAAAAAAATAAAAAGTGTGTCATTGTTTATAACTTTTATAATATTATGTCCAGAGTCCTGGTTGAGTACTTCAACAAAACTAAAATAGCAGAAGTTGACTCCTCCCTTCTAAGTTGTCATTATATGCAGATAACATGATGCTCTGTATGGATAACCCTAGAGACTCCACCCAAAACCACTAGGACTGATACATTCAGCAAGATAGTAATATACAACACGTGAAAGTGAAGTGGCTCCATTGCGTCTGACTCTCTGTGACCCCATGGACTGTAGCCTACCAGGCTCCTCTGTCCATGGGATTTTCCAGGAAATAGTCCTGGAGTGGGTTGCCATTTTCTTCTCCAGGGGATCTTCCCCACCCAGGGATCAAACCCTGGTCTACCGCATTGTAAACAAATGCTTCACCATCTGAGCCACCAGGGATGTCCAGTAATGATCTATTCCAAATCCTGAAAGATGATGCTGTGAAAGTGCTGCACTCAATATGCCAGCAAATTTGGAAAACTCAGCAGTGGCCACAGGACTGGAAAAGGTCAGTTTTCATTCCAATCCCAAAGAAAGGCAATGCCAAAGAATGCTCAAACTACCGCACAATTGCACTCATCTCACACGCTAGTAAAGTCATGATCAAAATTCTTCAAGCCAAGCTTCAGCAATATGTGAACCGTGAACTTCCTGATGTTCAAGCTGGTTTTAGAAAAGGCAGAGGAACCAGAGATCAAATTGCCAACATCCACTGGATCATGGAAAAAGCAAGAGAGTTCCAGACAAGCATCTATTTCTGCTTTATTGACTATGCCAAAGCCTTTAACTCTGTGGATCACAATAAACCGTGGAAAATTCTGAAAGAGATGGGAATACCAGACCATCTGATCTGCCTCTTGAGAAATCTGTATGCAGGTCAGGAAGCAACAGTTAGAACTGGACATGGAACAACAGACTGGTTCCAAATAGGAAAAGGAGTTCGTCAAGGCTGTATATTGT
This sequence comes from Bison bison bison, assembly GCF_000754665.1. NCBI lineage: Eukaryota > Metazoa > Chordata > Mammalia > Artiodactyla > Bovidae > Bison > Bison bison. Next base: position 2,990,055 of record NW_011494805.1, on the reverse strand, counting down.
CACCCTGTTTATTTAACTTATATGCAGAGTACATCATGAGAAACACTGGCCTGGAAGAAACACAAGCTGGAATCAAGATTGCCGGGAGAAATATCAATAACCTCAGATATGCAGATGACACCACCCTTATGGCAGAAAGTGAAGAGGAACTCAAAAGCCTCTTGATGAAAGTGAAAGTGAAGAGTGAAAAAGTTGGCTTAAAGCTCAACATTCAGAAAACGAAGATCATGGCATCCGGTCCCATCACTTCATGGGAAATAGATGGGGAAACAGTGGAAACAGTGTCAGACTTTATTTTTCTGGGCTCCAAAATCACTGCAGATG
>NW_011494805.1:2985654-2989508 GCF_000754665.1 Bison bison bison | reverse complement strand
TGGTCTGTGAAGAAGGCTGAGCACCGAAGAATTGATGCTTTTGAACTGTGGTGTTGGAGAAGACTCTTGAGAGTCCCTTGGACTGCAAGGAGATCCAAGCAGTCCATTCTGAAGGAGATCAGCCCTGGGATTTCTTTGGAAGGAATGATGCTGAAGCTGAAACTCCAGTACTTTGGCCACCTCATGCGAAGAGTTGACTCATTGGAAAAGACTCTGATGCTGGGAGGGATTGGGGGCAGGAGGAGAAGGGAATGACAGAGGATGAGATGGCTGGATGGCATCACTGACTCGATGGACGTGAGTCTCAGTGAACTCCAGGAGATGGTGATGGACACGGAGGCCTGGCGTGCTGCAGTTCACTGGGTCGCAAAGAGTCGGACATGACTGAGAGACTGATCTGAATCTGAATATGTATGTATATAAATACATAAAATATATTTAAACATATAAAATATATAAAAATAAAATATATAAATAAATATATATTATATATATATAAATAGATCTAACATAAGCTCCAGCAATCCCATTCCCAGCATATATCCGGAAAAGACAAAAACTCCAATCCATATATACATCCCAGTGTTCACAGCTGTACTCTTTACAGTAGCCACCACACGGAAGCAACTTAAATGTCCATCAACAAAGGAATGAATTAAGAAGGTGTGCTGCATATAAAATGGAATTTTACTTATTAATAAAAAGAATTGAATAATGCCATTTGCAGCAACATGTGTGGGCCTGGAGACTGTCATACGGAGTGAAGTGAGATAGAATAAGACAAACATCACGTGATATTGCTCACATGAGGAATCTTGAAAAAAATAATATAAATGAACTTATTTCCAACACAGAAACAGGCTCACAGACAGAGAAGAGAATGTATGGTTACCGAAGTGGAGGGTGGAGGGCAGAAATCACGGCTCAGAATGGGCAGATACACATTACTGCATTTAAAATACATAGCCAGCCAGGACCCAGTGCACAGCACAGGTCGTGTCGAGTGTCCTGTAAGTCGCTCCGTCGTGTCCGCCTCTTTGCCACCCCGTGGACTGTAGCCCACCAGGCTGCTCCGTCCGTGGGATTCTCCAGGCGAGAGTGCTGGAGGGGGTTGCCATTTCCTTCTCCAGGGCATCTTCCTGACCCAGGGATCGAACCCAGATCTCTCGCGTTGCAGGCAGACACTTTAACCCTAGGCCACCAGGGAAGCCCATAGCACTGGAAATTATATTGAAATCTTTTAATAGCTTATAATGGAAAAGAATATGCAAAACAAAACACACACACACACACACGCATGCACACACACAAATCATTTTGCTGTACATTTGAAGCTAATACAATGTTATAAATTAACTATACTTCAATAAAAATAGTAGAAGTGTGGGAGATATCTACCATGTTTGCTCTATTATACTTTCAATAAAACACATTATTTTAATAGGCACTCCATATACTGTTGGCTCAGATGGTAAAGAATCTGCCTGCAGTGCAGGGGACCTGGGTTTGATCCCTGCATCAGGAATATTCCCTGGAGAAGGAGATGGCAGCCCACTTCAGTATTCTTGCCTGGGAAATCCCATGGACAGGGGGCCAGGTGGGATACAGTCCATGGGGTTGCAAAGAGTCAGACACTGAGCGACTAACATTTTCACTTTCATTTTCCATACACTATACATATATTCTTTATACAAGGCATTTTTAGAATGATATATGCTTGTATGCAATCTCAGAATTTTCAAAGAACAACAAAATTATGAGAGAATTATTTCTTCTGTGAGGAAACTGAACTTAAGCTAACTTTCCTGAAGAATATTGAAGGACTGGGACTAATAATAGGTATAAATGAACTAACAAGGAACAATCACCCATGGTCACTAATAAATAAAACCAAAAATAGTAAATCTGGTAAAGAATATCAGAGTTAGCACAGTGCAACTACTGATCAATGTAACTGCATCTTATTTAAAGTCACACTATATATAACTAGCTTAAGTTCTATGTAAAGAGAAAGAAATAGTCACACCAGCTTTGTGGCCACATTCGCACAATCTGCATGCTTTCAAGGCACTTGCTTGCTCAATGAGAAAGTCAGCTAACTTTATATTATGAATTAGTGTGTTTCTTACATGCCAATCTTGCCCCAATACTCCCTGCTAAATTACTATAAACAACTGGAATTATATTATAGTATTTTGTTATACTATATTACACATATACAGTGTGAATTATAGTATTATTTGGAATTTAAGTTACTAAAACTAACTGAGAAAATCAATCACTTGGAATGTTTTCTGTGTGAGTATACATCCATAAGGTGTCTACCATGCAGTCATGGAATGATACATGTTAGAAATGGACTTCAACGTTTTCTGTTCTTTTGATTCAACAAATATCAATGAACTCTTTCTGAATCACTGATTAAAGTAAAGAAAGGTCGAAAATATTTTTAAATTCATCTTTACAACAACATGGAATGCTCAATATTTTTAACTGGACTTTAAATTTGTAGGTAGAGTTGCAAAATTTCTGCTTCTTCCTTTGACTCTCAGCACTTTCAAACAATAAGAAGAATGAAAAATAGGCATGCCAACATTATCTTTGGTGAAATTCTGGATCCTCAAGTCACAGAAGAGAAGAAAAGAAGGGTAAAAACTAGATATTATTAAGCAAAAGACTAAAAGAAAGGCTTCCCTCATAGCTCAGTCGGTAAAGAATCTGCCTGCAATTCAGGAGACTGGGTTCAATTCTTGGGTCAGGAAGATTCCCCTGGAGAAGGAAAGAGCATCCCACTCCAGTATTATTCCCTAAAGAATCCCATGGAGAGAGGAGCCTGGCAGGCTACAGTCCACGAGGTCGCAAGAGTGGAACATGACTTAGTGACCAATAACACTACCACCAGCACTAGAAGAAAAATGCCAATTATGCTGATGTAAGAAAGCAGCATCGACATGATATACATTTCATAAATGAGGGGACAAGGAGAAAGAAAAGAATCCGTTTGGCAGTGTGGAGGAGATGCCCTGTTGATACGAGTTCCTTCAGTGGTCTCTGGTCTGTAAGACAGAAAGGGCTGCTGCTCTTGCTGCTTGGTCACTGAGTCATGCTCACCTCTCTGTGACCCCATGGACTGTAGCTCACCAGGCTCCTCTGTCCCTGGGATTTTTCAGGCAAGAGTACTCCTAGATGTCCATAGACAGATAAATAGATAAAGAAATTGTGATGCATATACATAATGGAATGTCACTCAGCTATAAAAAAGAAATGCATTTGAGTCAGGTCTAATGAGGTGGGAGAGGTTCCCTCGTAGCTCAGTCAGTAAAGCGTCTGCCTGCAGCACAGGAGACCCGGGTTCCATACCTGGGTCAGGAAGATCCCCTGGAGGAGGGAATGACAACTCATTCAAGTATTCTTGCCTGGAGAATCCCATGGACAGAGGAGCCTGGTGGACTGTAGTTCATGGGGTCGTAAAGAGTCGATCATGACTGAGCAACTAACACTTCACTTCGCTAATGAGGTGGAAGAACATGAAACCTATTATACAAAGTGAATTAAGTCAGAAAATGACAAACATCGTATACTGAGGCATATATACGGAATCTAGAAATATGGTACTGATGAACCTATCTACACGTCAGCAACGGAGATGGGCACGTGAAGAACAGACTTTTGGACACAGTGGGGGAGAGAGAAGGTGAGATGGTTTAAGAGAGTACCTTTGAGATATATACATTGCCGTATGCAAAGTAGCTTAAAGCTCAACATTCAGAAAATGATCATGGCATCTGGTCCCATCACTTCATGGGAAATAGATGGGGAAACAGTGGAAACAGTGTCAGACTTTATTTTTCTGG
>NW_011494805.1:2976745-2985125 GCF_000754665.1 Bison bison bison | reverse complement strand
CATTGGAAAAGACTCTGATGCTGGGAGGGATTGGGGGCAGGAGGAGAAGGGGACGGCAGAGGATGAGACGGCTGGAAGGCATCACCGACTTGATGGACGTGAGTCTGAGTGAACTCCGGGAGTTGGTGATGGACAGGGAGGCCTGGTGTGCTACGATTCATGGGGTCGCAAAGAGTCGGACACAACTGAGCAACTGAGCTGAACTGAACTGATGCAAAGTAGACAGCCAGTGGGAATTTGCTGCCTGACACAGGGAGCAAAAAGCTGGGGCTCTGTGACCTCTTCGATGGGTGGGTTGGGGAGGGAGGTGGCAGGGAGGTTAAGAGGGAGGGGGCATATGTATGCCTATGGCCAATTCATGTTGACGTCTCACAGAAACCATCACAGTATTGTAACGTAATTATCCTCCCCTTTATAATAATATTAAAAAAAAAAAAATACTGGAGAGATTTGCCATTTCCTTCTCCAATGGACCTTCCCAACCCAGGGATCAAACCTGTGCCTCCTGCATTGTCAGGCAGATTCTTTATAGCTGAGCCACCAGGGAAGCAAAGGCAGTGGCATTATAAATGGAGGCAGACAATCTATATTTGTAGAAAGTGATGTAGCTTTTATATGTGATATTGAGGAAAAGAGATAAATGACAATATGAATATTCACACGTTTCCATCTCCATTTACTAATTACACTCGATTATACACATTGACCACATTATAAAGGATGCTGTATCTGAAAAACGAATTGAGCAATCAGAAAAGAAGTAAATAGGTGTTGAGAATAATGTAAGACTATACACACACACACACACACAAAATGTTGCCATCAAGCAGGAGTTTTTGCATGAAACAGAAATATAAAAAATAAAGAAAAGATATTTTTAGGAAAGAGTAGGTAAAATGTAAGCTAGTCAAGTCACAAAAGTAGTTTAAGATAAGTATTATATAAGTGTATTCAAATATAGTAAAGGTACAAGTAAAAATAAACATAGCTTGCTAAAAACACTAAAAGACGTATGGGATAGAAATATAAAAGGTGGAGTGGTGAAAGTGAAACGAGTTGGGATGTATCAGGGGAAGGAGGTGCAGGTACACAATTTACAACCGAATTTCCTGAAAAAGAATTTGGAATAATAAAGCAAGACGAGATTTTCGTGATGACATAATTCTGGTACATTTTCAAAGGCAGAACATGCAGAAACTCACCCAATGTAGGCTTATTTTCACTATTTTATTATGAGAGGAAAAGAGCAATCAGTGAGTCCAGATTTTGGCCTGAGTGATAGGAAAGATGGGATGGCGTAGGTAAAGATCAGAATAAAAATTTTGAATACTAATTTGGTGATATCTACATTCATATTCTAAGTTCATTCAGTTCTTGAAATTCAATTGAATTATAACTCATTTTAATGATACTTTCTCTGCTGCTGCTGCTGCTAAGTCGATTCAGTCGTGTCCGACTCTGTGCAACCCCACAGATGGCAGCCCACCAGGCTCCGCTGTCCCTGGGATTCTCCAGGCAAGAACACTGGAGTGGGTTGCATTTACTTCTCCAATGCATGAAAGTGAAAACTGAAAGTGAAGTCGCTCAGTCGTGTCCGACTCTTAGTGACCCCATGGACTGAAGCCTACCAGGCTCCTCCATCCATGGGATTTTCCAGGCAAGAGTACTGGAGTTGGGTGCCATTGCCTTCTCTGGCCTTCTCAACTTAGCCATATTCAATTTAAAATTTCTCACCCATGGCACAGTAGATTTTAATGAATTTACTGAATTTCTTTATCCATAATAATATTGATACCATGTTATATGGAAAAGGAATGATGTTAATGAGTATTTGAAAATTCTGTTGAAAATAATTAAAAATTGCAGAATATCAGAAAAAAATGGAAATTGAACTCATATCTATGACTACTTTTTAACATGATCATGATGTCACAAATATTGATGATAACATGAATACTGGCAATATTGGCTAACTCACTGAGCATCTTTTATTTCAATAGATAACTTAGTCTTTGATAATAGTTATACTTCCTCAGTATATTTGCATATATATTTACTAAAATCAACTTTAATCATTAGAATTACTCTATAAAGTTTGTTTAATGTTTATTTCCTGAAAATTGCTATCATCAAACAGATTTTTAAATGAACGACTGTTTATTCTGTTAATATATCTGGTATTCAGTTAATATGTCTCACATTTTAACAATGCAATCAAAATGGGTCAACAGTGAAACTTCTGAAAAATTTCTATTATTGATTGTTGATCTTAAAATTCATCTCACAATAGCATCATTAGTCGCCATTCTCAGCAGTAAAAACTTTAGATTGATAACACCTAAGATTATTCTTTTACAGAAAATTGTCTTTCATAAACAATAGATTAATAGTGTATTTTAATTGAAAAATTAATATTCATTTCTCTTAGAGATGAAATACATTTAGGGAAAAATAACACAGGAAATTAAGAGAGATAGATGAGTACATAGTAAGTTTCTGGAGACAAAATTTAATTCTGGAAACATCAGAATGATATAAGTTTTTAAAAAAATAAACTTCAAACATGGAATATTCAAAATAGTGATATTCTAAGATTAAAGTAAAATAGACTTGATTTTTTTTTTGCCTCTCAGTTCAGTTCAGTTCAGTCGCTCAGTCGTGTCCGACTCTTTGCGACCCCATGAATAGCAGCATGCCAGGCCTCCCTGTCCATCACAAACTCCTGGAGTTCACTCAGACTCAAGTCCATGGAGTCAGTGATGCCATCCAGCCATCTCATCCTCTGTCGTCCCCTTCTCCTCCTGCCCCCAATCCCTCCCAGAATCAGAGTCTTTTCCAATGAGTCAACTCTTCGCATGAGGTGGCCAAAGTACTGGAGTTTCAGCTTCAGCATCATTCCCTCCAAAGAAATCCCAGGGCTGATCTCCTTCAGAATGGACTGGTTGGATGTCCTTGCAGTCCAAGGGACTCTCAAGAGTCTTCTCCAACACCACAGTTCAAAAGCATCAATTCTTCGGCTCTCAGCCTTCGTCACAGTCCAAATCTCATTTTTGCAGTATTATACTTATAAATTTTTTATAAGAATAATAAAAGTTTTTTATGATAATAATAATTTATAAGAGGCACAACTTCCTTGTCCCTCTCTTGCTCTCTCTCTCATTTATAAATCAGCAATGTAGAGACATATCTTTCCTTTCTTTCCATCATGAACTTGAATCAGAATAGGTGATTTTCACATGAATATTAGTAAATTATCATTCTCAAATAAATGATTCTTTAGTTCCAATAACTAAAATTTAAGAGGACATGTGGCATTAAACTTTTATTGTGAATTTAAAATATATATATTGTTAAATCCTTCATCACAAAATACAATTTTGAATGGGTATGTACAAATTTTAAAATATTTGTGGTGTGGTAAATCATGGCCTATAAATATAAAGTTCTCTTACTTTAAGGTCAAAATCGATGGGTTTAATATATACTTAGAAAAATACTGTGTATCAACTGAAGCTGAGATTATTGTGCTTGCTGATCTCAAGATCCAGAAGAAAATCAATATCACAGAGTCTGCTTATTCTGGCAGAAGCTCTATCATGTTTCCAAAGTGATTTAATTACAATGTGACTAAATAATTTGAAGAAGGAAGACCATGTTAATGAACTGGGATTTCAAATAGAGCAAGTATCAAGTATATGCTTTGAAAGAAAGCAGACAAAATATTATGTGCCCGTGTAAGTAAGCCAATAAAGCAGTGGTATCAAAATCAAGTTATGTTGACAAAACCCTAAAAATACAGAATATTATTTAAATGAGATTACTTTGAAGACATCAAAGTAAAAGGAAAGCAATCAAGAATTTGAAAATATGTTTGATGTAAATTATAATGTTTTCTATATTGTATACATGAGTAGCCTGAAACTCCAATACTTTGGCCACCTGATGTGAAGAACTGACTCATTGGGAAAGACCCTGATGCTGGGAAAGATTGAAGGCAGGAGGAGAAGGGGACGGCAGAGGATGAGATGGTTGGATGGCATCACTGACTCAATGGACATGGGTTTGAGTGGACTCTGGGAGTTGGTGATGGACAGGGAGGCCTGGCGTGCTGCGGTTCATGGGATCACAAAGAGTCGGACACGACTGAGCGACTGAACTGAACTGATCTGTAAACTGAGAAATAATAACTGAGATATGTTATTTTATCCTGAGTGACCTGTATACTTTTGTCAGGAAATACAGATAAGAATACAAAGAAAATTGGAGTAGGATATGGCACTCCACTCCAGTATTCTCGCCTAGAAAATTCCATGGACAGAGGAGCCTGGTGGGCTACAGTCCATGGAGTTGCAAAGAGTTGGACACAACTGAGCGACTGAGCACACAGAGAGACTAGGCATTCAATGCCTGATGCTCAGTACTGGTTTAGCTTTCAAATCTATTATGTGTCTGCTATATTTTCAGGCAATTACAGCTTTCTCTTAAAACATTGTTGACAGCTTCATGTTTAAGTAGGACTTTTCCCTATATCGTGTGACCATCAGTAGGGGGTGCGAAGAGGATTGCATTGGGTGTGGAGTTTAAGCTGTCTCAGAGCGCAGAGGGAAGGCTGTCCATTCAGATAAATTCTTAGCAACTATTTGGTCTCATCGGGGGGGGGCGGAAAGCTTTGTTCATTTACTAGACTGAAATTTCCTTCTGCCACTTGGATTTTATTTTCTCTTGAAAATTATTTATTTGAGTATGACACTGAATCATCTTTGACAGATTCAGAAAAGAGCAATATTTTATTTTGTGATATAACACTGGGCCAGCAGAGCCTGCGAGTTTGGACTTATTTATTAATTCCTCTCCCATCTCAAACTGTCTCCAGAATCTGGTTCCATGAGCTGATTTATTGGAGAGCATTGGTTTTCAGCTCTGGTAATGCTAACACACCATTTTTTCATAACATATTTTTTTGAATTCCATCTTCACTCTCCTGAAATTAAATTAGCAATAATATAATATACCTACAAATATACTTTTATAATGAATAATATAACTGTAGTACAAAGAGAAAGGCAACAAGGGCAATTTACAGAGAACTAATATGTATTCAATATGCAAATGCTCGGGCACAATTCCACAAAAGACTTAATGAGGTAGTCAAATGCTTGCATAAATAGGCAGAGTAACCACAGAGAAGATTTCAACAAACCTAGACAGATGTGGATTTGTTTTATTGATTACCTTTATATAATAAGTGTTTGTGTTCATGACATGTTTATATAAAGGTAAGGAGCCAATAACACTTCGGCGGACTCTGTATTTGCTTTTACCTGGAACAAAATCATTGATGTTTAGCAGTGTGCTAACTGTGCAACTGTGTTGATTGTAAACTGTGATTCGCGCATAGACGTGGATAATTATGTAGCTTTAGTATGTATCTGTTTGTCTGGCTGTGTCCGGTATTAGTTGTGACAAGCAAGATCTTCTGTTGTGGTGCACAGGCTTCCCTCTGTTTGTGGAGTGTGGCTGTATGGTGCACAGGCTTCTGTTTAGTTGTGCAGTGTGGGCTCTGGAGCATGGGCCCAGTAGTTGCAGTACGTGGGCTTAGTCCTGCAACATGAGGGATCTCGGTTCCCCAACCAGGTATCGAACTTGCCTCCCCTCCGTTAGAAGACAGATTCTTAAACACTGAACCACCAGTGTGATCCCAAGACTTTGATAAGTATAAGCAGATTTCTCACAAGTTTGAAAGCCCAGCAGAGCATGTGAAAGTCACATAGGTTAAGGGGTGATTCTTTGTAGTGGATGACATTCTGGAGGATATTGGCACCCAAGGGCCCTGCAGTTTTCTGCCCCAATCATCGTGAACAAAAACACCACCGTCCCCAAATAACCTGAGTATTCCCAAGGAAGAAGCACTAACACACAGCACTTGACCTGCAGGATGGTTTGTACATGAGGTCTGGAGACAGAAGCGATGGAGACAGCATGGACATGTCTCCTGAAAAGACAGCTTTAAGCAACTAAGGACATGCTTTACAAAGAAAATGAAGTGACCAGACTGAAAACAGAAAATAAGCCACTCTTATTCATGGCTCAGATGACATACCTGGCACAGTCGGAGATTGATCAATCTTTTCGAATCTCTAAGGAAGTTTATTTCTCTCCAATATAGTGATAACAGAAGAGAATTTGGTATTTCTTTGGTGTGCCAAAGGTGCTCCCAACTTTAGAGGATAGTCCTCTGTAACAGGCAGTACCCTAGGAAGCCAATTAGCAGGCATTCTGTAGTCTAAGGTCATGGCATAGTCTTTCACAGATATGAAAGAGGAGGCCAGAGGAAAACTATACCCAGGAATAACACAAAATCACTGAGAGAGGTATTAAGGTGACTTGTGGACCTACAGTTGAGGAATATCAAGCCAGAAAAAAAAATGATTGTTGATGTTAATATGGCTTCATATGTACTAGAATCTGATAGTCTTTGATAACATTTCAGAGGCTATTTAAACTAACTTAAAAACTTGCTCTTCTATCTCCTTACCTTCGTCGATGTATACCTGTGTGTGCACATGCACGTGTGTGCTGGAGGGGGTATGTGTGCCAGTATTTTCTTAGTTTCTGACATTGTAAGGTGTTACAGGCTTATATTGTAAATGTTCTGTCCCAGAACTAGCACCAGCCATTTTCCTAAGAATCCACAATGATTTCATTGCAGAATGGTTTTAGAAACCAAGTTCAGGGTGGTAGGTGTGCTCAAGGTGTCTTCTGATGATAACTATCGCTTGTATCTCATACCTAGAAGCAATATGAAAGGCAGCTCTTGGGATAGGATAAATACAAAGGATTTTGTGGCTCATTAAACACTGCAAAATCAGCAGACTTGCTATAACTCTCCCTGCTTTAAAGGGTTTTCTTGTTACTGTATAAATATCCAAGTAGTCTTACTAAACTGTATTCCCATTTTACAGACAGTGCTACATAGCCATTTAGAACCTGGCTTACAGGGCTTGAGTTATAGTTCTAACATATGCAGAAACAAACACATCTTGCCCGTGTGACCATGGCCAGGTTTTTCAGTATCTCCATCCTTCTCTCCTTATGTGTAAAATAATGATATGAATATCATAATAATTGTATAATTGTTAGGGTTAAATGAATTAAGATAAGTAAAATATTAGAACACTGCCTAGCAAATAGCAAGGAATCTACAAAACTGTCTATTAAATACACACACACACACACACACACACACACGTACTTGGGCTTCCCAGGTGTCGCTAGCGGTAAAGAACCCACCTGCCAGGAAGCATAAGAGACAGAGTTTCAATCCCTGGAGATCCCCTGGAGAAGGACATGGCAACCCACTCCAGTATTCTTGCCAAGAGAATCCCATGGACAGAGGAGCCTGGAATGTTACAGTCCATATGGTCTCAAAGCATCGGACATGACTGAAGTGACTTAGCATGCATGCATATATATGTCTTTAGAGATAAGATTCAGTTCAGTTCAGTCACTCAGTCGTGTCTGACTCTTTGCAACCCCATGGACTGCAGCATACCACGCCTCCCTGTCCATTGCCAACTCCCAGAGTTTACTCAAACTCATGTCCATTGAGTCGGTGATGCCATCCAACCATTTCATCCTCTGTCATCGCCTTCTCCTCCCGCCTTCAATCTTTCCCAACATCAAGGTCTTTTCCAATAAGTCAGTTCTTTGCATCAGGTGGCCAAAGTATTGGAGTTTCAGCTTCAACATCAGTCCTTCCAGGACTGATCTGCTTTAGGAGGGACTGGTTGGATCTCCTTGCAGTCCAAGGGGCTCTCAAGAGTCTTCTTCAACACCACAGTTGAAAAGCATCAGTTCTTCAATGCTCAGCTTTCTTTATAGTCCAACTCTCACATCCATACATAACTTCTGGGAAAACCATAGCTTTGACTAGACGGACCTTTGTCGGCAAAATAATATCTCTGCTTTTTAATATGCTGTCTAGTTTGGTCATAACTTTCCTTCCAAGGAGCAAGCATCTTTTAATTTCATGGCTGCAGTCACCATCTGTAGTGATTTTGAAGCCGGAAAAAATAGTCTGTCACTGTTTCCACTGGCTCCCCATCTATTTGACATGAAGTGATGGCGCCAGATGTCATGATCTTAGTTTTCTGAATGTTGAGTTTTAAGCCAACTTTTTCACTCTCCTCTTTCACTTTCATCAAGAGGCTCTTTAGTTCTTCTTTGATTTCTGCCATAAATATGATGTCATCTGCATATCTGAGGTTATTGATGCTTCTCCAAGCAATCTTGATTCCAGCTTGTGCTTCTTCCAGCCCAGCGTTTCTCATGATGTTCTCTGCATATAAGTTAAATAAGCAGGGTGACATTATACAGCCTT
>NW_011494805.1:2963051-2976597 GCF_000754665.1 Bison bison bison | reverse complement strand
TCCAGTTCTAACTGTTGCTTCCTGACCTGCATACAGGTTTCTCAAGAGGCAGGTCAGGTGGTCTGGTATTCCGATCTCTTTCAGAATTTTCCAGAGTTTGTTGTGGTTCACACGGTCAAAGGCTTTGGCACAGTCAATAAGGCAAAAGTAGATGTTTTTCTGGAACTCTCTTGTTTTTTGATGATCCCATGGATGTTGGCAATTTGATCTCTGGTTCCTCTGCCTTTTCTAAATCCAGCTTGAACATCTGGAATTTCATGGTTCACATACTGTTGAAGCCTGGGTTTGAGAATTTTGAGCATTACTTTACTAGCGTGTGAGATGAATGCAATTTTGCACTCATTTTCTTTTCATGGAGTTCACATTTTAGTAGGGGAGGCAGGCAGAAAAGCAAACACAGGGTCATATAATTCCAGATAGGAATAACCACTGTACAAAAAAAAAAAAAAAATAGAAGTATCAATAGAACTCTTCAGTGAATGTGGAGTATCTGTTATCTTAGATGGTAGTCATTGAAGATAGGTGACATTTGAACAAAGTGCTAAATTAAATAAAGAATAAAGTCATAAAGATATTTTGAATAAAAATATTTAAAAGGGAACAAGAGAATGGTAAGAAATGAGTAAGAAGTTAATAGATGCCAGGTTACATAACTTAATAGGAATTTTGTGTGATAGGAATCCACTGGAAAACACATATGAAAAATAATTTCTGTTTTGGCAAAATCATTCTAGCAGCTGTTTGAGGAATGGGCTATAAGTTTGGGATGGAGAGACCCATTGATATGTTATTGCATAAGTTCTGGAGGCAGATTAAGGTGACTGAAATAGGTCACCTTCAGGGTACATGGAGTAGTTGGCTTTGTTATATATATATTTTTATTGATTTAAATTGCAGAAGAACAAAAGCAATCATTGCCTTCAGTAGAGTGTGAACATATGAGAGAACGTATCAGTTGTTCTCAGGCTTTATTGGCCAAAAAAGTCACATATGGATGCTTTGCTAAAACCCAGGTTGCTGGGTGGGCTGCCCTTCCTGGGTCTTACCACATAGGTCTCAGTGAGATCTCATCACTTGCATTTCTGAACAAGTTCCTACTGCTGATGCTGGGCCATGCTTTCAGGACCTCTGCTTTATAGGATGAGGAGGGTGATCCTACCACCTATGGGATGCAAAGTGTAACACCTTTACAATGACATTTTATTACAACTTTTCTTTACATTTTTATCTATTTCGTAGCTGTTGTGTCGTGTAATGGAAATTACTTATTGGTACGCTACCACAAGTGAATACATTTGCGAAACATGTCTTACTGGTAATAATGAATTAGAAGTTTAGACTCCATTCGATTTCACAAATGAGCTTAAATTTTAGTTGAGGTTTGTGTGTGTATTCATAGGTCAGGAGGGACAGTTGTTGGATAGTGGATATTAGAGATTGTAGAAAAAAAAATCTAGGCTTACTAAAATGGGTAATTATATCTCAGGTTATAAATACAAAAAAAAAAAAAGGCTCCATAAAAGCTTTGACTAAAATGAGAAAATTGAAGCTTTCTAAATATGGTTTTACTTACCTTTGATATGTACTATATTGAATATCTTAATGTGCTGTATTAAAATTTAGATTATATTATTTTTTAAATCCAAATCTACAGACTGTACTTCTTGCACATGATCAAAGTAATTAATACAAACTCACATCTACTGTAAGCCTTGAAGCATGATTATTGAACATAAAAATAAGTTTAACAACTTATTATAAAGACTACATAGCACACTTTTGCTACTTTTTACCAACTTTTTTGAGGATGATAACTCCAAGATCTGGAATGTGATGGAAAATGAGGATGTTTTTGCTGTTTCTGCTTAGTTACCAAGTTGTTATATCCTGTGGGAGGGACACATGGGGGTCTTGCTGTGAAGTCATCACGTCTTTCACGTGACTTTGATTTTGTTCTTCTGTTACTCTGGCTTTAATTGTTAAAAGAACATCTATGTAATCTATAGAAATACTGAATCACTATGCTGTACACTGAAAACTGCCATAATTCTGTAAATCACTAAACTTTGCTTGATAAAGAGTAAATAATTACTTAGATGTAACTAATGGGATATCTAAATTGTGACCCCCAGTAAGTGCCTAATATGCAGCAACTCAGGAAAATGACACGTTAAGTCTGGGGATGTAGCCACCTTTATATTTTGTTTTCAGTTTAATAAATGGTTACATTACAGAAGATATTTCTTCTATCAAGGCACTATCTTGCCTTTCCACTTTAAAAATATATATATTGGGGTTTAATAGATTTACAATGTTGCTATAGCTTCAGGTTTACAGCAAAGTGAATTAGTTACACATTTATCCAGTCTTCCCTTGTGGCTCAGATGGTAAGACCCTGCCTGCAATGTGGGAGACCTGAATTTGATCCCTTGGTTGGGAAGATCCCCTGGAAAAGGGCATGGTAACCGACTCCAGTATTCTTGCCTGGAGAATCCCCATGAAAAGAGGAGCCTGGAGGGCTACAGTCCATGGGGTTGCAAAGAATTGGACACGATTGAGAGACTAAGCACATACATTTATCCACTCTTCTTTAGACTCTTTGCCCATATAGATCGTTTCAGAGTACTGAGGAGAGTTCTCTGTGCAATGCAGGAAGCACTTATTAGTTACAGATTTTATATAAAGTACTGTGTATATGTCAGTCCCAATCTCCCAATTTATCCCTTCCCCCCAGGAGCCATAAGTTTGTTGTCTACATCTATGGCTATTACTGTTTTGCTGATTATTTTTATTTTTTTTTAACAGTAAAGATGATAGTCTGAATTAGTTCATATAGTCTCTTATTCACCTTACCTAAAATAGTTTTAAAATATTTACTTAATTCATTTTGAGCCCATGACCAGCTTTTCAAAATGGATACAAATGCTTAATATTATTACTTCAAATATTCAATTAGGAAAAAAGATGAAGTAAATTTAAATCACACATTTAACTGCATTAATCAATTTGGGTAAACCAAATGCACAGGTAAATAAGTGTTCTAATTGGTTTTGTATCCACAGCCCTGACACTTCTCTCCCTCCGTTAAAGTCTCTTGCAAGCATGGGCTTACAACTTGTTTCTTGACATATTTATGTACATCTGTGACATCTTATTATAGTATATCTTTAATTTGCTCCAATATTCCTATTGTATCTCTTTTAACTTGAAACATTCACCACTGAAGTTTTAATATAATACTCCAATTTGGAAGGTCTTCTTCAGTGGCTCAGTGGTAAAAATCCATCTGTCAATGCAGGAAACATGGATTCGATTCTTGGAAAAGGAAATGGCAACCCACTCCAGAATTCTTGCCTGGGACATTCCATGGACAGAGGAGCCTGGCAGGCTACAGTCTATGGGGCTACAAAGAGTCAGACAAAGTGACTCAACAACAACAACCGGGTTCAGAAAACGCTCAGGGTATTCATAGAAAAGTGAAAACTTGAGAACAAGTGCCCCATGAAACCACACTGCACGTATTTATTTAATTTCTGAATCGTCTGCTTTGAAAAATTGGTAATATTAACCATTGAAGGGGATTCCTCTTTTGTGTTCCTTTTACGATCCCAGCTTTATTAGCTTTTGTTTCCGTACACTGAATTTCAAAAGCCACTTAGCTGCGCACACTTCTAGTTTACCCCAGTCATTCTGATTTTACCATTCGTTTCCTTGGCAGGGACTGGCTATGGCTCCTTTCCAAAGTCAGCGAGTGTCATTACCTGGTGCTCCTTCTTTCTACCAGGTCTCTGCATGCCCGTTCCCTGCCAGTGCATGAAGCACGTCATATCTGACCCTCAGCACGTTTTCAGATTCACTCACAGATTAACCTTGACTTGCTTTGTAGTGACTAGAATTCAATAGAGGTCTTATGAGTGAAGTGAATCTGGGGCTATTTTTGTGTCCTAAGTACCAACAATGCATTCTCCTCACTTTTTCCCTTGGTTCCTCAGAAGCTGTTTCATGAAGTTTCATTGAATGTATGATCTAACTGTTAAAACGCAAACGGAGAGAGCAAATAACTTTTTTCTAAACATGACTGCATAAAGTTTTTCCTCATTTTGGAAGCAGTGTATATTAGTTAAATCTGTTAATAATTTACCACTCAAGTATTTCCTCAATCCATCCCTTTCCCCCATCTATATGAGGAAAAGCAGGTTACTTCCCAAGTAGAAATACCAGTGACTTCATTTGGAGACTTAGTGTTTTTGGTGTTTAGAAAAAAAAATGAAATTTCTCACTTTTTATTTGTACTTTGATTTGATAATTTAGAAAGAAGAATAATAATTCTAAGACAATGGACTATAGACATAATGTAAATGTATCTATGGACTTTTGAACATTTTTCCAGATTCCATATTATTTTCCAAAATAATCCAGATTCAACAAGTCAATTTTGATTAGTTTAAAACAAATAATATTTGCAACAGCTGTCCTTAGTTAAATTTCAAAACTTAATGGCTGTCCAATTAGTGTGTTATACCAAACGAGCACTCGACTTTGGAGAAACATGGACTAAATCATTGGTGGATTCTATGGAAAAATAAAACTTCTTGTAGCCCTGTTCATAATCAAATATCAACATTTGAGTAACTTTGCAGAGAATGTATTCAGACTTTTATTTCCTTAGATACTTAACTATGGCTTGCACATTTCATGTACTCAATTTTTATTTAACGCAAGCACATGAAGATATCTCTGATCACCCTTCTCTGTGTGAATTTCATTTTTCAGCTGGCACTTCGACATTCTGTTTGATGTATGCCAAAATAGACTTTGGTTTTAGCAGTGCTTATCAGTATTTCCCTTGGCATAGCATAGGTTTTTGCATAAGAACATGAATATTATATTTTGCCTCTTCTGTCCTATACAAATAAACACATATATTTAATTTTAAAAAGTTCTTGTATTTATGATACTAAATTTACATAAATATACCCTCATTATGCTATGCTAAGTCTCTTCAGTCGTGTCCGACTCTGTGCGACCCCATAGACGGCAGCCCACCAGGCTCCCCCATCCCTGGGATTCTCCAGGCAAGAACCCTGGAGTGGGTTGCCATTTCCCTCTCCAATGCATGAAAGTGAAAAGTGAAAGTGAAGTCTCTCAGTCGTGCCCGTGCCCGACTCTTAGCGACCCCATGGATTGCAGCCTAACAGGCTCCTCCGTCCATGGGATTTTCCAAGCAAGAGTACTGGAGTGGGGTGCCATTGCTTTCTCCGATACCCTCATTAGGCATGTCCGAAGTACTAAGGTTTAATGAGATACTCTTTGGATGAAAACCGACATTTGTTTTCACTTTTGTGTGTAAAAATAGACAATGTAAGAACTTCTAGAAACGTTCAATGGAGAACTGGCTTCTCAGAAAATTAAATGGCTTCCAGTTGCCTTGAATAACAAATGAGGTCCCCTGTGACTGAGTTTCTAACAAGGGCTTAAGTCTGTCTGTCTCTGTACTAAAGAAAAGCAAACCAAACAGTTTTCCTTTACTAAATGACAGCTTGTGGTCATCTCAATTTCCCTCAAACTTTAGACCATTTTGCTTCACCAAAATAAATGTCATTGTATTTCAAAATGTTATCTATATATTTACATGTCTGGTCACAAAATGAACATCTAATTATGTTGTGGTATTATTAAATGGAGTGTTGACTCATATGCGAGGTTTATAGTGATTAAGATGAATAGTTGGATGTCTCTGAAACAGACTGATTTGCTCTAAATAGCTGTTCACATTTCAAAGAGGGGATTGCTCAAGCTAAAATATAATCTCAACAAAAACAAACCTATTTACATTTTCTATCCTATCACTTTACTTAGAATAAACAGACAAGCAGTCTCCGTTACCTGCAGTGAATTATTTCTATAGAAAATAAGCCCAGATCATGAGCTAGTGCAGCATTTTAGACTGTTAAAAGGCTGGCTTGTTCCCTGACTATTTCATTTTGGAAAATGGGCAGCTTTACCCTGTAGCATCATGAACACAGCAGACATACAAGTGGTTCAGGTGGTTCAAAATGCAGGGTTTGGTGCTTACCATAAAATTCAAATCCAGTCATATGTCCTTCATCCATATCTGCAGGTGCTTGGTTATGAATCTTTTGTTAATAAAATAATTTAGAAACTAACCTTATGAGAAAAACAATATTCTTCAAAGCATACAATTGCTGGAATTGCTTTTATGTACAGAAAATGTTTCAACTAACTCATTATTATTTAGATGAATAGATGGTTTAGTTACCTGCTACACAAAATGTAATGGTCTGATCAGTTACTGCATTACCTTGGAGTCTGCTAGAAATGCAAAACCTCAGGCTGGCCCTTACATCTCCTGAATCAGAATAGACATTTTCATATCCCCCAGGCCCAGATGATTCTCATGTATGTTATAATTTAAGTCTGCTGTTTGACTCTTCCTGTCTTTAGAATTCAAACCTAAATTCTGTTCATCCCAAATCAATATTTTGTCCAAACTAATTATGTCTATGGGAGAGGATGACAACAGAGATTTTTGTCTGTTCATTTTAACTTTTATTCGATAAGCCTATATTAAGCACTGGTATGTCCTGGGCTCTGTGCTAGGTGTTAATTGTACGAAAGTGGCAAGAACACTTTCAAGCACTGTAGGAGTTCCACATCTGCTCGAAGAACAAACAGAGAAACGACTGCAGGCTGGTGTAACAAGTGTTTCTAAAAATTTAGAGTTAAGAAGTTCACCCCCACATGGCACAGATCATTTTTTTTAATTTTATTAGACTATAGTTGATTTGCAATGTCGTATTGGCTTAAATTGTAGAGCAAAGTGAAGCAGTTGTACATATACATACATCTGTTCTTCTTTAGATCCTTTTCCCATATAGCCCATTTCAGAATTTTGAGTTGAGTTCCTTGTGTGCAGCTTCTCATGAGTTATCTAATTTATATATAGTAGTGTGCATATGTTAATCCCAATCTCCCAATTTATTGCTCACATCTGTTTATTCCCTAGTAACCATAAGCTTGATGTCTACCTTCATGCCTCTACTGCTGTTTTGTAAATAAGTTAATTTGCACCTTTTTTCAGTTTCCACATATAAACGATATCATGTGATATTTGTCTTTCTGTGTCTGACTTACTTCATCAGTATGGCCATCTCTAGGTCCATGCCGTTTGATGTTTCATCAAGCGGCGTTATCTCATTCTTTTTATGGCTGAGTAATATACCTGTGTATATATGTACCACATGCTCTTTATCTACTTTTCTATCAATAGACATTTAGATTGCTTCCATGTCCTGGCTGTTGTACACAGTGCTGCAGTGAACCCTAGAGTGAATGCACCTTTTCGAATTACGGTTTATTTTCTCTGGGTGTTTGCTCAGAAGTAGGATTGCGAGGTCACATGGTAGTCCTGTTGTTAGTTTTTAAGGAATCTCCACACTGTTCTCCATACCGGATATCCCTGACAACGATATAGGATGATTCTCTTTTCTCTACAACCTCTCCAGGATTCATTGTTAGCTTTTTTTTTTTTTGATAATGGCCATTCAGACTGTAGTTTGACTTGCATTTCTCTAATAATTAGTGATTTTGAGCATTTTTTTAATATGCTTTTTTATCCATCTATATGTCTTCTTCAAAGACATGTCTATTTACATCTTCTGTCTGTTTTTTGACTAGGTTTGTGTGTGTGTGTGTGTGTGTGTGTGGTCTATTGAGCTACATAAGCTATATGCATATTTTGGAGATTATTTCTTTGTTCGCAAATATTTTCTCCTATTATAAGGCTTGTCTTTTTGTTTTCTTTATGGTTTCTTTTGTTGTACAAAGGATTTAAGTTTAACTATATGCCATTTTTTTTTTTAAAGTGGATCAAGAAAGAGCTTGCTGTGATTTTTGTCAGAGAGTGTTCTATGTTTCACTCTAAGAGTTTTACAGTGTCCAGTCTTACATTTAGGCTTTAAATACATTTTGAGTTTATTTTTGTGTCTGATGTTAAGGAGTATTCCAATTTTATTCTTTTACACGTAACTGTCCAGTTTTCTCAGCACCACTTATTGAAGAGACTGGAGTACTCCCAAGTTCATTCTATAAGGCCACCATCACTTGATAACCAAACCAGACAAAGATATCACACAAAAAAGAAAATTATATGCCTATATCATTGATGAATATAGATACAAAACTTGTCAACAAAATACTAACAGAAAAATCCCATAATACTTTAAAAGGATCATACACCATGACCAAGTGGGATTTGTCTCAGGGTTGCAAGGGTTCTTCAATATAGAGAAATCAAATTGATAAACCATATTAACAAGTTGAAGAATAAAAAAAAATTGTCATTTCAATAGATGCTTTTGACAAAATGCAACATTCATATGATAAAAACTCTCCAGAAAATGGGCATAGAGGGAATCTATTTCAAAATAATAAAGCCATATATGACAAATTCACAGCAAACACCATTCTCAATGGTGCAAAACTAAATGCACTTCCCTTAAGATCAGGGACAAGAAAGCATATCCACTCTCACTACTATTTTCGAGCACATTTTTGGAAATGCTAGCCATAGCAATTAGAGAAGAAAATAAAAAAGGAATCCAAATTGGAAAATAAGAACTATAACAGTCACTGTTTGCAGGTTATATGACACTGTACATGGAAAACTCTAAAGCTTCTAGCACGAAACTACTAGACCTCATACCTGAATTTGGTAAAGTTTCAGGATACAAAATTAGTGCATAGAAATATCTTGCATTCATAGCAACAAAAAGAATAAACACTCAGGAATAAACCTACCTAAAGAGGCAAAATACCTGTACTCAGAAAGCTATAAAATACTGATAAAATAAACAAAAAAAAATCAGAAACAGAGAGATATACCATGTTCTTGAATTGGAAGAAACAATATTGGGGAAATAACTATACCATGCAGTCTGTAGATTCAGTGCAATCCCTATGAAATTACTAATGGCATTTTTCCCACAACTAGGATAAAATTTTTTACAATTTGTATGGAAATGCAAAAGACCTGAATAACCAAAGCAATCTCGAAAAAGAAGAGCAAAGCTGGGAGAATCAAACTCTCTGGCTTCAGACTATACTACAAATCTACACTCATCAGGACAGCATGGTATTGGCAAAAAAGCAGAAATATAGATCAATGGAGCAGAAGAGAGAGCCCACACATAAACCTATGCACTTACGGTCACCTATTCTAAGACAGCCAAAGTTATTTTGAAGAAGCAGAAATAATTTGAAATAAAGGTCTACTGATAAATCATCTCCTAAAGATAAATAAATTTAAAAAAAACTCATATATTTGATGAAGACTATGCATAGCTAACAGAGAAGGCAATGGCACCCCACTCCAGCACTCTTGCCTGGAAAATCCCATGGATGGAGGAGCCTGGAAGGCTGCAGTCCATGGGGTCGCTGAGGGTCGGACACGACTGAGCAACTTCACTTTCACTTTTCACTTTCATGCATTGGAGAAGGAAATGGCAACCCACTCCAGTGTTACTGCCTGGAGAATCCCAGGGACGGGGGAGCCTGGTGGGATGCCGTCTATGGGGTCACACAGGGTCGGACACGACTGAAGTGACTTAGCAGCAGCATGCATAGCTAAATAGTACTATTGATTTATACATACATTTGTGTTTTTCAGATGTACATATTGTTACATATATGCATATACAATTGAAATATAATCTAATGTACTCACTTTGTATTTCAATGGACACAGTTTAAATTTACCTTTTACATGGTTTGATTAAGAGCGTTCAGCTGTATGTTGGCACTTGCCATGGGTGCTTGCCATCTATGTCCACAAGGATTAGACCATTTGTGCTGCTTGTGCAACTGCTGACCTTCAAAACCCCCAGAAGGGAATTCAGGGTGCTGAGCAGAAATGAGGCCCTCTGTGATCAGGGGAAAACTGGCAGAACAGGTCCTCAGACAGTTAGATATTTCTAGGAGTTGACTTATGAGCTTAGTTTTTGTATCTCCTCACATCTAGAAAAGAACCACAATGCTTTGTAGTGATGACTGTTCCCTGTGACTAATTGAAAGATTCACAAGGCTGGTAGAAACCTTCTAGAAAAATATGTGTGTGACCGTGTATACTCTCCTTTCACCAAAGTCACATATATGCTGTCCTTCCCCCATACCCCTTGGGAGCAGATCACCAGAGCTATCTGAAGTTTATTTGCCCCAAATAAAATTGAACTCGCAGTTCTCAATTTGTGATTTTTTTAAAAGTCAGCAGAACAAAAGGGTGAAATAGCTACCACAAAGTCACAGAATGAGTAACAAATCAAGTTGAGATTCAAGTTTATTTATGCAAATAAATAAACTTTTGCCTCACTAGAGCTAATTAGAGAGTCTTTAAGAATGAACACTATAATAATATTTATTTTTTTGCAATAGTTCTTTGGTTTTGCTTGTGTTGATGACAAACTTTTGCTTAGGAAATCACAGGCAATTTTTCAACAGCTTGTAATGCCGATAATCAATTTATCTCATAGCTGACATACTATAATCACAACTTTAAAATACTGCCTGAAGACATTCAATTTGGTAGAAAATTTGTGGGAAGTAAAAATAGTCTTCAGCTATGCATTCCACGATTTTAGACTGATGGTACTTTTAAAATAATTTTAAGGTTGAATTTTGTCTTTTAATTGGGATCAACTTTTAAAATGCAAACATATGACTTCCTATATACTAACTGTTTAGAGACATTTTAACTGTTGCATCCAAGTACCAATGGCATAAACTTGAGCAACTGGGCCCTTGAGCAGAAGCAGATGGCCTGTTTCAGACTTTGCAGCTTAGAAGCAAGTCTCATTTAATGGCAGCCAAAAAAGCAATGGACAGTGTTCAAATCTTGAATGCAAAGAACACTTTTTCTAGGGCTTATTTGGTAAACTCTGTGACAGTTTGGTATCTGAATATGCTAGAAAGAAATGATTTTAAGGTATCATTGAAACTTGTCCATTTGAATTAGATGATCCATTCTCTGTAATTAAAGCTAAGTAGTAGGTATCTGTCACAAACCAAATTAATCAAAATTAATTAAAAGACCTTGGAAGGGACATGCCATACTGATCTGTGTAGCATGACCCTGAAGAGGACAGTTTATTATATGAGAAAGATTTCATTGTCAAAAAAATTGTCATTCTGGTAAAATGCTGAATAAGGCAAGTAAGTTCTTCGGAGGGTAAAATGCCTATCAATTAGACATTAATTAGCATTCAGAGGGCACCATTTGATAAATGACTGCTTCCAGAAACTAACTTGTGCTATCTGCAATAGAAAAGCCACTCATTCAAGGTGAGGACATTGCTTTTAAGCAGCACTTTATTTGCTTTACTGTCTTATTTTATTCCTGTTTTGTTTAAAGCATGGCAGTGTGTGTGTGTGTTAGTCACTCAGTCATGCCTGACTCTTTGCGACCCCATGGACTGCAGCCCACCAGGCTCCTCTGTCCAAGGGATTTTCCAGGCAAGGATACTGGAACAGGTTGCCTTTTCCTTCTCCAGGGGATCTTCCCGACCCAGGGATGAAACACAGATCTCCTGCACTGCAGGCAGCTTCTTTACCACCTGAGCAATGAGGGAAACCCAAAAGCATGGCAGAGTGAGGTTAAATGTTTAGTCATGTTAGGTTTATGAAGAACCAAGCTAACATCCCTCAGTGTGTTTACTGTAACTCATCAGTGATTGTCCTCAGTAAAGACTTGTCAGAAAAAGTCAGGGCAGATCCAACCAGTGATACTGTGTACTGCAGTATCTAGAAACCACAGTTTCAAGCTGCAAAAGGATTCTGGACTCAGTGGTGCATGAATAACTCTCATTCATTTGTTTAATATACAATTTTAGTGGACTAATTTTTTAGGTTACTCTTTCAGCTTACCTCTAACAACATTTAATCTTACTTTTGTGTACTGACAATTACCTGCATGAGAGAATGAGACAAAATTGAAATATGATTTCTGTCCTTAAGAAAGCTTCCAAAAAAAGCTAGCGTCAGCTTGTCCTCATCTACTAAATATGGATCCTAGCCTTCCCTTTATTTTCCTTTCCATTAAAAAAAATATGTATTTTTAATTGAAGGATAATTGCTTAACAGTATTGTGTTGGTTTTTTTCATCTTGTGCCCTTTTGTATCAATTTATTTTATCTTTAAAAATTATAATTCTATTTAAAATTTTCCAACCTCATTTAGATATTATTAATATATAACATATGTAAGTTTAAGATGTGCAGCATGATAATTTGATACATGTATCAAATGTGGTGAAAAAATTACCACAATAGGGATAGTTAATACTTCCACCCCCTCAATAATTCCCATTTTGCTTTGTGTGATAACATGTAAGATTTATTATCATATAGACTTTCAATTATGTAATGCCATTAACTATAATCACCCTGCCACACATTCAGTTCAGTTGAGTTCAGTAACTCAGTCGTGTCTGACTCTTTGTGACCCCATGGGCTGAAGCTGACCAGGCCTGCCTGTTGGGGGCCGGCGTGAGGCACTCCACCCATGACAAAGGTCATGAGGAAGGAGGCTCGACATACGCAAAGGCGGGATCGAGCCTCAGGAGTCCCCCTGGAAATCCTCGAGCATCTACCCCCATAACCAGAGCCTGCCTACTTTACTACTTTGTGCTCTCCCCTACACCTCTGACTTTACGGGGGGCTGTCCCCCACCACCTCTTTCGGAAAAGGAGTTAACTTAGAGCTCCAGTTAATAATAATTCCTGGGTGTGATAGGAGTGTTTCAACCTACAAACTCCTCTGAAGGTTCTCTAGCCTGCCTGACAGGCTTGTCCGGCCACATGTGATTGCTCACAGCCTCCCAACCGTGAGAGGCACGAGATGCTTTAAACCTTCTAAAAACAGGTTCCTTAGAAAAGTTAGAAAACTATTAGTATAAGTATAATGGGCTGATTAGAAATTGTATTGGTGAAGGGTTTTTCATTTGTTGAGCCAATGTTTGTTGCTAAGTCTCCACATCCCCTGCCCTTACACACATTAATGAATATATAGAAGAAATAAGTATTAACCTTTGATATTAATCACATTAGACCTTAGGCTAAGTAAATTCTTTCCTTAAACCCACTACACCCTCACCCTATAGGAATGTAACTTTATTTGGGTGGCGTCTGTTTTAAGAATAATCACCCTTGGAGAAAAAAGTGTTGTGGTTGACTGACCACTGTCACAAGGAGAGGGTCGTAAATTGTCAGCAGGCCCCCCCCGGCCAGAAGATGATGTAACACCCCTAAGACCTCTGTATACATTTGTGTAAAGCACTTGACTTTAATAAAAGTCAGGACTGCTGATCCCACGTGACTTTTGTATAACATCTCGGTGTATAAAAACAGACTCTGGAAAATAAAGAATTGGGATCAGTTCCTCGAAAGACTGGTCTCCCCATGTCGCTCTCTCTCTCACTCTGGCTGAGTCTCCATCTGGAGCGCGGAACCCGCCATGCTTACTAATTATGCCTGGGC
>NW_011494805.1:2962074-2962951 GCF_000754665.1 Bison bison bison | reverse complement strand
GAAGTTTTATTGGTCTCCCGCATAAACCAAGCTACTCAGCCTCTTTTCTCCACTGAATTTTCCTACTGAGCTATCCTCATTCTATTACTCTTTATATCTTTGATGAATATTTAAATAGTCGCTGAAGCCATCTCCCCTTCGAATACCCTGGATCAGCCGGGGCTGGACCCTGGCACCTGCCTGTCCATCACCAACTCCTAGAGTTTACTCAAACCCATGTCCATTGAGTCAGTGATGCCATCCAGCCATCTCATCCTCTGTCGTCCCCTTCTCCTCCTGCCTTCAATCTTTCCCATCATCAGAGTCTTTTCCAATGAGTCAGCTCTTCACATGAGGTGGCCAAAATATTGGCATTTTAGCTTCAACTTCAGTCTTTCCAATGAACACCCAGGACTGATTTTCTTTAGGATGGACTCTTTGATCTCCTTGCAGTCTAAGGGACTCTAGATCCTCATAACATATTCCTGTTATAGTTGGAAGATTGACACTCTGACCATTGTCTCTCTACTTCTTTTATTTCCTAGCCACTGAAAAACACCATTCCACTGTCTTATTCTTTGAATCCATCTTTTTTTTTTTTTTTTAGTCTTGCCGCATGGCTTGTGGGATCTTACTTCTCTGACCAGGGACTGAACCCAGGCCACAGCAGTGAAACAAATCCCAACCATTGAACCACGGGGGATTTCCCATATTTGTCTTTTTTAGATTCAACTTCCAAGTGGCAAGATACAGTATCTGCCTTTCTCTGTCTGATTAATTTAGCATAATGCCATCAAGCTCCATCCATATGGTTTCAAATAGGAAGGATTACTTTTTGTGGCTGAATGCTATGTTTATGCATAAATAATAAATATATATAATACAAACATTAATATAT
>NW_011494805.1:2953951-2961801 GCF_000754665.1 Bison bison bison | reverse complement strand
TATATATATATATATATATATATATATATATATGTATACATGGAGAATTCCATGGACAGAGGAGCCTGGTGGGCTACAGTCCATGGGGTTGCAAAGAGTTGGCACAACTGGGCACTCACTCACTCATACAGAAAGTGAAATTGCTAGACCATGTGATAGTCTTATTATTAAAATTGGAGAAAATTTTATACTGTTTTTCATAGAGGTTATTTTAATTTACATTTTCACCAATAGTGCACAAGAGTTTCCTTTCTCCACAGCCTTACCAAACCTTATCATGTTTTGTATATTTTATAATATTCATTCCAATAGATATCAATTGGTTTCTCATTGTGGTCTTGATTTGTATTTTTCTGATGAATCTTGATGTAGAGCATCTTTTCATGTATTCTATTGGTGAGGTTTATCTGTTCTTCAAAAAATGTTTATTCAATTCCTTTCCCATATTTAAAATAAGGCATGGTTGATATATAATATATAGGTTTCAGATATGACATAGTCAACTTTTAAAGATTATAATTTATTTATATCTATTATAATGTATTGGCTCTATTTCTTAGGTTGTACAACATATCCTTGTAGTTTATTTTACACATAGTATTAACAGTTTGTACCTTTTATATCCCTAAATCTGTGTTATGCCTTCTCCCTTCCCTCTCTATACTGGTAACCACTAACATTGCTCTCTATATCTGTGACTCTGTTTGCTGCCATATTCACCACTTTGCTTCATTTTTAAATTACACATATAAGTGATATCATAAAGTATTTCTGTTTCACTGATTGTCTAATTTCACTTAGCATAATATCCTCCAAGTTCATCCATGTTGTTGCAAAAATTACAAGATTGAGTTCTTTATCATGACTGGGTGGTGGCTCAGATGGTAAAGAACCTGTCTGCAATGGAGACCCAGGTTGCATCTCTGGGTTGGAGAAATGCCCTAGAGAAGGGATTGGCTATACACTCCAGTATTCTTGTCTGGCACATTTCAGGGGCAGAGGAACCTGTCAGGCCACAGTACAAAATTAAAATCTGTCCCTCTTTCCCCTTTTTTCCCATCTAATTGCCATGAAGTGATGGAACATGGTTCCATGATCTTAGTTTTTTGAATGCTGAATTTTAATACAGCTTTTTCATTCTTTCTTTAATATTCATCACGAGGCAATTTAGT
The DNA here is from genome assembly GCF_000754665.1 of Bison bison bison. Lineage (NCBI taxonomy): Eukaryota > Metazoa > Chordata > Mammalia > Artiodactyla > Bovidae > Bison > Bison bison. The sequence goes on along the minus strand of NW_011494805.1, from coordinate 2,960,629 downwards.
TCCTTTTCACTTGTTATAGTTGTTGTTTAGTTGCTAAGTCATGTCTGAAACTTTGCAACCCATGGACTGTAGTTTGATAGGCTTCTCTGTCCATGGGATTTCCCCAGCAAGAATACTGGCCTGGGTCTCCATTTCATTCCCCAGGGGATCTTCTCAGCCCAGGGGTTAAACCCACATCGTCTAACTTGGAAGGTAGATTCTTTACCACTGAGTGACCAGGGAAACTCACCTTTTTTTTTTTTTTTTCACCTTTTGTATTATAGAATTTTATTATTAATGTACCTAGGAGAGAATGGTCTGTATTTGAAATTAGGAAGCCATTACCTGTATGAACTTAAATGTCTAAATCTCTATCCACATTCAGGAAGCTTTTAGGCTTTATTTTTCTAAATAAGCTTTCTGTCCACTTAGTTTAGTTCAGTTCAGTAGCTCAGTCATGTCCGACTCTTTGCAGCGCCATGGACTGCAGCACACCAGGCCTCCCTGTCCATCACCAACTCCTAGAGTTTACTCAAACTCATGTCCACTGAGTCAGTGAGGCCATCCAACCATCTCAGCCTCTGTCATCCCCTTTTCCTCCCACCTTCAATCCTTCCCAGCATCAGGGTCTTTTCAAATGAGTCAGTTCTTCACATCAGATGGCCAGAGTATTGGAGTTTCAGCTTCAGCATCAGTCCTTCCAGTGAATATTCAGGACTGATTTCTTTTAGGATGCACTGGTTGGAATTTCTTGCAGTCCAAGGGACTCGCAAGAGTCTTCTCCAACGCCACAGTATAAAAGCACAAATTCTTCTGTGCTCAGCTTTCTTTATAGTCCAACTTTCATATCCATACATGACCACTGGAAAAACCATAGCCTTGACTAGACAGAACTTTGTTAGTAAATAATGTCTCTGCTTTTTAATATGCTTTCTAGGTTGGTCATAACTTTTCTTCCAAGGAGTGTCTTTTAATTTCATGACTGCAGTCACCATCTTCAGGGACTTTGGAGCCCCCAAAATAAAGTCTGTTACTGTTACCCCATCTATTTGCCATGAAGTGATGGGATCAGATGCCATGATCTTAGTTTTCAGAATGTTGAGTTTTTTTTTTTTTTAATTTTATTTTACTTTTAAACTTTACACTATTGTATTTGTTTTGCCAAATATCAAAATGAATCCGCCACAGGTATACATGTGTTCCCCATCCTGAACCCTCCTCCCTCCTCCCTCCCCATACCATCCCTCTGGGTCGTCCCAGTGCACCAGCCCCAAGCATCCAGTATCGTGCATCGAACCTGGACTGGCAACTCATTCCATATATGATATTATACATATTTCAATGCCATTCTCCCAAATCATCCCACCCTCTCCCTCTCTCACAGAGTCCAAAAGACTGTTCTATACATCAGTGTCTCTTTTGCTGTCTCGTATACAGGGTTATTGTTACCGTCTTTCTAAATTCCATATATATGCGTTAATATACTGTATTGGTGTTTTTCCTTCTGGCTTACTTCACTCTGTATAATAGGCTCCAGTTTCATCCACCTCATTAGAACTGATTCAAATGTATTCTTTTTAATGGCTGAGTAACACTCCATTGTGTATATGTACCACTGCTTTCTTATCCATTCATCTGCTGATGGACATCTAGGTTGCTTCCATGTCCTGGCTATTATAAACAGTGCTGTGATGAACATTGGGGTACACGTGTCTCTTTCAATTCTGGTTTCCTCAGTGTGTATGCCCAGCAGTGGGATTGCTGGATCATAAGGCAGTTCTATTTCCAGTTTTTTAAGGAATCTCCACACTGTTCTCCATAGTGGCTGTACCTGTTTGCATTCCCACCAACAGTGTAAGAGGGTTCCCTTTTCTCCACACCCTCTCCAGCATTTATTGCTTGTAGACTTCTGGATCACAGCCATTCTGACTGGCATTAAATGGTACCTCATAGTGGTTTTGATTTGCATTTATCTGATAATGAGTGATGTTGAGCATCTTTTCATGTGTGTGTTAGCCATCTGTATGTCTTCTTTGGAGAAATGTCTATTTAGTTCTTTTGCCCATTTTTTGATTGGGTCATTTATTTTTCTGGAGTTGAGCTGTAGGAGTTGCTTGTATATTTTTGAGATTAGTTGTTTGTCAGTTGCTTCATTTGCTATTATTTTCTCCCATTCTGAAGGCTGTCTTTTCACCTGGCTTATATTTCCTTTGTTGTGCAGAAGCTTTTAAGTTTAATTAGGTCCCATTTGTTTATTTTTGCTTTTATTTCCAATATTCTGGGAGGTGGGTCATAGAGGATCCTGCTGTGATGTATGTCAGAGAGTGTTTTGCCTATGTTCTTCTCTAGGCATTTTACAGTTTCTGGTCTTATGTTTAGATCTTTAATCCATTTTGAGTTTATTTTTGTGTATGGTGTTAGAAAGTGTTCTAGTTTCATTCTTTTACAAGTGGTTGACCAGTTTTCCCAGCACCACTTGTTAAAGAGATTGTCTTTAATCCATTGTATATTCTTGCCTCCTTTGTCAAAGATAAGGTGTCCATATGTGCGTGGATTTATCTCTGGGCTTTCTATTTTGTTCCATTGATCTATATTTCTGTCTTTGTGCCAGTACCATACTGTCTTGATGTTGAGTTTTAGTTCAACATTTTCACTCTCTTCTTTCACTTTCATCAAGAGGCTCTTTAGTTCTTCTTCACTTTCTGCCATAAGGATGGTATCATTTGTATAACTGAGGTTATTGATATTTCTTCAAGCAATCTTGATTCCAGCTTGTGCTTCATCCAACCCAGTGTGTCTCATGATGTATTTTGCATACAAGTTAAATAAGCAGGGTGACAATATACAGCCTTGACGTACTCCTTTTCCAATTTGGAACCAGTCTGTTATTCCATGTCCAGTTCCAACTGTTGCTTCCTGACTTGCATACGGATTTCTCAAGAGGCAGGTCAGGTGGTCTGGTATTCCCATCTCTTCAAGTATTTTCCACAGTTTGTTGTAATCCACACAGTCAAATCTTTGGCATAGTCAATAAAGCAGAAGTAGATGGTTTTTTCTGGAACTCTCTTGCTTTTTTGATGATCCAGCATATGTTGGCACTTTGATCTCTGTTCTTCTGCCTTTTCTAAATCCAGCTGGAACATCTGGAAGTTCACGGTTCACAGACTGTTGAAACCTGGCTTGGAGAATTTTGAGCATTACTTTGCTAGCATATGAGATGAGTATAATTGTGCTATTTTTTGAGCATTCTTTGGCATTAGCTTCCTGTGTGATTGGAATGAAAACTGACCTTTTCCAGTCCTGTGGCCACTGTTGAGTTTTCCAAATTTGCTGGCATATTGAGTGCAGCACTTTCACAGCATCATTTTTTAGGATTTGAAATAGCTCAACCAGAATTCTATCACCTCCACTAGCTTTGTTCACAGTGATGCTTCCTAAGGCCCACTTGACTTCATATTGCAGGATATCTGGCTCTAAGTCAGTGATCACACCATCGTGATTATCTTGGTTGTGAATATCTTTTTTGTACAATTCTTCTGTATATTCTTGCCACCTCATCATAATATCTTCTGCTTCTTTTAGGTCCATACTATTTCTGTCCTTTATTGTGCCCATCCTTGTATGAAATATTCCCTTGGTATCTCTAATTTTCTTGAAGAGATCTCTGAAGAAGCTGAAGTTGAACGGTTCTATGAAGACTTACAAGACTTTCTAGAACTAACACCCAAAAAACATGTCCTTTTCATTATAGGAGACTGTTATGCAAAATAGGAAGCCAAGAAATATCTGGAGTAACAGGCAAATTTGGCCTTTGAGTACAGAATGAAACAGGGCAAAGGCTAGTAGAGTTTTGCCAAAGAATGCACTGGTCATAGCAAACACCTTCTTCCAAAAACACAAGAGAAGACTCTATACATGGACATCACCAGATGTACCAAAGTCAGATTGATTATATTCTTTGCAGCCAAAGATGGAGAAGCTCTATACAATCAGCAAAACAAGACTGGGAGCTGACTGTGACTCAGATCATAAACTCCTTATTGCCAAATTCAGACTTAAATTGAAGAAGGTAGGGAAAACCTGTAGGCCATTCAAATATGACCTAAATCAAATCCCTTACGATTATACAGTGGAAGTGAGAAATAGATTCAAGGGATTGGATCAGATAGACAGAGTGCCTGAAGAACTGTGGATAGAAGTTTGTGACATTGTATAAGAGACAGGGATCAAGACCATCCCCAAGAAAAAGAAATGCAAAAAAGCAACATGGTTTTCTGAGGAGGTCTTACAAATAGCTGTGAAAAGAAGAGAATTTAAATGCAAAGGAGAAAAGGAAAAATATACCTATTTGAATGCAGAGTTCCAAAGAATAGCAAGGAGAGATAAGAAAGACTTCCTCAGTGATCACTGCAAAGAAATAGGGAAAAACAATAGAATGGGAAAGACTAGAGATCTCTGTCCCCTTCCCTCCCTGTTTGTTCCTGCTGAGACTACAATAATGATATATCCCACAAGTCACATGGATTCTCTTAACTCTTTTTCATTCCTGTTTTTTTTGTTGTTGTTGTTTTTTATGTTACTCTGACTGTGTAACTTAAAATAACCTTTCTTCCTATCCGCTAGTTCTTTTTCTACTATGTTGGATTTGCTGTTGCAGTTCTCTGCTGAACTCTTCAAATCAGTCATGATGTTCCTGAACTCTAAGATTTCTTCTGTTTTTGCTTTTTAATAGTTTCTCTTCATCTGTCCAACTTCTTGTGTTTTTCTTTGGTTTCCTAATTTCATTTACCTGTATATCTGTGTTTTCTTGTAATTCATGTAATTTCACTTTAAAGGATTATCCTTAGTTCTTTGTTACGCAGTTAATAAATCTCCATTTCTTTATGATCTGCCATTAAAATTGGGTTAGTTTCGTTTGTTGTTCATCCCTTTTCCTTCATTATTCATCATCTTTGTGGACCATGTTGGTGTTTGCACGTTTGATGATTAAGCATCCCTTCCAGTCTCTTTGTAGCCTGACTGTGGCCACTGACTGTCACTATTGTTCAGGTGCCAAGTCCTCTCTGACTCTGGGACACACAAGCTGTAGCACTCTGTGCTCCTCTGTCCTCCACCATCTTCCAGAGTTTGCTCGAATTCATGTTCATTGAGTCAGCAGTGCTGTCTAACCTCTCATCCTCTGATGGCCTTTAGTCTATCTCAGCATGAAGGTTTCTTCCAATGAGTTGGCTCTTCACACCAGGTGGCCAAAGTACTGGGGCTTCAAGCAACAATCCTTCCAGTGAATATTCAGGGTTGTTTTCCTTTAGGATTGACTGGTTTATCTCTTTGCTGCCCAAGGGACTCTCGAGTCTTCTCCAGCACCACACTATGAAAGCATCAGTTATTTGGTGTTCATCTTTCTTTATGGCCCAAATCTCACATCCATACATGGCTGTTGGAAAAGCCGTAACTTTGACTACACAGATCTTTGTCAGCAGAGTGATGTCTCTGCCTTTTAATGCCTTGTTTAGGTTTGTCATACTTTTCCTTCCAAGGAGGTTTTGTCTTGTAATTTGATGGCTGCAGTCACTGTTTCCACTTTTTCTCTACTTGCCATAAAGTGATGTGACTGGATGCCATGATTGTAGTTGTTTTAATTTTGAGATTCAAGCCAGCTTTTCCACTCTCCTCCTTACCCTCATCAAGAGGCTCCTTAGTTCCTTTTCACTTTCTGCCATTAGAGTGGTATCACTTGCATATCTGAGGTTGTTGATATTTTTCCTGACAGTCTTAATTCCAGCTCATGATTCATCCAGCTCAGCATTTCACATGATGTTGTCTGCATATAAGCTACAAAATAGTGACAATATACAGTCTTGTCGTGCTCTCTTCCCAATTTTGAACCAATCAGTTGTCTCATATTTGATTCAGTTGCTTCTTAACCTGCGTACAGGTTTCTCAGAAGAGAGGTACATGGTCTGGTTTTCCCATCTCTTTAAGAATTTTCCACAGGTTTTTTGTGATCAATACAGTCATAGGCTTCACCATAGTCAATGAAGATTTTTTTTCTGGAATTCCGTCCTTTCTCCATAATCCAAACTGTATTGGCAATTGAATCTCTGGCTCCTCTGCCTCTTCAACACCCAGCTTGTACACCTCTTAAGTTCTCGGTTCATGTACAGTTGAAGCCTAGCTTGAAGGATTATGAGCCTAACCTTGCTAACATGTGAAATGTGTGCAGTTGTGCCGTAGGTTGAATATTTTTTGTCTTCTCCTTCTTTGGGATTGGAATAAATACTGACCTTTTTTAGTCCTTGGCCACTGCTGAGTTTTCCAAATATGCTGACACATCGAGTGCAGCACTTTATCAGCATCTTTTAGGATTATAAATACCTCAGCTGACATTTCCACACTTCCACCAGCTTTGCTTGCAGAAACGTTTCCTAAGGCCCCCTTGACTTCAGGCTCTAGAATGTCTGGCTCTAGTTGAGTGGCTGCACCTTTGTGATTATCTGGGTCATGCTAACGCTAAGTCGCTTCAGTCGTGTCCGACTCTGTGCGACCCCAGAGACGGCAGCCCACCAGGCTCCCCCGTCCCTGGGATTCTCCAGGCAAGAATACTGGAGTGGGTTGCCATTTCCTTCTCCAATGCATGAAAGTGAAAAGTAAAAGTGAAGTTGCTCAGTTGTGTCCGACTCTTAGCGACCCCATGGACTG
>NW_011494805.1:2953656-2953792 GCF_000754665.1 Bison bison bison | reverse complement strand
ACGCAAGCCCCTTCACCACAACAAGCCTATGGTCCATGAAGGCAGGTTCATAGCTTCATTGAGTTAAGCAAACCCCTTCACCACAACAAGCCTATGGTCCATGAAGGCAGGTTCATAGCTTCACTGAGTTACGCAA
>NW_011494805.1:2883717-2953556 GCF_000754665.1 Bison bison bison | reverse complement strand
TGTCCGACTCTTAGCGACCCCATGGACTGCAGCCCACCAGGCTCCTCTGTCCATGGGAGTTTCCAGGCAAGAGTCCTGGAGTGGGGTGCCACTGCCTTCTCTGATAACACCTTTCTTAAATAGCTCTTCTGTGTATTCTTGCCGCCTCTTCTTAATTTTTCTGTTTCTGTTGTGTCCTTACCATTTCTGTCCATTATTGTATCTATGTTTGTGTGAAATGTTCCCTTGATGTCTCAAATATTCTTGAAGAGATCTCTAGTGTTTCCCATTCTATTGTTTTCCTGTATTTCTTTGCAATGTTCTTTTAAGGAAGCCTTTTTCTCTCTCCTTACTATTCTCTGGAACTCTACCTTCAGTTGGGTATTTTCCCTTTATCTCTCGCCTTTCACTTCTCTTCTTTCCTCAGCTATTTGTAAAGTCTTCTCAGACAAATACTATGTCCTCTTGCATTTCTTTTCCTTTGGGATGGTTCTGGTCAATGCCTCCTGTGCAATGTTATGAAGCTCCATCCATAGTTGTTCAGGCACTCTGTCTATGGGATCTAGCCTTTGAATCTATTTATCACTTCCATTGTATAAACAAAAGGGATTTGATTTAGGTCATACGTGAATGGCCTAGTGGTTTTCCATACTTTCTTCGATTTAAGCCTGAATTTTGCAATAAGTAGCTCATAATATGAGCCACATCCAGCTCTGGATCTTGTTTTTGCTGACTGTATAGAGCTTTACATCTTTGGCTGCAAAGAACATAATCAATCTGATTTCAGTATTGACAATCTGGTGATGGCCATGTGTAGAGTCTTTTGTGTTGTTGGGAAAAGGTGTTTTATTTGACCAAAGTGTTCTTTTGATAAAACTCTGGTAGCCTTGTCTTGCTTAATTTTGTACTCCAAGGCCAAAATTGCCTGTTATTCTGGATATCTCTTTGTTTCCTACTTTTGCTTTCCAGTCCCCTTTGACGAAAAAGACATCTTTTTTGATGTTAGTTCTGAAAGGTCTTGTAGGTCTTCATAATACCGATCAGCTTCAGCTTCATCAGCATCAGTGGTTGGGGCACAGACTTGCATTACTGTGATTTTGAATGGTTTGCCTTGAACTAACAGGGGTTTTTCTGTCATTTTTGAGATTGCACTGACGTACTGCATTTTGGACTCTTGCTGATTATGAGGGCCATTCCATTTCTTCTCAGGGATTCTTGCCCACAGTAGAAGATATGCTGGTCATCTGAATTCAATTCTCCCATTCTTGTCTACTTCAGTTCACTGATTCCTAAGATGCCAGTGTTCTGTCTTGTCATCTCCAGCTTCAGCATGCTCTGTGTACCTTGCTTCATGGACCTAACATTCCAGGTTCCTGTGCAATGTTATTCTTTACAGCATCACACTTGGCTTTCACCCCAGAGACATCCATAGCTGAGAGTTATCCCTCTTTGGTCCAGCTGATTCATGATTACTGTGGCTGTTAGTAATTGCCCTCCACTCTTCCCCAGGAGTGTATTTGACACCTTCTGACTTGGGGGGCTCATTTTCCTGTATCTTATCTTTTTTGCTCTTCCATACTGTTCATGGGGCTCTCCTGGAGGAGCAAACGGCAACCCACACCAGTATTCTTGCCTTGGAAACCCCATGGACAAAGGAGCCTGTTGGGCTACAGTCCATGCAGTCTCAAATGAGTTGCACACAACTTCGTGAGTAAAAACAGCATTGCTTCTCTGGACAAGGATACTGAAGTGGGTTGCCATTTCCTTCTCCAGTGACCAGATTTTGCCTGAACTTTTCACTATGACCTGTCACAGTGGGTTACAGCGTAGGTGCACGGCCTGGTTCATAGCTTCACTGAGTTACGCAAGCCCCTTCACCACAACAAGCCTATGGTCCATGAAGGCAGGTTCATAGCTTCACTGAGTTACGCAAGCCCCTTCACCACAACAAGCCTATGGTCCATGAAGGCATGGTGCCCTAGAAATTGTCCTGTGCCATGAGAGCTTGCCCTGAGAAGGTCAGCCAGGAGCTGGGTCCAGGGAAACCTGCCCGTAGCCTGGGGCTGTGGAAGCCTGTGCAAACCTGGGGCCTCAGTAACCACCCAGGGCTGTAGGAAAGATCAGGAGTCAAAATGAATTATCTCTGGATTCCTGGGGACCCTACAGTACCTCAGAGCTGAGGGAGTTGTGGAGCCACTTGAGGCTTCTGGAGCTTCCATTGCACAGGGGGAAGGTGCCCTGGGTTGGCAGGGTGTCTCTGGGAACCTGGAACCGAGGAACCTACCGAAGCTGTGGGCCTTGCCTGGGTCTGCTGGGATCTGCAGGTGTCAGTGTGATCCAGGAGCCCAGAGTAGCAGGATTCTGTTGGGAGTCTGCTTGCAAATCTTTATTTTATCTTAGTCTAATTGTTTTTGGTCTTTTCAACCTCTGGTCTCATTTACTGCTACTGCATTTTCATATTCCTGTCTCTGTCTGTCTCACTTTCCTTCTCTCTTCAATTCCTTCCCTCCCTCTTCCACTCACTTTTCCCTTCCCCTCATTCCCTTCTGCATCCTTTCTCTGTTCATTATTGAATATTCACACTCTTGCCTTTCTTTTCTTTACCATCTTCCTGTCACCTTGGGACTTGTTTTTCTTCCATTCCTTTTTTTTTTTTTTTTTAGCCTCTATCCCCTTTATCTCCTTTTCCTAAGCCAAGATGGTGTCAGTCCCAACCGTCCAACTGTTTTCAGCATCTTGATCATGGGTGAACCAAGGAGAATGATTTCATTATTGTCTTAACCAATTAAATATCTGGGAAGCAGGGCCCTGGTTAGAGTTCTGTTGTTCTTTTTGTGCATTTTGTTTCTATTTTTTCTTAGGTGGAACATATTATTGTTTCAAAATAATATATTTTTATTCTGTTTTGAATAATAGAAAGGACAAGCTAACCTTTGTGTTCATCCTTAAATATGGTATTTCTGCTTTCAGATAGTTAAGACTAGTTTGTCAAAATTGCCTGATTATCATGGGGAAAGATAAGAGAATTACAGAAAAAGGAAGCCATTCTGATTCATTTTCCTACCCTTCTGCTTGGACTGTGAAGTATTTCTAGATCTCAAAAATGCATGGAATGCAGAGGAACCCTGAACCACTGTGTAGAATACTAAGATTCCTGCTCATTACTCTGTGGATGGAAAACATCTAGATTTCCCTTAAAAATGATAATGTTTAATAATGCAATCTTGAATATAGTTTTAAACAAATTTTAACACATTATGTGAAAATTCAAATATGAGAGCATATTTCTGAGAATTTAATTTTCAGTCTGTTCCAATATTTCCAAAAGACAATCAATTCATGTTTAGCTACATTGTTGCCATGAGTTACATTGTATGATAAACCTAACTTCATTAATTGAGATAATTTCATATTGAAATTCCAGTGGAGGATAATTTCCTTTTGGTCGTCTTATACTACAAGATTATCATTATTTATTTTTCTTTAATCACTTCAAATGCTTCCTCCCACCAGTCAAAACCATCCCTTGGTTTAATAACCATGAATTTATTTCAAACACAGCAAAACTATACCTGGGACTTCATTGGTATAAGTACCAGTAGCACAAATGAAATTATACATCGTCTGAACCTGGTAGATCTTATGGAAGTATGGGCAGTAGACTTTCATATATGAATGGAATGGTGGTTAATGATGGAGGTTTTGTGAGTTATTTATTTTTTCTTACAGTTTTGAGATTTCGTGATTTTTAGTTGACCTTACAAATGGCAACATTCAGTGATGACTCTTGTAGTAGTCAGGTCACGTGTATGGTTCCACATTCAAATAGGCATATAAATACAGGCGACTGTGTGTGTGCACATGCGTGTGTGTGTGCGTGTGTGTGTGTGTGTGTAAACTGATATTTCATTATCAGCTGCCTCCAATCTACTTTTGGTTAAAACAGCATCTTGAACTAGAGAGAATAGGTAGAACTGAAGAATGAAAGGAAGCTTTAGAAAAGCAGAAGCTTTGCTGGAAGGTACTTCAGGGACACAAAAGCAACACAAAAGCAATAATATAAATTTTTCTAATTTATATTATTTCTATACTCTGATTCTAAAGCATCATATTTGCTTGCCATTGTTTTCTCTCCTAGTTGTTCTGATATTCCTTTCCTTTATACATGGAGCTTTGAATATCAATGAAATCTATATAATCTTTGATATATGCATGTATATCAAAGTTGAGGAAAGTGTTGAAGGTTATTTGCAACAAAAGGAAGAACTGCACAAATTCATAAATCCAAACTGCTTAATAGTTTTGTTTTTGGAGATTTTCAATACAGTGGTTTAAAAGTATCCAGTGTAACAAAACTTGTATTATCTAAGCTTCTTTAGTCTATTTCATGAGGTAGGACCTGTGTGTTTCGGGGAAGGCAATGGCACCCCACTCCAGTACTCTTGCCTTGAAAATCCCATGGATGGAGGAGCCTGATAGGCTGCAGTCCATGGGGTCGCTAAGAGTCGGACACGACTGAGCGACTTCACTTTCACTTTTCATTTTCATGCATTGGAGGAAGAAATGGCAACCCACTCCAGTGTTCTTGCCTGGAGAATCCCAGGGACGGGGGAGCCTGGTGGGCTGCCGTCTATGGGGCTGCACAGAGTCGGACACGACTGAAGCGACTTAGCAGCAGCAGCAGTTTCCTCTTAGAGGTGATAAAAGACATATGACATAAAATTAGCTACTTTGACCATTTTAAGTGTATAGCGAATGTAGCAGTAAATCTAAAGAAAGGGTGCATGATATGGCAAGGAGAAATCAGAGTGTAATATAGTCCTAATAACAGCCTTAGCAAATTTAATAGGTATCTCTGTAACTATGTTGAATCAAGGAGAGGGCCAGGCCTTTATTTATCTTTAACAACTGATGTTTGAGGCACCCTGCCCTGAAAATGGAATAGGACCATGGACCTGAGGCATCTCTCCAGTCAAATCAATTCTGAAGCTGACAGCTGAGGACCATTTTGTGGCAACAATCCCAGCAGCAGAAAAAAAAATGATACTTTAGTACTGAAAGGGCATCTGGACAATTCATTGCAGACATGGCTTCAGTGTTTTCCCACACAAAATTCTCATTTGTTTTGGTAACACTGCAAGATAGCTAGGACAAGTATTATTAACCACAAAGCAAGTTAATAATGTAATTTAAAATTTACACTATATGAGCAGCTTGTTTGTTTTATTTAATACAGAATTAGCTATATAAGGTTGGCAGAGGAAGATAATACAAAAATGTATGCTTATTGACACTTTAACTTGTAAAATGAAAAAGGATGATTTTGAGTAGTTTGATGCTAAGGTAAAAAGTTGCATAGAAAACAAAAAAATAGAAATAGGCATCAAAAATTTCTGATGATTGCTGGGGAAGGTCCAATTCTTTGCTGTGATTCAGCATCAGTTCTAGCTAAAATCTGCATTTAAATGTTTACAGTGCCACTTTGTAGGAGGTAACTAGACACTAAGACAGTTCATAGAGGTTTTTCTTTGTCAATTATCTTTATTTTCCCAATTTGTGGTACATCTTCTTATACAAAAACCTCAGATAGTCTCCCACTGAGAAATGAAGGTAGGCACAGTAGTGGATCTTAATTTTGACAAGCCCAAAGCCTGCTGACCCATGCACAATAGACTCACCTGCCACCTCTTTGTCAACATCTTGACAAGGTCATCATGCTTTAAAGAGAAACATTCACTCTCTAACACTCTAATGCTCACTTTTTCTTAAAGAAAGTGTGCAAAAAGGTATCATTTTAACACATCACTGTCATTTCTGCCTACATAGTAAGTGGTTTTGTTCATTGTGTAAGTGAAATTCTTGCATGCAAATACATCAGTCAGAAGACAAATGTTCTGAACAGTAGTGGCTACATCTTTGCATGATGCATTGGTTGACCTCCAAATATCATTGCAGCTTGAAACCGCTCTTAAATTAGAGAAGGCTTTTAAAACTATGGTGTTTAAGGAAAAATCATCACACGCTTGCAGGTCCTCTAGAATCTACATACCTAACACATCAGATGGAGAAGGCAATGGAAGCCCACTCCAATACTCTTGCCTGGAAAATCCCATGAATGGAGGAGCCTGGTGGGCTGCAGTCCATGGGGTCACATGGAGTCGGACACGACTGAAGTGACTTAGCAGCAGCAGCAGCAAAGCTAGGATGGACCAGGTCAATATTATTTTAAAAGTCTCACACATTTATTAAAGTATGGGGTTTATACACATATTCATAGTATAAAATCTCATTCAAATTTTGATCTTCACAACTCAATGGGAAAGTATGCTTATTCCCACTTTTAGCAAACTGAACATGAGAATAAAAAACAAAGCCAATAGAAAAATAAGGCTTTGACTTAGTTTTGTTTATTGTTATGTTAAAAAAATAAAAGAGATAAAAGATAGTGCTAAGTCGTGTCCAACTCTTGCAATCCCATGAACTGTAACCTGCCAGGCTCCCTTGTCCTTGGGATTCTCCAGGCAAGAATATGGGAGTGGGCTGTCATTTCCTTCTCCAGGGGAACTTCCTGACCCAGAAATTGAACCCAGGTCTCCTGCATTGCAGGGAGATGCTTTACCGACTGAGCCACCAGCATATTTTTGTCTATAATATTAAGCAATAGGAAGAGGAATGACTATCAGATATACAAAATTTAAATGACTCTTATTTCCATACTTTTAAAATGTAGTGATTATCAAGCATTCATTCCATGGAAGAGTCAGACAAAGCTCTACCCTGGGCTTGTTCCCAGGTCACTGTTCTGGTTTGGCTTTCACTGGTCTTGAGGAAGATTACGCCAACAACACCTGAGCCAAAAATAACATCCAGGGAATAATCTTCATCACAACAAGGCTAATAATCGTAACAGCTGCCAAAAGGCAGCGCCATAGCAATGATCTGGATGCCAAAGCCCTCAGTGGTCCTGTTAAGCCTTGGAAGCTGTGCACAAGATGCCGTGTGATCACAGTGTCCTACCACCGGGAAAGGACAGCGTGTTTAATCATCCCTTTCCTCTGGCATATTCTTTGCTGGTTTCTTCTTTGTCAGTGTCATACTTGCCTAGTCTTTAAAAATTTGGTCTTTAAATGAGGGAAAAACAATGAGAAGAATGTAAAAACCTGCAATTTTGCGAGAACTGAATTTATAATAGAGTGACATTATCACAGTTCAGTTTCAAGAAATGGCAAAAGTTGAAATTAACCAATAACCCTGACAGCACATAGAGTGATCCATAAGTACAAGTAAATTCAGCACTAACTGCCAGGCAGGCCCAGAAAAACTGCATTCCTAATGCTATTTCTGAACTTAATTCAATATTTTATAAAACTATGTCTCTCAAAATGACAGCAAGCAATAAGAAGCTGCATAATGTTTTACTTCCACAATTTAAGCGGAACTTTTTCTAAATGATAAAAAATCCTGACTCCAATAAATGACAGAAACTGGTAGTTTTAATTGCCTTTGGCTGAATATAAAACGAAAACTTATAAAGCATTATAAGTCGACATTTATAGTGATAAGCTCAAGGAAGTCAGTGTCATTTACATATGCTTTTAAGGAAAACTATGAAAGTCTTGGAACACATTTATGATTCAGATGCAAACAGAATTTTTTGGACAGTGAAATGTCAGCTAGAAAAGGCAAGGGCATGCTAGGGATAGTTAGAGCAACACGGGCATTTATACTTCTGTAAAGATTCAGCGGCCCAGGCTTGGAAAGACGGTTCTAAAATTATGTGCGATGTAAGACATAGGAGACACGAGATAGAGATGAATGTGAGACTGGTTTCACACTGGGACGATGACAGTCACAATAGAGGGTCTACATCAGGAAGACCCACTGCATCGCACGGATTGAAGAAGTGATAAGTCCATTGATTGAATCTCTCATTTAAAGGTGAGAAGATTAAATCCTCCAAAATCCAAATTTATTTCCAAAGTCATGAAACGGTATAGGAACCAAAACAAGTCCAAAATACATCTTCTCTGTCTTAATCCTTAGTATTTTTCCTATATACCTCCTGGAGGTTCAGTAAATCTTTCTCAAGATGATTAAATTGAACAGTAACTTTCAAAATATTGTATAGAAGTTAGATGACTTATAGCTTAAGTACCAAGAGAATGATGGTATTGCAAATGGGCTAATTTGTTTTCTTCTTGAGTTTAATATTACTTATATTCTCCCTTATATCATACATAATTGATTGTTTCAGAACTTTTAAATCACAATCTGACCATATAAAAAATGATGATAAGCTGCTGAATTTTCATAGATCAGTTTAATCTGCCACACAAGAAATTTTGTATTATCAATTTACAAAAGAGAACTACTCATATTAGACACTTTTCTTCATAAATTTCACTTTATTCTACCAGTTTTTGTATTTATTCTCATCTTTCACTTAAGACAGAAAATATTACATGCAGAAGATTCTCATATGCTCATCTGATGCTCAGATTCATCAGAAATAAGAAATAGCTAGTCTTTAGAAAAGGACGTTGTTTAATATATTGGAAGCTTCTTGTATACCGCTTCGAAATCTACCTCGTCTCCCTGCTACTTCCATCACGGTGTGACAAGCAGTCGAATAGAGGCTCCAGTCAGCTCCACGTAGCTGCAGTCTGACAGCGTCTCACCTCCAACCCGTGCTGCCTGCTGCTTGCTTCTTGCTCTGGGATTCTCTGATGCTGCAACACGGGATGCCTCAGGAAAGCATCTCTTTCTGATGAATGTGCATCCCTTACGCATGTGTGACCTGTACTTGTAGCAGTTAAAGCTCACATTTGGCCAATAGGGACCTGGAGTCAACAGATAAACCCTGCCTCTTTTTCCTACTCTGAGTAGAAAGCCTGAGAATACAATTCACAGGTCTCTCACACATCTGCCAGAACCAGGTTTCAGGGAGCTGCATCCCTAATTCTCCAGCACAGCTGTCTACAGACATCCTTCCTTGTGTATCCCGTTTTCTCTAGTTCGTTTTGACAGCAGCCTCCTCCTCTCCATCCCCTTCCTGTGATGCTTGAGATGGCTTTGCAAATGCATCACCTGCGTGAAAGACACTGTCTCAGGCTCTGTTTTCAGGAGAACCCAGACTCAAACCTGGAGATACGGTTTTTAATGGGACTAATTTGACTCACTAAGGTAACAGATGGGGCTGACTTGGCCATAATTCAAATCTGAATTCCAACAAAATTACAAATTTGCACATCATGTATATAACACATACTACTGATCTTTGAAATTATTCATGAAAAGATAAAATAGCAAATGTTTATTCTACTAACACTAAAGTTCTATTTTAAATTCCAGAATCTTGACAAGGTGACTCGGTAACAGAGGATTACCTAAATGTGTGGTAGAACTATAAACAGGGAAATTTCAATTAATTGGTTTTTACTTGGACTCAGATGTTGCCAATGGCAAAGAACTGCTATTACTTGTAGCTATCTTAGCTATGAGGAAGTATTATCACTGCTGCTGCTGCTAAGTCACTTCAGTCGTGTCCGACTCTGTGCGACCCCATAGACGGCAGCCCACCAGGCTCCCCCGTCCCTGGGATTCTCCAGGCAAGAACACTGGAGTGGGGTGCCATTGCCTTCTCCAGTATTATCACTAACACTATCTTATTTTGTATTAAATCAGGTAGTTTAGTCACTAAGTTTTGTCCAGCTCTTGCAACTCCATGGACAATAGCCTGCCAGGCTCCTCTGTGCATGGGATTCTCCAGGCAAGAGTACTACAGTGGATGGTCTATTCCTTCTCCAGGGGATGTTCCCGACACAGAAGTCAAACCTGGGTCTCCTGCATTGCAGGCAGATTCTTTACCAACTGAGCTATGAGGGAAGTCTATCTTATTTCATATGTACAACTGGAATTTACATTCTTTCCCTAAGACATTATAGCTTGCACAATGCTGAAATAAAAATTAACTCCAAACCTTATTCTCTTGCCTTTAAATCACATCACACTTTGTGTTTGCCATCCATCTAACTCCACAGCCTTCTTAGGGAAACCTATGTGAACGGAAAGAAGCAGTCATTCAATAGTACCTGTTGATTTATATTTCTATATAGATGTATGTACGGGCTCCCCAGGGGCTCAGTGGTAGAGAATCCACCTGCAGTGCAGGAGCCATAAGAGACATGGGTTTGATCCCTGGGTCAGGAAGATCCCCTGGAGGAGGAAATGACAACCCATTCCAATATTCTTGCCCAGAGAATTCCATGGACAGAGGAGCCTGGTAGGCTACAATTCAGGGGATAGCAAAGAGCTGGACATGACTGAAGTGACTTAGAACACATAGATATGTGTGTACATTGTCATTAAGCTATCTACTATTTATGTGAGTATACTTATGAGTAAGAACATCACTAAAAACCTGTCCTTTGAAGACAGTACATTATAAATGAAAACACTTTATATGTGAAACTGCCCTTGAGAGTGTTAGAGCTAACAAGGCGTGGTAGTTGGTTTAGTGGGTCACACGGTAAACTTGTGTAAAATTCGAGCTCACGTTCTGACTCAGCTATGATCTGCATTGGATAAGCAACTGTCAAGGGTGTGTGGCACTTTCTCTAACCCTGAACCATGACTCACACTGCAAGTCTTCTCAGATCGTATGAATTGTTTATGCTTCTTCATGAAGGTGAAATAAAGCCCGGGTATTCTAATGTTCATGATTCTGTTTAGATGAAATTCCAGTTAAGGAGAAAAAGTAACAACTAACAGGAACAGGAAGAAGTGCGAATTGAGTTCACTATTTCAAGGCTGATTTCCTTGGGTAGGTTCCTAGTCTTTCAAGATGACTTTGGGGATTATTGTCACATACTGTCATCTGTCACACTGCTGTGTTTACGGTGAGTAACGGGCTGTTAGGGATTAGAGAAGTTGGTAAAGGCAAACAGGAGAGGTGATGGACAGTTTATATTTTCTACTCTTGGAGGTGAGAATACCCGGATATCTAATTTAAAGATATTTAAAATGCACACTTTGGCAACTTAGCAGTTGTGAATACCAACTGTATCTAATTGTATTCCTTCTCCTCCTTAAATCTAACTCTTGAAAAAATATATATATAATCCTTTCAGCACTCAGAACATTTTCTGACTAGCAGATAAACATTGGGCTGACCAGATTCAAGTGTTAACCCACAAAGAAAAATAATACCTTGCCGGGGTCCAGCCCCGGTGGATCCAGGGAATTCAAAGCGGGAACGTCGTCGGCGAGGATCAGGAAACAATTGCTTAATTAAACGTTAATTCAGGATATAAAGAGTGGTTAAATAAGGATAGCTCAGTGAGGAAATTCAGTGGAGAAAAGAGGCTGAATAATTCAGCTAGAAGGTGAGAGAAAGAACCACATGGGGAGACCAAGTTTCAGTGAACAAGGCTCACACTTTATTTTCCAAAGTAGTTTTTATACCTTAAGTTATGCATAGAGGATAATGGGGGAAGGGGTTGAGTCATGCAGCAAGCCAGGCTTTCTTCCTGCAAACTTATCATATGCAAAAGTTTAGGTGATTTGCATCATCTTCTGACCCGGAGGCCTGTTAACATTTTAAGACCCTTTCTTCAGAAAACTTATTTTTCTCTAAAGGTGATTAGTCAGGAGCCACCCTCCAAAAGCATTAGATAAAGTTGCATTCCTACAGGACAAAGATGTGGTGGGCTATAACAAGAAAAAGAATTAACTCAAGGGTCCCAGGTTACAAACATTAAAGCTACTACTTACACCAATTATATTAATCAGTACACTGCCAGGGACAGAGTAGGTAAGGGATATGGAGACTTAGCAGCAAACATTGGCCCAACAAGTGAAAGACCCTTCACCAGTACAATTTCTAATCAATCTTTTAACTGCTCAAAGGGATCTGTATTCAGACAGTTTAGAACATCTCATGCCTCTCACAGTTGGGAGGCTCTGAACAATCACATGTGGCCGGAAGAACCTGTTCAGGAGAGAGATGGTGGTGGGGGACAGCCCCCCGTAAATTCAGAGGTGTAGGTGAGAGCACAAAGCAGAAAGTAGGCAGACTTTGGTTTTAGGGGTAGATGCTCGAGAATTTCCAGGGGGACTCCTGAGGCTCGATCCCGCCTTTGCGTATGCTGAGCCTCCTTCCTCATGACCTTTGCCATGGGTGGAGTTCCTCACGCTGGCTCCCGGCAATACCTATCATCTGCTCTCTCCAGCTCACCCTGGATACTACCCCCAAGGGAGTCCTTCCAAAATGCTAATACCATCATTTTATATATTTCATTAATATTCTTTAAATATTCACCATAACAGAGCTGCCAATTAGGTGTTTTCTCATGTGGCTGCTCAAAAAGGTAGTATTAGTGGCTATTTCGAATGTGATAAGAGGGGTTCTCAGGCCACAGATAGGATAAGCAGGAGAACATGTTCCTTTCTTGCTTAATGAAGTCATGATGGGACAGGGGGTCTGGATGCCTTTTCAAAGCGTGTAAGTGTGTGGCTGCACCTGCTGGTCCACCCTCCCTCCAGCCTGTGCCCTTCCCCTCGTCTCATCATCCCTCAGCCACGCAAGGATGCTCACACGTCTGGAATGAGCTCTTCCAAGCCCAAGCCCCAAGCATTTGCTCAGGTTCTTCACTCTGCTCAGAATCCCATGCCCCACATCAGTCGGGCAGGACAGCTCCTATATCATGGAAGGCTGAGCTTAATCATCCCTTCTGCTTTTAAATCTTCCCTGATTCACTCAACACAGCTAGTTACGCTTCCTTGGTGCCTCTGTTTAACTTCTTGCAAAGCCTTCTTCATTCATGCACTCATTCATTTAGCCTCTTTCTCAACAAATATTACATCAATAAACATGTCACGTATGTATAGTCTCTGCAAGGGATGGTATACATGATTGTGAATAAAATATTGAGAGAAATGCTTATGTGAATATGCTTATCCAGGTTTATATAACTTAGGGCCTCTCATAAATATTCATAACTAAAATTCAGTCATTTATTTCTGTCTCTCATATTAAAACATAAGCTTTTTGGAAGACTGATTAAAGTATATATTTATTTGTATTCCTCGCATTTAGTACAGTGCCTGATAAAATGTGGGTGTGCAAAGTTTTTTTAATGAGACCAAACTGATTTAGTAAACCATTGGGAGAGTAGCTTCTAATTGTATTTATTTTCTTCAACTCAATTATCATGCCTGTATTTACAAACACATGACTTAAAATACATAGGGTGTCTGGAATGGGATTACCTTGAGGAAAAAGAGAGGAAAATATGTATAAGTGCACAATATCATAGCTCATTATGCAAAGAAACATGAGTTCTTTGTTAGAAATTAGAATGTTCCCTCTTATTCAAAACAAATGATTTTAAAATATTAAAAAATAAATGGTAAATATGTTTAGTATAGAGTATCCAGAGAAATATAGTAATAATAGCCTATCAATAAGAGTCAGTGGAGAAAATTCAACTCACAGCTTCATAATATTGTATAATATGGTTTCAAAACAGAAAAACTCTCAGATACATTTTATTTATCTGTTCATTTATGCCCCTTCTCTCTATCTCTCTATCATCAACTTATCTAGAATCCAAATAGAAAAAAAATAAAAAAGGATCAGCATAAGTAATTTGTTATTTTACATCTCTTTGTAATTAAGTATATACTCACAGATTAAAGGGGCTTCTCTCGTAGCTCAGATGGTAAAGACTCCACCTGCAATGCAGGAGACCCTGGTTTGATTTCTGGGTTGGGAAGATCCCCTGGAGAAGGAATAGGCTACTCAAAAGAGTCCGACATGACTGAGAGACTTTCACTTTCATTTTTCACTTTCATAGGTTAATTTACAGCTGAACTTATAAAACTTTTCAGTTCTTCCCTTATTTTCTAGTGTCAAAATACAAAGTAAAATAAAAAAGAGAAGGGCTTTGATTTACATATGTGTCAGAGCTCCTTTCCTCAAAATGCAAATTGCCTTGAACAGGTAACAGCTCCTCCGTCCCTCAGAGTCATTGTCCACAGAGAAGATGAACATGGTTCAAAACTCTAAGTCTCTCTCACACACAAACGCTTGCACACAAACACACATTAAACTTAAAACTTTAACATTTAAAATAAATATCTGCCACTTACAATACTATTTTTACAACAAAGAGGCTTATTTTCACTGAAATGTGTTTTATTATTTTATTTCATTAAAACTATCTTAAATTGATGTGTTGGGAAAAGTGTGCTGATATAAGACGTATGAGGACCACAGCCAGGGAACCTAAGAAACTGTGTAGAAGTGAAAATTAATATTAAATCTTAAAGCATTTGAAGATTTCTCTGTCAAGTAAAACACTTTGGAAAGCAAAATATATCATTGATTATAAAGAGTTATTTTATAAATGTTAATGAACTTGGTTTATACTATTGAGAATATGAGATATCAGACATAATTATAATGCCAGGTAGATAGGTATGTAGATATTGGTGTAGTGATAAGCATGGTGGTAATGGGCCCCGACTTTTGCAACTCCATGGACTGCAGCCCAGCAGGCTCCTCTGCCCATGGGATTCTCCAGGCGAGAATGCTGGGGTGGATTGCCATTTCCTTCTCTAAGGAATCTTCCCAACCCAGGGATCGAGCCCTTAAGCCTCCGGCATTGGCAGGCGGGTACTTTACCACTGCCGCCACCTAGTATGTCTATTTTTTCCTGCATATTTAAAATGGAAAGTATTTTTAAAACTCAATTCCATAATTTACTATTTTACCATGAGCTATATATCTGATTATTACGCTTTTATAAAACCTAGTGAAAAAATTTTTAGAAGGTCATATCCTCCTTGCCCAGCTGTTTTTGGATATTCCCCACATGTGCTAATCTGTTGGTCTTGTTCCCTTGTATCAGGAATGATGTGTGGGCAGGAGAATCTCCAGTATCCTAGCTAATAACATACAATCGCACTTTTGTGTTAAAGCAATTGGCTGCATTCATGCATGGCCTTCTATATTTGTGAGGTAAAAAAGCTTTCATGACATTTGCTTTTTAAAAATCCCCCTGAAGCCCTGCTCCCTAGTTCCCAGCCTCCTTCTCATTCTCTGATACAACTCACTCGTTTCTTCTTCTTTCAAATCCCAGGCAACTTCCTATTTCTTCCTCTTACGCTTATCTTTTACCATTAACATCTCTCTAAAACATGCATCCTTTATATCTAAAGTGACTCTACATCCCAAGTAGAGATGAATTGTGGAGATGAACCCAAGTAGAGATGAACAGCAGGTCTATTGCTGCTACATAATTACCAGTACTGGCATCTTATGCTTGAAAGAGCACCCAGGTGTGAATGGTCAAATCATTCACTCAGAGGTTAATCTCTCAATTTATAAGCCTTTTTTCCACATTAAATACATTTACCCCAATTCTCCAAAACTTGACAGGATGCTCCGATCACTTCCTTTGTTTCACTGAAACCCAATTTGAACTTGAGAAGAGAGCTTCATTTCTTGCAATCTCCTGGGAAGGAATTGTTCGTCTTTCACATGCCCAGACAAAGGGGAGGAACATTGATATTCTTCAGCTCTGAATTGCTACCCCTAGACTGCTCTACTCTTCCATAAATTTCTGTCCTTTGAGGCTCAAGTATACATCTGAATTTATACCATTACTTCATGTCTCAACAGACTTATTTAATAACTCTCCAGACTTGTTTTTCGAAAGATCTCTCCAAGGTTGCCCCATCCTTGCTGATGAGTTGGGCTTCCCTGATAGCTCAGTTGGTGAAGAATCTGCCTGCAATTCTTGAGACCCAGTTCAATTCCTGGGTTGGGAAGATCCACTAGAGAAGGGATAGGCTGCCCACTCCAGTATTCTTGAGCTTCCCTGGTGGCTCAGCTGGTAAAGAATCGCCTGTATGAGGGAGACCTGGGTTCGATCCCTGTGTTGAGAAAATCCCCTGGAGGCAGGAAAGGCTGCCCACTCCATTATTCTGGCCTGGAGAATTCCATGGACTGTGTAGTCCATGGGGCCGCAAAGAGTCGGGCATGACTGAGCAACTTTCACTTTCACTTTGCTGAGTAGTTGACTTTGATCTGAATAGTCCAACTTAGAAACTTAGCCCCAAGTGTTTGTCATCCTCAAAGCAGTGACTTTTTTTTTATACCATGCTTTGAAATATGCAGGTTCTTATTCCCACATCTAGGGACCGAACTCGAACCCCTAGCATGGGAGCATGGAGTCTTAATCACTGAACCACCAGAGAATCCCAACAGTGACTTTTCTTTAATTCTACTCTTGCAAAATCATTTCTAAACCTGCATCTATAAAGTCATCTAACTCAGAAATATCCTACGTTTAAAAATCTTCAGTTATAATGCCTTTCATTCTGACTCCAAATGATCGTTTGCCTTTTGCACTTACTTGTGTTTATTTTCATGAGAACACCAAGCGCAGTACTCTTTCATTTTGTCCTATTTCATATATTTTTGGCTTCCCTTTTCTTTCTTTCCACACTGATTCCATTTTTTTCAACTACTGTAGACTTTGGTCAAAAGCAAATTTGGATACCATCCTCTTTCAACCATTCAGCTATTATTCTCTCTTCTCATTTTCAGCGTCCCACTCTTTAATTGCTTCTTCTCATCAGAATAGAAACATACTCCAGCCTCTTCCAAAAGACCAAAAGAAATAAAGACTAGAATTTCACAACCTTAGCCATCTTTCTTCACTTAAAGCTCAAATTTCTTGAGAAAAATATCTACTACGGGATCCTTTTTCACCTTTCATTTCTTTAACATATATATTTATATTCCCTTTCCTGCAAACTCTCGCTGCATTTAAATCACCTAAGACACTATGGGCTTCCTTAGTGGCTTAGACAGTAAAGAATCTGTCTGCAGTGTGGGAGATCTGGGTTCAACCCCTGGGTTGGAAAGGTCCCCTTGAGGAAAGCGTGGCGACCCACCCCAGTATTCCTGCCTGGAGAATCCCATGGACAGAGGAGCCTGGAGGGCTACAGACATGGGGTCTCAAAAAGTTGGACACAACTGAGTGACTACTTATCCCTCACCTATTGAGTCTACCTTGCCAATATATTGGGCCCTGCTGAGCTTTCCATTCAGTTGGAATAGTTTACACTAGTTATCAGGATAAGATTTGTCTGATGTAGCATAGTGAGGAGGCATGGATGGATATGACTCAAACTTAGGTGATCCACTTAGATGCCTTTGGTATCCGCTTGCCCAGTTTGGTTGTAAATAGGTCAAAGAGTCATGTTTTAGGAAGAGTGAGAGAATCGGTATCTTAGGCCTTACCAGGGATCGGGCTCTAGGTCATTCTACCTTGTATTCCACCTGGTCCGGCAGTGGTGCTGGTAGACATTTAGGGTCATCAAAGATGGGTCACAGAGAACAGAGATGGTGCTCATCTGCTGGGGTCTCAAGTCCGGGAGAACAGGTATGGGCTGAAGTTCACTTACAGAGTTCCTTAAGAAAAGTTTTCCACTAGAGTATTAAAGAGATGATCTTAGAAAGTAAATGAAAGTAGGTAATAACTGAGCACATCAAAATCCATTGAAGAGTGTTATCTGCTCTACGCAACATAGATTTCTCTTTCAGGACAGAAGGCACTATCCATTCAGCTGCTGGTACGCTTTCCTGTCTAAGGATGTTTGTGAGTCAGACTGCTACAGGACGGGCCTGAGCTGAAGAGAACTGCTTCACTCACAGGCACACTCCTTTCAAGAGCTATCCTGCATCCACTGGCTGGCTACGGAGGGAACATAAAGCAGGTCTTCTGCAGTGGGGGACCACTCTGGCCTTCTGTCTATTTCCAGCTCCATCCAAGTTGGGCTAAACCCCTCTGGTGACTGCTCCATGGCCTAACTTCTGCACAGTTCCCATTTTGTCACTTAATACAGATCATTATATTGACAACATTACCTTATTAACACCTGCCTCTATGTCCATTTTATTGCCAGGGAGCTCAGCCTGTGGCAAAGTCACACGGTACCTACTTGACTATTTTACGGCTCTCTCCCACCTGTGTGCTTTGCCCCGACTCACTGTCCTTCTCCCTCGCCCTTCTGGAAACAAGCTAGTTCCCTTCAGGCTTCGTCAGTGCCTTTATGAAGGTCTGAGGGAATACTGCTCTTCCGGTATCACTGGGCTTCTAACTGCCTTCTTATCTTTGATCAAATGGTAAAATTCTCTAATAGGTCTGTTCTGACTATGCTGCACACACAGACACAATCACACACACACATCCCCCAAAAACACACACCCCAAGCAAGCACTCCTAACTTCTTTTTAAGGATCTGTCTCTGTGTCTGTCTCTCTCTTATTTCCATAGCATTTACTATCTTTTAAATATATAGTACATACATTATAGATTTCTTATATTTATTGTTCACTGTTTGTCTTCATTCAAAAAAAAAATATATATATATATAAGCCCAGATAGGGAATGATCTTTGGTTGCTATTTTTTTCCTCATTACTGTATTTAAGCACACAAAAATGAGTCCAGGCACACACCGGAACCCAGTACCTATTTGTAAAATAAATGGAATCCACTTAGAAATTTCACAAACATTTCCTAATTTACTGGTTCAGATTATCACCCATGATCAAGTTCTCGTATGTGCCATGCCTTTCTTCCTTCTTATATATTAATAATGTGCTAATACATCTAGAAAGCAAGCAGCTATTCTAGGGACATATTTGTTTACCTCAATCACCTTTCCAAATTGTTCTCAAATTGTTGTCTATTCCACAGTTATTTCTTTAACCTTGGTTCTCATATCTTCCAGAATTAAATATATTCTAGTTGCTTCCTTTGAAATTGACTTCAAATCTTTACTAATTCTTCTTCTACAAATAGAACAAAGTTTTCAATGTGTGAGTTTTTATTTTTCTTCTTAATACTCACATCAACATGAATTTCTTATCTTTCTAAATCATTTTCCCCCCTGAAAATAGCATGTACTCTCACGGTTTTTCAGTTAAGATGCTTTTGGCTGCCGGAAATCGAATGACAGCCAAATGCAGCTTAAAAGCTAGACAGTTGATTGTCTCTCATAATGAAAACTTGGAGACGGACAATTCCAAGTTTAGTGCAGCAGCTCCAAAATACCAACAATGACCCAGGTGCTTCATAGCTTCCTGCTTTAGCATTCTTAGTATGCTGGCTTTTGTTCTTGTTCTTCCATCCCCAGGCAAAGATGAGTCACATCTTATGGAAATATCCCATGTGAGAAGGAGTGAATAAAATATAAATATAGAGCTCCTCCATTTTACCAGGAAAATTAATCTTTCTTAGTAGGCACATGTAATCTCCCTTATATTTTTTACAAGTCTGCTGCTAACTCGCTTCAGTCGTGTCCGACTCTGTGCGACCCCATAGACGGCAGTCCACCAGGCTCCCCCGTCCCTGGGATTCTCCAGGCAAGAACACTGGAGTGGGTTGCCATTGCCTTCTCCAATGCAGGAAAGTGAAAAGTGAAAGTGAAGTCGCTCAGTCGCGTCCGACTCCTAGCGATCGCATGGACTGCAGCCCACAAGGCCTCTCCGTCCATGGGATTTTCGAAGCAAGAGTACTGGAGTGGGGTGCCACTGCCTTCTCCTTATACAAGTCTACATCTAAACAAATCATATATGAAAAAGTTCAAGACCTGCTTAATTAGAAACTTTCAAAATAATTTTTATCATAAATTTTAGAAGATTTATCTCCATATTTACCTTAATAAAGAAATGTTTTAATGTTATTGATGTATCTGAAAGGTTCTATGGTATATATATTACTTTGTATATATATATAATATTGACATATATAGAATATGAAGATATAGAATATCAATATAATATATATTGCTGATGCAATATTACTATAGATTAAAATATTGTTGTGATATGATTATAACACACATACATATGTAATTCTAAAATATAATTTTAATTTATACATTGTATCCTATCTGCTTTTTTTCATTGTTGATGAAAGTCAAATCTATTGTTTTAACAATTTACTGAATAAAAACTTGTCCTTTTTTTTACTTACAATGAGCAAGAACCAATTGAATTATTTCTAGGGTGGTTTGTGTGGAAGAATAATTTCTCTCTGCTTGCCCTCATGCATTTTGTTGCTTGAGTGGTATCTGAAGGAAATTTGCAATTCTTTGAGCAATAAAATGGACTGTTGACTGATAAGCAAATAATGTTGTATACAAAACAAGGTATTTTTTACATGTACACAATCCATTTTTAAATCATTTCTTGGCCTAATTGCTAAAATTGTTCAAAGTCTAGAAGCACTGCATTTAAATTGCTAGCAAATAATTTGTTGGCATTTTAGGCCTTTTATTTTTTGGGGAAGGGACATGCCTTCAAAGTATCTCCTTCATTTGGAACTTTTGTGAAACAATGACAGCAAGTTTCATCTCCAAAACAAGGAACACAAAAGCAGGCCTTTAAGAGAGCATTTATGATTTTAGAGTTTTTGGTGATGGTCATTCTGACTGGTGTGAGGTGATACCTCATTACAGATTTGATTTACATTTCTCTAGGAATTAATGGTGTTCAGCATCTTTTCATGTGCCTGCTGGCCATCTATGTCTGCTCTGGAGAAATGTCTATTTATATCATATTGCTCAGCTGTAAGAAAGAATGAAATAATGCCATTTAAAACAACATAGATACACCAAGTGAAGTAAGACAGATAAAGTCATTTCATATGATATCACTTATATGTGGGCTCTAAAGAGATGGTAGAAATTAACTTATTTATGAAAAGAAATAGATTCACAGACATGGAACACAAAATTATGGTTATCAAAGGGAGAAGGAGGGATAAATTAGGAGGTTGGGATTAAAATATACATCCTGACATATATAAAATAAATAACCCACAAGGACTTCCCTGTGTTGCACAGAGAACCACGCTCAATATCTTGTAATAACCTATAATGGCCAAGAATCTTTCAGGGAATATATATGCTAAAAAAAAATGAACAACATCTGGAGAAGTAAACATTTGGGGAAAAAAAAGATAAAAATCATGTAATTGGTACATGAGGAGGTTAAGTATCAAGAACTCTTTGTATCTCCAGATCACCAAGTGTGAAGTGTCTCTAACGAAGGTTTCTAAAGAAACTATTCCTTTTCTGCTTTATCCCAGTAAATAGCA
This sequence comes from Bison bison bison, assembly GCF_000754665.1. Classification (NCBI taxonomy): domain Eukaryota; kingdom Metazoa; phylum Chordata; class Mammalia; order Artiodactyla; family Bovidae; genus Bison; species Bison bison. The sequence continues at coordinate 2,932,396 of NW_011494805.1, read as the reverse complement.
TTGCCACTTCAGGCTATCATAACAATACTGAAGATTATCTAATTATTTCTTTTGTTGTGATTTGTTGCAAAGTAATAAACTTTCTGATTATAGCTTATCTATATTCTGCAGGATAAAAATGCACAAAGTAATTAAAACTATCTTGTAATCATTCAAATGTTCGGAGCTCTCATTGGAAAAAAAAAAGTAAACTTACTTAATTTGTATCTTGATAGTTGAGCCTGGTCTTCTCTGCCTAGTAAGAAAAAACTTTTTTTTCTGGTTGGCATAAAAAACATTTAGAACACATCTGTCTGATAGATACTTATAAATACTTTATTGCAATCTATCTCTTAATTGAAATTTTAATTAGCACCATTATTTTATGTTTGGGAAATGCAAGCTCATGTACTGTTTAACAGACAAAAATAAGTGGAAGAGCTATAAATTGAAACTTATTCTTTATTATTTCAAAGTTTGCTTCTTGTTGAACTTTGCACAGGTTGTCTTCCATTCATATTTGTGGCACTATTTATTGGCATCTTCTATAAATTAAGGTGAGCAGTATGTTATTTAACCATTTTATTACTTTTATATGTTTCATTATTTTTGCAAGTAAATAGTTTTCAAGAGGGCAAGAAGCATGTTAAATATAGTTTCCTCATGTGGACTTAGGCAAGTGGTCATGACCTAATCTGTATCAATTAACTATGATTTTTCGTGATTTGGGGAAGACCAAATTAATATTAAGTAATGCAATTGAGCTTAATCACAAGCTTATCCATTTTGTTTTGGTAGGCTGTAATGCCAAGTAATCTTTTGCCTAAAACTTTTCACTTATAAACTAGCTATTTTTAGTAACTTTAATTGCAATTTATAGAGTGAAAGAAAAAAATCACAGATGGTAATTTACAATGAAAGCCATTTATCATTATGGGGTAATTAAAAAATTGCAGCTTTTTCTCATTAGCCTTCTCCCTCAACTTAGTTTCTATTGATTTTTTGTCTTGAATAGTTGAGAGAAAATTATTACAAATTGTATGTACTCTTGAATGCTTATCTTAAACCAAAGCTTAATTGCTAAATTTTAGCTCCTATATACATCAAATTCCACCTGAGCTTGCCACTGTTTTTTGTCTCTCTTGTAATTAGACACTGTCCAATATCACCAACTCTTCTAAAAGACTTGAGGAATGTTCTTGGGGTACTTTCTTTTTTAGTTCTCCATTAGGTAAGTGAAGATAGGCTTTAAAAACAAGTAAAAAATCATTATCTTAAAAAAACCTGATAATAGTCCAATATTCTGCACAAATAAAGGAAATGTATTATGATGATTCATATAGAATTGTAAGTAATAAAGAACAGTAATGGTGCAAGTGACGGTGACTGCAGCGAGGAAATAAAAAGACACTTGCTCCTTGGAAGAAAAGCTATGGCCAACCTAGACGACATATTAGAAGGCAGAGACAGCACTATCACTACGCTGACAAAGTCTGTCCAGTCAAAGCTATGGTTTTTCCAGCAGTCATGGTCAAATGTGAGAGGTGGACCATAAAGAAGGCTGAGTGCCAAAGAATTGACGCTTTCAAACTGTGGTGCTGAAGAGGATGCTTGAGAGTCCCTTGGACTGCAAATTGAATGCAGTAGGAGAGGGGACAACGGAGGATGAGATGCTTCAGCTCAGGTCAGTCGCTCAGTCGTGTCCGACTCTTTGCAACCCCATGAATTGCAGCACGCCAGGCCTCCCTGTCCATCACCAACTCCTGGAGTCCACCCAAACCCATGTCCATTGAGTCAGTGATGCCATCCAACCATCTCATCCTCCGTTGTCCCCTCCTCCTCCAGCCCTCAATCTTTCCCAGCATCAGGGTCTTTTCAAATGAGTCAGCTCTCCACATCAGGTGGCCAAAGTACTGGAGTTTCAGCTTAAACATCAGTCCTTCCAATGGACACCCAGGACTGATCTCCTTTAGGATGGACTGGTTGGATCTCCTTGCAGTCCAAGGGACTCTCAAGAGTCTTCTCCAACACCACAGTTCAAAAGCATCAATTCTTTGGTGCTCAGCTTTCTTTATAGTCCAACTCTCACATCCATACATGACCACTGGAAAAACCATAGCCTTGACTAGACAGACCTTTGTTGACAAAGTAATGTCTTTGTTTTTCAATATGCTGTCTGGGTTGGTCATAACTTTCCTTCCAAGGAGTAAGCGTCTTTTAATTTCATGGCTACAATCACCATTTGCAGTGATTTTGGAGCCCCCAAAAATAAAGTCAGCCACTGTTTCCACTGCTTCCCCATCTATTTGCCATGAAGTGATGGGACTGGATGCCATGATCTTAGTCTTCCAAATGTTGAGCTTTAAGCCAATTTTTTCACTCTCCTCTTTCACCTTCATCAAGAAGCTTTTTAGTTCCTCTTCACTTTCTGCCATAAGGGTGGTACATCTGCATATCTGAGGTTATTGATATTTCTTCTGGCAATCTTGATTCCAGCTTGTGCTTCTTCCAGCCCAGCCTTTCTCATGATGTACTCTGCATATAAGTTAAATAAGCAGGGTGACAATATACAGCCTTGACGTACTCCTATTTCCTATTTGGAACCTTTTCCTTGTCCAGTTCTAACTGTTGCTTCCTGACCTGCATACAGATTTCTCAAGAGGCAGGTCAGGTGGTCTGGTATTCCCATCTCTTTCAGAATTTTTCACAGTTTGTTGTGATCCACAGTCAAAGGCTTTGGCATAGTCAATAAAGCAGAAATAGATGTTTTTCTGGAATCCTAGCAGATGTTGGCAATTTGATCCTCTGCCTTTTCTAAAACCAGCTTGAACATCTGGAAGTTCATGGTTCACGTATTGTTGAAGCCTGGCTTGGAAAATTTTAAGCATCACTTTACTAGTGTGCAAGATGAGTGCAGTTCTGTGGTAGTTTGAGCATTCTTTGGCATGAGATGGTTGGATGGCATCAATAACTCAATGAACATGAGTGTGAGCAGACTCTGGGAAATGATGACGGACAGGGAAGCCTGTCCGTGCTGCAGTCTGTAGGGTCACAAAGAGTCGGACACCACTGAGAGACTAAAAACAATGTTTCAAGGACATTTAAGTATCATCTGGTACAATTGCACCTCTAGCATTGGATGCCCTTCTTCACAGCTGCGAAGCCCCCCTTTCATTCCTAGTCCACTTCTAGTGGCCAGGAAGAAAGTAGTCCAGAGAAGATTACTGTAATAGTTTAGCATTACCACCTATTGTGTGCATGTTAATTTGCTTCAGTTGTGTCTGACTCTTTATGGCCCTATGGACTGTAGCCGCCAAGGTTCCTCAGTCCATGAGACTCTCCAGGCAAGAATACTGGAGTGGGTTGCCATGCCCTTGTCCAGGAGATCTTCCGACCCAGGGACTGAACCCGCTTCTCCTGGGTCTCCTGCACTGGCAAGTGGTCGTTACTGCTTGTGCCTCCTTAGCACTTGCTAGGCTATGCCAAATAAATATAATATAAGTCATTGTTTTCTGTTTTATGGTTTCTAGTCCAATAATAAGAAACTTCAGAATAATTGTTAAACAGGTGAGCAGCCTTCCTCTTAATATTACAATGGGTAAGTCCAAATTTGAGTTACAATTATCTTCCTTTGGATAAAATGACATATACTATTGCATCCATCAAATGTTTATTGATGTTTCCAAAAGAAAAAAAAAAAGTGTGGATGGTTGAATGACATTTCTGTGTCTTTCAACAGTCTTCTAAAATGGCTTAGAAGAAATTGTACCTCTCCCCTTGCTTGTTGAAACATCAAGAAAAAAATCCAGTTTTCATCAATAACACAGAAAACACAACTGGACTCCCACAAGCTTGGCATAAAAATTCTGTGTGTGGTGTGCATGCGTGTGCATGCACGCACTGTCAGGAGAATCTAAAGGGCGAGTTTTCATTTCCCTTTTTGTCCACCCCCCCCCCCCCTTAGTATTTCTTTTTACGGTGGTCAGAAGATAAGAAAGATATACAATCTGTTTGTCTATGAGATCTCCAGTGGAGTTTCTGATGAGGGAAGGAAACGTACTTAATCAAGGTTTAAATTATTCATGGGTGTGTGTATGTAAATATGTATGTGCCTGTGTTTTGACAAAGTGTGTCTCAGTTTGTTGTTCAGAAATGGCTTGCAAACTTTAGGAGTAAAGAATAAAGGAACATTCATCTGGTTTGCCAAAGTACAAAACTGGCAGGAATTTGGATAAAATGCTCCTAGGGGATCAAATGGGCTTCCCTAATAGCTCAGTTGGTAAAGAATCCACCTGCAGTGCAGGAGACCCTGGTTTGATTCCTGGGTTGGGAAGATCTGCTGGAGAAAGGATAGGCTACCCACTCCAGTATTCTTGTGGCTCCTCTGGTAAAGAATCTGCCTGCAATGAGGGAGACCTGGGTTTGATCCCTGGGTTGGGAAGATCCCCTGGAGAAGGGAAAGGCTACTTACTCCAGTATTCTGGCCTGGAGAATTTCATGAACTGTATAATCCATGGGGCCGCAAAGAGTCGGACATGACTGAACGACTTTCACTTCAGGGCAGCAAAAATGTATGCATTTACCATGTCCTATAATTTATCTTTTCAAAAATTTTAACTGCAAAAAAATATACTGAAAAAGTATGAAATTTAGGTTTCCAATATTATGATTCAAAAAACAAAAAGTATCACATAATGGTTCACACAGAGTTTTATAGAAATTTCCACATTCAGTGTTATTGATAATAATAAAAAAAAAATCCTCCATTATGAGCTCTTTGAGACTTAAAATTCTCCTTTGTCCTATTATGCTATGTTATGTGCTCTCCGTAGCCTAAAGTCATTGATTAGAATAGATCTAAAGACTCTATACAGCCAGTACACCTGAGTGACCATAAACGTAAATTTACTTTCAAAACCAGCCAATTATTTGCCCTATTTTGAAAATAAAACGTTTGGAATATATAAATATGGCATGTTCACATATAATGGCGACTCTTTAAAAATGTAAGTTTGCCCACGTTCATATAGGGGACATTTGTGTACTTACAGCTGATTCACATTGTTAACAGTGTGGCAGAGGCCGACACAGTATGGTGGAACAATTATCCTCCAACTAAAAGTAAATTAGAAAAGAAGCAATATTAGAGTACTAGAGCATCAAAAACAATCCTGAATTGGCTTAATGTTTTAGTTACATTTTTGATTAGGTATTGTTAATGTGCTTCAAAGGAAAATATTTGAAATCATCCTTTCTCTCCAAAATAATGTATTTAGCAGAAGAGGTAAAAGGAAAGAATTTTTTAATAATTATTTACACAAACGAATAGAGGCTCTAATATTACACAGCAAGACAATGACGGCAGCTTGTAAAACACTTTATTTCCCCGTGAGACCCTTTAGAAATGCTAGCTGTGGAAAGCTGAAACCTGACTGAATGTCGTATGCCCAGGCTCCGGCTGACACACTGATCACTAGGATTTGGGGGAAAATATTAGGTTTGATGATAACGTGAGGAAAGTTAAGTGCTTCTCTCCCATGTTTTGCATGCTAATATTCAGCTGAAGATAGGAAACAAGGTACCCTGCCATTAGCTGCAACTCAAGGAGACCTAGTTTTCCCCTTAAGTGAGAGTTGCATTAGCATACACAAAGCCTTCTATATTTTCACTGTTATTACATCCATTTTAAAAATTGATTTTTTTCAGAACACCCTCAGAGAATAGAAAATTTGAAAGCTCTTACAATTGCAAGAATTTAAGATATTACTACATTTTTTTAGTATTGACTAAAATGATGTTTCATTTTGCATCACTGGAGAATGACAAGCATTTTTGGATGTTACATTTCTAGAATGATCTTGAATATTTAACATTTTAACATGGAAACATATATTTTAGAGGATGTTATGTGTTTGGGCTTATATGATTTATTATAAATTCTTTACAAAATATTTATAAATGAAGCTTGACTTATTTGGAATATAGATGATCTAAATCTATAAGAAAGCTGAGCGCTGAAGAATTGATGCTTTTGAACTGTGGTGTTGGAGAAGACTCTTGAGAGTCCCTTGGACTTCAAGGAGATCCAACCAGTCCATCCTAAAGAAAATCAGTCCTGGGCGTTCATTGGAAGGATTGATGTTGAAGCTGAAACTCCAGTACTTTAGCCCCCTGATGCAAAGTGCTGACTCATTTGAAAAGACCGTGCTGCTGGGAAAAATTGAGGGCAGGAGGAGAAGGGGATGACAGAGGGTGAGATGGTTGAATGGCATCACCGACTCAGTGGACATGGGTTTGGGTGGACTCTGGGAGTTGGTGATGGACAGGGAGGCCTGGCGTGCTGCGGTTCATGGGATCGCAAAGAGTCGGACAGGACTGACCAACTGAACTGAATTGAACTGAATATGGCTCTATAAATGGATTGTATATTTTTAATAATATATAGCCTAAAATCCACTTGTGAATAATTTACACATATGTCTATTTTCTTTTTGCTAATATAAACTTTGGCAACCCTATATTTAAGTGATTAGATACAACAGAAATTAGAAAAATAAAACATCAAAATGTTGTAACTTTCCCATGTCATATAATTGATCCTTTTTGTTGAAATAAAAAATGTCATGCTAAAGGCAACTCAATATCAGAAAAGCAAACAGCTAATCAAAAATAGACAGATGAACTTAACAGACACTTCTTTAAAGAAGAGAGATGGACAATAAACACATGAAAAAGAATGCTCAATATCACCAATTATTACAGAACTGCAAATCAAAACTACAATGAGGTATCACTTCATATAAGTCATATAAGTCAGGCAATCTTCAAAAAATCTACAAGCAATAAATGCTGGAGAGGATGTGGAGAAAGGGAACCCTCTTGTACTATTGGTAGAAATGTAAGTAGATACAGCTACTATGGAGAACAATACAGAGATTCCTTAAAAACTAGGAATAAAACAGCCATATGACCCAACAATACCACTACTGGGCATAAAACCCTGAAAGAAAAAAAGTGAAGTTGCTCAGTCATGTTTGACTCTTTGTGAACTCATGGACTGTAGTCCGCCAGGCTCCTATGTCCATGGGATTTTCCAAGCAAGAATACTGGAGGGGGTTGCCATTTCCTTTTCCAGGGGATGGACCCCAAGTCTTCTGCACTGCAGGCAGACTCTTTACCGTCTAAACCAGCGGGGAAGCCCACATAATACCCTAAGGAAACCATAATTGAAAAAAGTGCCTGTATCCCAGTATTTACGGCAGCACTATTTACAATAGCTCGGATGCAGAAGCAAACTAGTTGTCTATCAACAGATGCATGGACAAAGAAAATGTGTTGTACAATATATGCGGTACATAAATGTCCATATTAGCCATAAAAAAGTACAAATTTCAGTCAATTCTAGTGAGGTGGATGGACCTAGAGCCTGTTTGATATATAGGGTAAAGTAAGTCAGAAAGAAAAACAAATATGATATATTAATGCATATATATGGAATACACCAAATCCTTTGACTGTATGGATCACAACAAACTGTGGAAAATTCTGAAAGAGATGGGAATACCAGACCACCCGACCTGCCTCCTGAGAAACCTGTTTGCACATCAAGAAGCAACACTTAGAACTGGACACAGAACAATCGACTGGTTTCAAATAGGGAAAGGAATATGTCAAGGTTGTATATTGTCACCTTGTTTATTTAACTTATAAGCAGAGTGCCGGGCTGGATGAAGCACAAGCTGGAATCAAGATTGCCAGGAGAAATATCAATAACCTCAGGTACGCAGATGACACGACCCTTATGGCAGAAAGTGAAGAGGAACTAGAGAGCCTCTTGATGAAAGTGAAAGAGGAGAGTAAAAAAGTTGGCTTAAATCTCAACATTCAGAAAACTAAGATCATGGCATCCGGTCCCATCACTTCACGGCAAATAGATGGGGAAACAGTGGAAAGAGTGAGAGACTTTATTTTGGGGGCTCCAAAATCACTGCAGATGGTGTCTGCAGCCATGAAATTAAAAGACACTTGCTCCTTGGAAGAAAAGCTATAACCAACCTAGACAGCATATTAAAAAGCAGAAATATTACTTTACCAACAAAGGTCTGTCTAGTCAAAGCTATGGTTTTTCTAGTAGTCATGTATGGATGTGAGAGTTGGACTATAAAGAAAGCTGAGTGCAGAAGAATTGATGCTTTTGAACTGTGGTGTTGCAGAAGACTCTTGAGAGTCCCTTGGACTGCAAGGAGATCCAACCAGTCCTTCCTAAAGGAGATCAGTCCTGAATATTCATTGAAAGGACTGATGCTGAAGCTGAACTGCAATACTTTTGGCCACCTAATGCGAAGAAACAACTCACTGGAAAAGTCCCTGATGCTGGGAAAGATTGAAGGCAGGAGGAGAAGGGGACGGCAGGGGATGAGATGGCTGAATGGTATTACCAACTGGAGGGACATGAGTTTGAGCAATTTCTGGGAGTTTGTGATGGAAGGGAGCCTGGCATGCTGCTGTCCATGGGGTCTCAAAGAGTCAGACATGGCTGAACGAGTGAACTGAACTGATACATGGAATCTGCAAAGCTGGTATTGATGAACCCAATTGCAGGAAGGAATGGAGATACAGATATTAAGAATGGACGTGTGAACATAGTGGCAGAGGAGAGAGTGGGGTGAATGGAGAAAGACGCATCGACATACAATCACTACCACGTGTGACATGCAGAGCCCATGAGACGTCGCTGTTTAACACAGGGAGTCCAGCCTGGGGCTTTGCAATGACCTAGAGGGCCTGGGTGGGGTAATGGAGGGAGGCTCGAGGAGGAGGTGATGTGTAATGAGGGCTGACTTGCACGGTTGTACAGCAGAAACCAACACAACATTGTAAAGCAATTTTCTTCCAGTTAAAAAATAAACAAACAAAAAATTTCAAAAAAAGGTACATGTAGGTCAAACACAATTCATGGGCATGTTCTTCACGGGTATTCCTCAGCACACAAATGGCTATGTGAGTTGTGAGTTGTCCAGGTTATCTGCTACTGTTCTTCTTTCCAACAGGCCTGTGAAGCTGAACCCAGCCATGAGTTACAATGTATCTGAGGATACTTCCCATCACTTAATTTCACAAACACTCCTCTAAGCTGCTTTATCCTTGTGACTATCAGGTGTTTCGCGAATAAGGAACTAGTTTCTCTACAGTTTTCAGAAACATTTATTTTCTAAGTATTTAGCAAGGCTGTTTAGCAACGGCTGCATGGAGTAATTCTCCAATGAGAGGTGAAAAGCATACTTCCCTGAGGAAAATATCAAACTGCTCAGCTGTTCGACACTCTCAGTTATCATTTCATGTTTAGAAAGCCTCTGTGCATTAAGACTTCTAAAATAAATTAAATGAGTGTCCCCATTAATCACGTCTATGCTCCATTTAAAGACATTATTTATGGCTGAGGTTTGGCTGTTTTCTTAGCATTACACTAAATATTTATTGTGAAGCATCTGAAAACAGCTTTCCTTTAGGGATTATCAACACGTCTTCCTGTTCCCTGCCACTGAGAGATTTAGTCTTCAAAGTATATTTTCATGCAACCACCTCCTCAGGGTCAAGATTTACAGTTTATCTAAGAATGCTGCAGATTTAATAGGATGTTTTCCTGGGAAATTCTACCCTTTTTCGACTGGAGACAATGTAGCCTTGTTCATAAATGACGCTAAGCAGTTCACACATGAAAGGTAAGAAGACATTTGAGAACAAACTCTCATTATAGATTATGAAAAACATTTAACTCAAGTAATGATAAATTCTTTATTAGCAAAAATGTAGAGAACATCTAGCACATTTTAGCATTGTCTAAAATGCATTCAAATATAACTATTAAATGTAGGAGGTGAGCTCTGCTTCCTTAGATTTATTCTTTATAATGTTCAGGGCTGGATCCAATTCAGAGCTTCTAAGTTTTCACCTCCCTCTCCACCAAACCCCTCGCCTGATCACTCTGATTTTCTGTTTGTTGGTTTTGTTATTCTAGTTTTTCTGTTTTTAGTCTCAGAAATGTCTTAATTTATGGAAGGTTGCTTTATTTGTTCAGTATTCTTTTTACAGACATTCACAGATTTGCTTATTTTTTCTCTATTAACTAAATCCATTTCATTTCCCAGGATCATAAGAAATAGCCTAAGTAATTGGAAACTTTGCTGTATCTTCTCATAAAACATATATTTATTTTTTATTTTTTTACTTTTATGGAAAATAGCAAACATGCAGAAAGGTGCACATAATCAACATATCCATTTAATCTGCCCCCAGATGAAGAAATATAGTATTAGCTGACACTCAGAATCTCCCATATTTCCCATTTCAGCCAATATCCCCAAGAGTAACATCAATAAAATGTTTACTGGCACAAATTAGTTTTGCAACTTATGTAAATAAAATCATACAACATATACATTTTCTGGCTAGTGTCTTTCTCTTATTATGGGCATATGTACAATGATGTTTATCACAGCACTATATGTACCAGCCGATAAAAGTGGATAATCAAAAAGTTCATCATGTGTCCAACGTAGGGACTATTATATAGTTATAAATAGAATGCTAAATCTGTATTTTTTCCTGTAATAAATCTATTATTTACAGTTTTAAATTTTTTTCAGTCACTAAGTCGTGTCTGACTCTGTGAATCCATGGACTTCAGCACACCAGGCTTCCCTGTCCTTCACTATTTCCCCAAGTTTGCTCAAATCCATGTCCATTGAGTCAGTGATGCCATCCAACCATCTGATCTTCTGCAGCTCCCTTCTCTTTTTGCCTTCAATATTTCCCAGCAACAGGGTCTTTTCCAATGAGTTGGCTCTTTTCCAAATAGTTTTAATATATACTTGCAAATTACTAATTATACTGTGATTTTATTTTTAAGATAACTACATATCTGTATGAATTTTTTACATTTCTATTTGAATAAATACATACCACGTATGACAGAATGTTAAAATGTCTCAACTCAGAGCAATAGGTTTGGGGAAGTTGTTGGAAGATTATTATCTTTTTAATAAAATTCTGCAATATTGGCTTGCTAACGTAAACAAGTAGCCATTGTGTGATTTTAAAAACAGCAAATTAAACAAACATACTATTTGTTAAGAATGAAAGAATAAATAAACCTGAAATATTAAGCATGGAAAAATTGAAATATGAATGAATGACAAAAAAATGAAATGATAATCTGGCTTGCTTTGTTTATACTACAGAGACAACCTTAATCAAATTAAAACATGAAATAATTAAAAGTGAAATAATGTAGCATGTTTCTACTTTAAATTTATAATATTTTCTATGATCAGAAAATTGCATTCCAGTAACCTGAAATATTTTACAGTTATGTTAGTATCAAATTTGACAGTCAGAATGTAAAATATAAACAAGTATTTAAAAATGAAAAGAAAATTGACTTAAGGCTATTCTAATTTCCCAAGGATAAAAATTAATTACTAAAATTTTAGAACAAAGAAATCAGTCTCCCGTGAAATCACAACCCGGAGTTGAAAAGGTGTTTCATGAGCATTAGAAAGGGGAGTGGTCATCAAGAGTCAGTGTAGATTCAAGAGCAAATTTGCCATATTAAGAGTCTCCTTTCACCCTAAAGGACTTCCCTGATGGCTCAGATGGTAAAGAATCTGCCTGCAATGCAGGTTCAGACCCAGGTTCAATCCCTAGGTCAGGAAGATTCCCCTGGAGAACAGAATGGCAACCCACTCCAGTATTCTTGCCTGGAGAACTGCATGGGCAGAGGAGCCTGGAGAGCTATAGGCCAGGGAATTGCAAGAGTTGGACAAAATTGAGCAACTAACACTTTCACTTTCATCCTAAATAACTTCTCTAAGAGTCAGACACGACTGAGGGACTTCACTTTCACTCTTCACTTTCATGCATTGGAGAAGGAAATGGCAACCCACTCCAGTGTTCTTGCCTAGAGAATCTCAGGGACGGAGGAGCCTGATGGGCTGCTGTCTATGGAGTCTCACAGAGTCGGACACGACTGAAGTGACTTAGCAGCAGTAGCAGCAGCAGCAGTGACATTTTATAGATGCAGTCTGTCTTAATTTCACTATGTTAGTTAGAACAGTCTTTTATAATATCCAAACAGGATGAGATGAAAACTGTATGATTAAGCCAAATTGTTGAACCATTATTTACTCATTGACCAGAAGAGATATCCCAAAGCGGCATATCACAAAGACAGACATTGGATAGGCTCATTAATTTTTTTTAATGGTAGCTTGAATGAGAACGTGTGTCTGCATCATCTTATTTTAAATTGAATTTTCTCCTATTGAAAATTCATGTATCATATAAGATCACAGAGCATGTATGGTTAAATATAACCCAGATTTAAAGTCTCTTATGTAAACGATTGCTCTGCAAGTATTTCTTTCTCAATTATTTAACATAAATTCATTTACTCAAAACTTTCTATATTTTTGTGTCAAATCCAACAAAGGACAGGTTTTGCATTTTTATGGTGTGAGCATTTGACTAAATTTTTCAACCCTATAAAGTAGAATTTTGAGTGATTTTTTTTAATAAAGATGAAACAGGTTTTTGAATATATATATATATAATACCATTATTCTATGCTCTAGAATAAAATAATAATAATTTTTAAAAGTTTGAAACTGAACCAAAAACTTCAGATTTTATTAAATAAAATTTAAATGGCTATAGAGTATAAAAGAGGTTTATAACAGGAAAACAGTTTATTAAAATCAGGAGGATAATTACCTTGGTAATATAAACTATCCAGAAGATAGAATTTAATTCATCACAGATTCCAGTAAGTAAAGTATGGTCCTGGAAATATAATTTGTGATATACAAGTATAACAACTTATTTAACCAATATACCCATAAATAGTGAATTGTGCACATAAATTGTGGTACCAAAACTCAGTAAAATTTATACCACTATTGAGGCTAAGGAATCTCTGTGTGTGCTCTTGCTATTAAAAAGAAAAGTATGTTTCCACATATATAGATGTTCAGTTGTGTATTCCTGGAATATGTTACATAACAAATTATTGACAGTTTTAATTTCTGGAGACCATACGGTAAGCATTTTGAATGGACATTTTTTTTTTTTTTTTTTACTATTTAGTCTGCTGTCTAACCTACAGCAGTTATAGGGTAGACAGGATATTCAGTTTCCATTGCATATCATCCTGTACTGCTTGACTATTTGAAAATGACTTATCTTGTTATTAAATAAGTATAAAACAAAATAAAAATATATACAAAGTACTTTAAGCTCATCCCTCAGGTCTAATGCAGTTCCAAAGTTCTGTGATCATCATCTAATAATAAAGTGCTAACATACTCACATTATGCAGATTAAAGATGTCTTATCCTCTCTAGTAAGGCATTGTCTTATCTATATCCATCTTAGAAATCCACTTATTTCTAATCCATTTTGAGTATTTTATATAAACTGCTGTCTATATATTCCTCGATCTTAATGAATGGAGATTGATTCTGAAATTATTTACTTTTACTGATTGATAAATGGCTTTTATCAAAGCAATTTTGAAGACAGTTATTTAAAACAAGATTCCATTGACTTGTGTTTGTCTCTCAGATGATGAAAAATGCCTGTGAACTCAGGATACTCATAAATGTGACTATCTTGCTTTCTATGCTATCCACAGCAATTTTTATTTTGAACAATAGGTGTAAAAACTGATCTTCATAAAATGCATATGGTATTTTATGAATATTTTTTTTTACACTAAGTACTCTCTAGTAAACTCTGCTGTTCATTGTATGTTTATCCTAAGTTATAGTTCTCATATCATTTATCTTGCTTAAGGAAACTCAGACCATATTCTATGGGAATAAGTGAAAGATGTCGACTTTTGGGTAGCTTTTTAAAAAAGATACAGATCATCATACTATTTAGTATATACACCATACAGTAAGCATTTTGAATGTGTGTCAATTCAGTTCAGTCCAGTTCAGTTCAGCGGGTAAAGGAAGGCCTAGAGGAGCTACTCCACGTTCAAGGTCAGGAGGGGCGGCGGTGAGGAGATACCCCTGGTCCAAGGTAAGGAGCAGTGGCTGTGCTTTGCTGGAGCAGCCGTGAAGAGATACCCCTCGTCCAAGGTAAGAGAAACCCAAGTAAGACGGTAGGTGTTGCGAGAGGACATCAGAGGGCAGACACACTGAAACCATAATCACAGAAAACTAGCCAATCTGATCACACAGACCACAGCCTTGTCTAACTCAATGAAACAAATGAATGTGTATAGTTTTTTAAATATTCAATTTACTATACATATAATATATTAAACATTGTTAATAATATTATAAAATGTCACATTTCAAAAGGCAAGAATATATTGCCCCTTGGTTTGAGTAGCACATTTTTCAAGCCTAAACCCATATTTAAGGTAAAATATTATTATTTACTTCTCAATCATGTTCTAAGTAACCATTTGTATAACTTCATCATCTGAGATAAAGGAAACAAGGACAAACTTATTAAAAAGCAATCATATAAAGATACACAAAAAAATAAGACACGTACTTTTGGTAGAAAGTAATGAAAACTTAAAACTTAATAAATGAAGTTAATTCTACAGGATAAGAATATGCCAACATTCCTATTGGAGGGAAAATGGACAAAACACAGAGTGGGTAGACACCACATTACTTGGTGCAGTTTTAAATAGACTGACCATCAGAAGCGTCACTTTTAAAAAGGATTTTTAAAGTTTTACCAAAGGATTGAAACAGCTGAAGGAACTGATGAAATGTCTCACATGTGCATCTAGAGAAAGACGTTCTACGCCTGGGAGAGGAAACTGGAAATGTAGAAGTTTTGGACTGAAAGTGTGTCTAGACTGCAAGGTTTAAGAAAGAGCCAAAGGCTGGTTTGGCTACAATTTGGCAAGCCAGAAAGGCAGGCATAGCAGTAGCTACTGCAAAGCCTTCAGCTGTACTCAAAAAGTAATAGGAAGTCATTTGCAGAGCTTTGGATAGGTGTGGATGGAACACTATGAATGCTGTATTAAGCGGGTTGGGGAGTAGGGAAGTGGCTAGGGAATCAGTTAAGAGGCTACTGCAACCTAATAAGCCCAGAGGTGATGGGGCTTTCAAACAGTGTGGTCGAGAAGAAGCAATGGGAAGTGGGGAGATTCATTATGTATTTTGAGGGTAGACCAGGCAGCATTCACTGACAGATTAGATACTGAATATGAAGGAAAGAGAGCAGTTAGAAGGACTCCAACATTTCTGGTCTAAATGACTGGGGGGAGAGAGCTGCCTTCTACTGAGACAGGGAAGACTGACATGCAGAAGGTGAGAGTCTGATTGGTGTTTGTGGTCTGACCGTGCTGAGATACCCAAATGGAGATACTGAATAAGCAGTCTGATGGGAGGTATTAACTCAGGAGTCGTTTACAGTTAGATAGTATTTAAAACCGATGACACTGGATGGGATGATCGAAGAAGTGGATATAGACAGCAAAATGAAGGAGGGGCAAAATGGACTCTAGGAGATTTCAGTGCTGAAAAGTCAGCAAGAGGAAAGGGTAAAGGAAGGAGGCTGACAAGACCAGTCTTGGGTAGGAGAGATTTCCAATCAGATTCATTGGTTCCTTGCGAGCTAAGTGAAGAAAATAGTTCAAAAGTAGAGTGGTTAACTGTGCTCAATTTGTTTTTAGTTCAAAAAAAAGATGAAGAAATACATGAAGCATGGATGTATAAATGTAAAGGCAGAATATTTGTCAACTCTTTTGTATTTAGAAACATTACAAGTTTGAAAATCTGAAAGACATAAATTATTAAGCATTATCCACACACGTGCTGAATAATGATATTAACTTCACTTTGGGTGTACTAAGGTTTATGTACTGATGCATAACATAAATGTAGTAAACCATGAATCTAGGTATTTTATCCCAGGGAGCAGTAATTTAGCAATGCACAATTGGAGTGTTGATATTAGAAGGGTGAGTGGACAATTCAAAGGATATTTTCTAAAATGTCCTAAGCTTTTTCGCAAGTCTGCTTTAAATAAAATATTCTTAAATGTTTTATGTAGAATGTTTATAGTTCTTCCAAGGATGAAGAGAGTCAAGCATGACCTTAAACCTTTTATACTAGAGTTGAAAAGCTGTTTTTATATCCTTCTAAGAAAAAATCATAGACATGGTAAGTATATTAAATTAATGTTCAGAAGCAAGAATAAATTTTCAATCTTATCTGAAATGAGTTGAGACATATTTTTTAAAGCATCAGTAATGCAATTTCTGTCAGACAGATTGTGTTGTATTGAGTGTATCAGGAAAACAGAACAATAAATTTGATCATTGCTCCATAATAACACCTCAAGGCATGATGCTGAATATTAGTCATGTGTGACTTATGGACACTAAAGCAAATGGTGCTAATAATTGAGACCTGGGACAGGATTCAAGGGGTATTATTATTGATGGTGGAAGACTAATTTGAAAAATCCACAAAATCACTTTTTTTAACAAAGTCAATGTGTGAAATAATTTCCCCACCTGTTTTATTTCAGCAAAAGCAACACAGAAAAGTTTAAGTCCTCTGAAATAGCAATAATAGATGCTTGAGAATAAGAAGCTAGGTATCTCAATTTTAACCACACATTTAAAAAAATTAAATGTATGTTTGCAAAATGAACTTATCAGAAATAACTTTCTGAAAGATATTGGTCAAAATTCAGCAACAACTCATGAGGAAGACAGCATTTAATGTAATTCCTCCCAGACATGACCTAATTTGCAAGGATCTCTACTACTTGTTTGATTATATATGACTAGAATTCCAGGAATGCGGGAGCCTGGTGGGCTGCCATCTCTGGGGTCTCACAGAGTTGGACACAACCAAAGTGACTTAGCAGCAGCAGCAGCAGCAGCAGCAGCAGCAGAATATATGTCCGGCTGGATCAGTCTTTTAAAGAAATTTCAAAATATTATATTTAATTGGAATGGTTTGATATATCTATGCCATAGGGTACATTTGGTCCAAATATCCCAGTGTTTTTTTGTTTGTTTATTTTCTCAGGGAACCAATTGGTTTTAGAATTAGATAATCACTACCAATGAATCTAATTAAAGGGGATGAAGGTAAGGTTTAACCTTTATTTCATAGTCCCACATACAACTCAAAACAATTTATATGAGAGGAACTTTTTGTCTTCTTGTCCCGGGAGGGGGGGGGGGGTGTGAGGATGGGGGAAGGGCAGATTACAAAACAATAAAATCTCGAATTAGAGCTGTAAAAATGGAAATGACACGTTGTGTAGTAATGAAATAAAATGAAAAACAGAAAAAAATATAGACTCAAAGGAAACAGATACAAGTTCCAAATCCTTCAATGGCCCCTTCTGTGACTCTGTCTACTTAAATCCTCAAAATCTTAATTTCCCTATCTGTACAATGAAAATATACTCTTTTGAAATATTAAGAACCTTAAAGTTTGGACTCCAGTGGGACTTCTGAAGACTTAAGATGGTTTTGTTATTGTCTCCCCATAAATGGATTTGATAATGAAGAATAGAAGAAAAAAAAAAAAGATTAGTGAATTCTCTCCCCATAGTAAGTTTCTTTCTCTAAGTCAGAATTTGAGTTTTGTTTCAGCTTTCTGTTCCTGCTTATGCCTGCTCTGCTTCTGACACTGTATTGCATTCAAGTAGAAAGATTCTAAAAGAGAAATACAAGCAGTGTTAGTGGCAGGAGTAAACTAATTGCTAGCTAAGTTGTGTCTATTTACTGAAGGACTATATAGCTTTGTGAAAGTGAAAGTGAAGTTGCTCAGTCGTGTCCGACTCTTCGCGACCACATGGGCTGCAGCCCACCAGGCTCCTCCGTCCATGGGATTTTCCAGGCAAGAGTACTGGAGTGGGCTGCCATTTCCTTCTCCAAGTATAGCTTTGTAGATATTAACAATAACATTTTATAGTATTTTACCCTTGTCCTATGGGGAATCAAATCAAAAATGTTTATTATACATATGTAAATCAATCCAATTTTAATTTAATTGAAACTATTATTCTATAGCAAATTGGAAGAGATAGCCAACATTTTCTGTAATGTGTCAAAAGACTTTCAAGACTTGAAACCTATGAATTGTAAGAGAGGAAAACTTACTTACCTTCTACCCTTCCAGGGTCTTGGTTGATACACTCAAGAAATAAAATACAGATTAACAAACAGAAATTTAAGAACACGTATACCTCCTGTATACATTGAAGATACCCAGGGAAACAGAGCAACTCCCTGAAATGGTCCAAGCCACCACTTTAAATATTATTTCCAGAGAAAGACAAAAGGTGTTGGGGAAGAGTGAGAAGCCAAGAAAAATATTTTGGGGTGGCAAATACTGCTTCCCTTTAGATTATAACTACCTGCAATTTCAAAATATTTTTTTTCTTTTAAAAGAATTAAGACAATTCCAACCAAGCACGACCCCTCATTTTAAGTCATTTCTGGCATAATATTTTATTTTAATTAGAGTAGCTCTCAGAATAATTTCTGGAAGTTAGAAATAATGTATTTAAAAATAAAGTCCAAATTGTTGCTGAACAAATCACATGGAACCATTCTATTACATAAAATTTCACCTGCTATAGTCCTTCTTTCCTGTGACCTCAGGTGCGTACGTGCTCGGTCACTCAGTTGTGTCTGATTCTTTGCATCCCCATGGATTCTTCCCCAATAGAAATATACATTATATTAATTAAATTTCATCTCATAACTCACGAAAACACATAAAAATTAGTGAAATTATTCAGGCATCTCTGAACAAAATGGAGAAGGCAATGGCACCCCACTCCAGTACTCTTGCCTGGAAAATCCCATGGGCAGAGGAGCCTGGTGGGCTGCATCCATGGGGTTGCAAAGAGTCGGACACGACTGAGCAACTTCACTTTCACTTTTCACTTTCACACATTGGAGAAGGAAATGGCAACCCACTCCAGTGTTCTTGCCTGGAGAATCCCAGGGATGGAGGAGTCTGGTGGGCTGCCATATATGGGGTGAGTCAGACACAACTGAAGTGACTTAGCAGCTTAGCATGAACAAAATACTGATATATTTTTATAGTAAGAATGCACATTAAACATAACACTGAAAAGTATGTGAGAAAACTGACATAAATATTCATGTGGTTAGTAAAATAATAAGTAAATAATATATGAAGACATAAAAAATAATAATCACCTGAATATTGAAGAAATATGCAATTCTTAATTAAATGTTAGGTATGCTACCTAACAAATATTTTGAACTAAATGTTGTACATATGGAAATTTATACAAAGAAAGCTACAACAATAAATTTGCTTTTCTCCAATGTCAGTTCAGTCAGTTCAGTTGCTCAGTCCTGTCCGACTCTTTGCGACCCCATGAACCGCAGCACAAACAGGCCTTCCTGTCCATCACCAACTCCCAGAGTTCACCAAACCCATGTCCGTCGAGTCAGTGATGCCATCCAACCATCTCATCCTCTGTCGTCCCCTTCTCCTTCTGCCCTTAATCTTTCCCAGGAGCAGGGTCTTTTCCAATGAGTCAGCTCTTTGCATCAGGTGGCCAAAGTATTGGAGTTTCAGCTTCAACATCAGTCCTTCCAATGAACACCCAGGACTGATCTTTAGGATGGACTGGTTGGATCTCCTTGCAGTCCAAGGGACTCTCAAGAGTCTTCTCCAACACCACAGTTCAAAAGCCTCAATTCTTCAGTGCTCAGCTTTCTTTATAGTCCAATTCTCACATCCCTACATGACCCCTAGAAAAACCATACCCTTGACTAGATGGACCTTTGTTGGCAAAACAATGTCTCTGCTTTTTAATATGCTGTCTAGATTGGTCATAACTTTCCTTCCAAGGAGTAAGCGTCTTTTATTTCCATGGCTGAAGTCACCATCTGCAGTGATTTGGGAGCCCAGAAAAATAAAGTCAGCCACAGTTTTCACTGTTTCCCCATCTATTTGCCATGAAGTGATGGGACCAGATGCCATGATGTTAGTTTTCTGAATGTTGAGCTTTAAGCCAACTTTTTCACTCTCCTCTTTCACTTTCACCAAGAGGCTTTTTAATTCCTCTTCACTTTCTGCCATAAGGGTGGTATCATCTGCATATCTGAGGTTATTGATATTTCTCATGGCAATATTGATTCCAGCTTGTGCTTCTTCCAGCCCAGCGTTTCTCATGATGTACTCTGCATATAAGTTAAATAAGCAGGGTGACAATATACAGCCTTGACATACTCCTTTTCCTATTTGGAACCAGTCTGTTGTTCCATGTCCAGTTCTAACTGTTGCTTCCTGACCTGCATACAGGTTTCTCAAGAGGCAGGTCAGGTGGTATTATAGCATTATTTATAAGTAGAAACAAATGTTAAAGGAAGACAAAGTGACTAAACAAATTTGATACATTATGATAGAGTATTATTATTAGTATTGTAAAATACAATACTTTGGCCACCGGATGCAAAGAGTCATCAATAGAAAAAACCCTGATTCTGGGAAAGATCAGAGGAGGGCTGGAGGAGAAGGGGTTGATAGAGGCTGGTGTTATCTATTCAATGGGCATGGAGTTTGAGCAAACTCTTTGAGGTAGTGAAGGAGAGGGAAGCCTGGCATGCTGCAGTCCATGGGGTCACAAAGAGCTGGACATAACTTAGCAACTGAACCTTCTGATGGTGATTCAGATGGTGAAGAATCTGTCTGCAGTGCAGCAGACCCGTATTTGATCCCTGGGTCAGGAAGATCCCCGGGTCAGGAAGATCCCCTGGAGGGCATGGCAACCCACTCCAGTGTTCTTGCCTAGATAATTCCATAGAGAGGAGTCTGGTGGGCTACAGTCCATGGGGTTGCAAAGAGCTGGACATGACTGAGTGACTAAAAACACTAGCAACTGAACAGCAACAACAAAAATATTTAACAAACTAATTATTTGTATTGCACTATTAAATATAAAATAATGTCATAAATTTTTCATATAATTTAAATTTAAAATTTCAAAAATACATTTCCATCCAGACCATATACATGTGTAAATGTGTATATGCATGCTTCCAAATGACTCTAACCAAATGGTGTGACATTTCCTTTAGGGAATAGAATTAAAAGTAATTTATATCTGCCATTTCTTCCTTTGTAGTAATAATATTGCTTTATGCAATGTTTTAAATTATTAAACTAATGAATTTTGAGGGTATCAGTTCACGGATGATCAAAGATTCCATGGCATTCTTCCCATAATGTGAATATTGAGCACAATTTTATTTATAATCCTATGAATCTTTAAATCATAGATCATAACTTGAGCATATTTTTAACAATATGTATTTTTAAAAAAGCCTTTGGTTAAATATCTAGACATAAAGGCTCACAGAAAAGTAGTTCAGAAAATGACCCCTCCATGTGCTATTATTACACATTAAAGTTACCTTGTTAAGGTGTGAAAATGAAAATACATCTCAATGAAAACTTTTTAAAGGACATGTGAAAAGCAAAGTTTGAATATTTAGAATGTTACCTTTAGTTTCTGAAGTACAGATGTATTTTTCAATATAAATGATCTGAGGGACATACATAGTGTTAGAGGCTTGGTCCAGAAAGATAATTCTTATAATTCATATTATCATCATATTTCCTACATAGTGAACACATGTTGAGTAAATCAGTAATACCTGGTTTCTCCTTTCTGCTATTTCAATAGATTAGCTAAAAACATCTATTTATTTGTGAAGAGGGCAAACTAAAGGGCCTCTAAACTAGAGGGCATCAACTAAAATGTTTATTTTATCCTTTCAACCTCCCTCCAGTGAATTTGGATACCTTATAAACAGTATGATGTACTTGGGTAAGAATAGAATTGTGGAGTGAGGATGTCTAGGTTCCTGGTTCTAGTCTCTACATCTTACCACCTGGACTAACTTGAGAAAGTCATTCAAGTATCCCTGAACTTCTTTGGAAGGAATGATGCTAAAGCTGAAACTCCAGTCCTTTGGCCACCTCATGTGAAGAGTTGACTCATTGGAAAAGACTCTGATGCTGGGAGGGACTGGGGGCAGGAGGAGAAGGGGACAACAGAGGATGAGATGGCTGGATGGCATCACTGACTCGATGGATGTGAGTCTGAGTGAACTCCGGGAGTTGGTGATGGACAGGGAGGCCTGGCATGCTGCGATTCATGGGGTCGCAAAGAGTCGGACACGACTGAGCTACTGATCTGATCTGAACTCAGTGTATTAATTTAAATATAAGCATATTAAAATATATCATATCAGAAATATTGTAAAAATAAAATAATATGTGTAAGCCTGAGTTTTACATTCTGTAAAAATCATGTTATTGCCTCTGCTGACCCTCTAGATATAACTATTATTTTAATTGATGATTTAGGCTTTATGAGATCTATGCTTATTTGTCACAGTCTATTTAGAATTAGTAATGTAGCACTTCATTTACTCTCCTTCACACATCAAGATATAAAAATCTTAGGCGAGTGTAATTCCATCTTCTTCACATAGCCTCATTTGCTTTTATTGTCATATGTATTATTCCTACTTATAAATCCCACCAAACAGTGATATTATAAACCCCACCAAACAATGATATATTTCCTATAAAGGATCTTACATTTGCTATGAAAATTAGATAAATGTGTAAAAATATTATTTCCATGTACCTAAATGCTTGTGATTTCTGCAGCTTTTCTCTCCATCCTGTTGATGCACGTTTTCATTTAGTTAATCTCTCTTTGGTCTGAAGAACTTCCTCTAGCATTTCTTATAGAGAAGTTCCGCTGATGCCAGATTCTCTCATCTTAAGTTTTATAGCCAACAAGTAACTCATATGTGAAGAATACTTTCACTGTGTACAGAAACATAGGTACAATGGATTTGGGGGAGTTAATATGGTGTGCAGTTTATGAAGAGACTCCCAGACTCATTTTTGTTCTGCTCACTCTTGAACAGAAATGTCCACATGTTTTTGTTGATAAACTGTTTAATGAAGTTACCACTAAGGCAGCAAGCTCTTTCTCCAAAGTCAAAGGGCAAACTACAGTCTCTCCATCATTGTATTTTTCAAATGTAAGAAAAAGTTGCCCCTCTAGTTCTGAATTACTTATACTGAGTTTTCTGAATGGTTCCACTCCTTAGGGCTTCAGCTCCTGAGGCTCACAGCATCCCACCTGAGCGACCTTAAAAGTCCTTCTTTTTTAAAATCTCATTTACAGGTTGGAGGCAGTTTGTTAGTTAATGGACCTCTAACTAGTCCTACAGTATATATCCTGTGTGCATTATGAGATAGTCTACATAGAAACTCACTTTGAAACATGGGTAGTATTTGTTACAAATTTTCATGGGTATTCATTCAAAACTGGGCTAGAAAGTAGAATATTAATCTCTTGTCATGCAGGTTTTAATAATTTTACTAGAGAGTGAAGATGTGGACATAATGCAGGAGTACTGAGCAGCAGGGAAATCTATTGCCATTAAGGAAAAGAGGTAATAAGGACTTGTTGCTGTGGAAAAGTTTAAGCCACCAGAGGCCTATAGTGGGGCCTCAAGTAGAAAATAGAACTTGAGATGTATTTTGTCAGATTGTCAATAGTTGCCATAATGTTACCCATCTTTTAGGCTAACATAGTAAACCTGACTTAGTCTCATGGATGCTAGGAGAATCTGTGAGACTCCCAGATCACAGACAAAGATGAGTTTTTGACTCATGGAAATCACAGTAGTCAGAATATTGGCATTTTTGGTGCTGATCTCCTGAGCCTCAATTCTCAGAGGGTGAAGATAGAATGCCAGCGACATATACATATACACACCCACACTGGGCTTCGTTGTAAAAGAGCAATTCAAAAATTAGAGAAGTTGAGTCCTTATAATGACAGTAAGCATGCCTAAACTTTGTTCCAGAAGGAGACAGCATTTCTATCCTCAAAGAATGTTTGTTATCCTAATGTCTTTGAAAAGATAATTCAGAATAAAGAGCAGTTAGTATCTTGCTAACTAACAAGACATCCACAAACATAAGAATTATGTCACACACGTGGCAAGGTGTCAAAGCATCATTAGTAGTTTGAATTAGTTGCTGAGGTGAGAAGCAAAGTTATACTCAAAATATTAAACAGAGCATCTGTATACACAGACGTTTGCCTAGAAGGCTAGTAGCACAAGCATTCAAAGTATGTGTCAACATGTTTGGTAGTTGTTCAGTCCTGTCTGGCTCTTTGAGATGCCAGGGACTGTAGCCCACCAGGCTCCTCTGTTCGTGGGCTTCTCCAGGCAAGAATACTGGAGTGAGTTGCCATGCCCTCCTTCAGGGGAACTTCCCAGCCCAAGGATTGAGCCTGGGTCTCTCACATTGCAGGTGGATTCTTGACCATCTCAGCCACCAGGGGAGTAGAATGCACTGTGCCAACTGCCCTGCTTGGTTTGAGCACACTCTTGCCTGGGGGGACAATCTGATGATCAGAGTTGTCATATTGGGATAACACAGGGATGGCTAGCAAATGCAAAATAATCCCCCAGTAGTACCTACCTCAAATGACCCTAGTTTGGATTATAGCAAACACAGTGCCTACTTTCCAGAGTGAAATATGGTGGACATACCCAGTCGTCAGCCCTGGAATGGCGTATCTGTCAACTTATTAAAACAGACTTGTCTTTTGCTTCTAAACCTCATTCTTGAAGCTTCCTAAAATGTAGGATATTACCTCTAAGTTGCTCCATCCTAAGAAGCTGTGGTTTCCAGGGAAATGGGCTAGATTCACAGATATTTAAATATTTTAAGATTTGGGGTGTCCATTCTAGTATGTATTGGCAAATATGTCTATTTGGGGAATGAGAAAGATATTAAGGGAAAGGATTCAGACAGCATGAGCAAAAATTTTTTTTAATACAGGAATAAAATAATATGTAGGTGAGAAAACACTGTTTATCTGTTGATTGTAGAAGAGAACTTCAGAAATCAGAATTAAAATATATAGAATGAAATAGTAAAATAGGGAAGGAGAAGGGAATGGCAACCCACTCCATGATTCTTGCCTGGGAAATCCCATGGACAGAGGAGCCTGGCAAGATAAAGTCCATGGAATCACAAAGAGTCAGATACAACTGAGTAACTTTCATTTTAAAAAGAAACTTAGCTATCTATAAATAAAAGCTCTGATGAAATGCAATTATCTATAAGAACACCCTAAAGTGAAGATACAGTTATACTGTTCTGGAAAGAACTTTGGCAATGAATATGCATGGGGAAGCAAGAAAGAGAATAGACTTAGCAAAAAGCTGAGAAGCTGGAATAGGAATGCAGTGAACAAAGCCTATTGAAGAATCCCCCTTAGCAGGAAGCAGACAGGCAATCAAGATGCAGTCAAGACTATTTTATTTATTTGTCTATGAACATCTCATTCATTCATTCCAATTCAGTAGCGTAAACCTCTAAATAAGAATCTGATATCCACAGGCACAAATTGGAATATGAAGCAACATTTTCAGCATCCAGTATGAGATAAAAAGATAGAAAAAAGAGCAAGTGTAGAGTGAACTGATTCATAAATGGAACTTATTTAGCAAAACAAGAAATCAAAGCCAAGAGAAACATTAGCCTCATGGCAAGAGTCTCTCAGAAAGATCAGATGTGTCATGCCGCATGGAATGACGTCAAATGAAAAATAAATCTGAAAGTGTAAGATGGTTTGTGTTGACATCAGGGCTTATATATGGTTAGTTCACTGGTTTATACACCAAATTTCTCTCTTAAGTAATCTCATTAAATTCTCCTTGTGAAAGTCTCTCAGTCATGTCTGACTCTTTGCGACCTCATGGTCTATACAGTCCATGGAATTCTCCAGGCCAGAATACTGGAGTGAGTAGCCTTTTCCTTCTCCAGGGGATCTTCCCAACCCAGGAATTGAACCCGGGTCTCCCTCATTGTAGGAAGATTCTTTACCAGCTAAGCCACATGGGAAGCTCACTTTTTCTCATTAGATTCTCTGATATATTAATTGCAATTATTTCATATTTTTGTTCTGATACTTGCAAAATCTCTGCTGTATCTGAGTACTGTGCTGGTGCTTGACTTACCACTTCCAACTTTTAAAGTCTAACATGATTTAGCCATAGGAATTCTGTTGATATGGTAATATTTTTCTATGGAAAGGGAGCAAATATTCTACAATCCTTTGATAAAATTTTAGGATTTAGTGACCCGTGTCCCTTAGTTATGACCTTCACCATTGTGTGTCGTCTTTTATTTCCCTCTTTTGTTGATCTAAAAGTGGCGTTAGTGGGTAAATTCCCTTCTTCTGCATATGATAAGGATGCGCTACATCTTTTTACTTACTGATTAGGTCTTCCTCATAAAGAATCCTGGGTAGATTAAAAATAATTACTTTCACTTAACTTTTCCAGAAACATAAGATGTTCTTGGCTATTCACCATAAGGGACTTCCCTGGTGGCTCAGTGGTGAAGAATCCACCTTCCAATGCAGGAGACTTGGACTCCATCCCTGGGTCAGGAAGACCCCCTGGAGTAGGAAATGGCAACCCATTCAAGTAGTATTGCCTGTAAAGTCCCATGGATAGAGGGGCCTGTGGGGCTACAGTTCATGGGGTTGCAAAGAGCTGGTCACCGCTGAGTGAGTTAGCATGCACACATTTACCATAAGAACCTGCTGGGAATGGAGTTAGCATGCACACATTTACCATAAGAACCTGCTGGGAATGTTGGAGGAAAGTCTATTGACAATTTAGGAGCTTCCAAGACTGCACTCTCCAGGAGTTTCTTTAACTATTCTACACTCCAGCCTTCGTAAGAGCCTCAAGAAACCAGTCAACTTAAGGTTTAATTGTATCCACCAGTCTATGGTTCCCTATAAGTTGATGTGGCCTGTGATTTTCTGTATTTGCCCATCTTTCTAGATTTTAGACCAGTGATTTTTTTCATGTGACCTTAATTCTCTGAACAAGAAATGTTATTGATTTCCAGCTTTTTCAGTATTTTACTTATTATAAAAAGAGTGGTGGTAGTAGTTGCTAAGTTGTGTCTGACTCTTGCGACCCCATGGACTGTAGCCTGCCAGGTTCCTCCGTCCATGGGATTCTCCAGGTAAGAATACTGGAGTGGGTTGCCATTTCCTTCTCCAGGGGATCTTCGTGACCCAGGAATTGAACCTGCGTCTCCTGCATTGAAGGCAGGTTCTTTACCAATTGAGCTAAGAGGGAAGCCGCATCTTTCTTATTTAAAAAAAAAAAAAAAGGGAGTGATTTCCTTTAAGTTGTTTATTTCTGAAAACTGAACCTGGAAATATTCAGACTATGTCTAATGGTCAGTCGTTTGATTTAATCTTTGAACAAGGCAGTGTCTCAATGTGACAATATTTCACCAGTAAATGTGAATTCTACATTCTCTATATTTCATGTGGATACTAGTTACAGGCTAGCCAGATTTTTTATTTTTGAGCTCACTTATTTAATGTAGACCCCAAATATAGCAAAGTCTAGTTTTCTGAACTGTGTGCATAAACATCACCTTGCCTAAGTTCACACAGAGTTTGACATAAATTTTTTTAATTAAAATTTCCTTCAGATGACAGTTGTACTACTGTTTCAATACTACATAACAGTTCTCTGCAGACATTTATCACCCAATCCCAAATACAATACTAAAATACAATCCAAAATTCCAAATTACACTGCTGCAATACTTAGACATTTTTTTTATGGTGATGTGCCACTTGTGTGTATTAATTTATGCATTTTTGAGCTCTTGCTGCAAAGTGAACTTCTGAGAAATCTCAGTAGTATAACAGTAAGAAAAAAATTTATATATTCATTATTATGATTTGTGATTACATCAAATCGCCAACATTCCCTGGATCATGGAGAAAGCAGAGGAATTCCAGAAAAACTTCTAAATCTGCCTCATTGAATGTGCTAAAGATTTTGACTGTGTGGATCACAACAGACTGTGGAAAATTCTTCAGGAGATGGAAGTACGCGTCTACCTTATCTGTCTCATGAGGAACCTATATGCAGATCAAGAAGCAACAGTTAGGACTGGACATGGAACAACTGACTGGCTCAAAATTGGCAAAAAAAAAAAAGTACAACAAGGCTGTATATTGTCACTCTGCTTATTTAACTTGTATGCAGAGGACATCATGTGAAATACTGGGCTGGACAAATCACAAACTGGAATCAATATTGCCAGGAGAAATATAAATAATCTCAGATATGCAGATGTTACCACCCTAATGGCAGAAACTGAAGAGTAACCAAAGAGCGTCTTGATGAAGGTGAAAGAGCAGAGTGAAAAAGCTGGCTTGAATCTCAACATTCAAAAAACTAAGATCATAGCATCTAGTCCCATCACTTCATGGCAAATAGATAGGGAAAAGGGAGAAGAAGTGACAGATTTTATTTTATTGGCCTCCAAAATCACTGCAGATGGTGACTGCAGCTATGAAATTAAGATGCTTGCTCCTTGGAAGAAAAGTTATGACAAACCTAAATAGTATATTAGAAAGCAGAGACATCACTTGGCCAAGATCAAAGGTCCATCTAGTCAAAGCTATTATTTTTCCAGTAGTTATGTACAGATGTGAAAGTTGGACCATAAAGAAGGCTGGGCACTGAAGAATTAATATTTTTAAATTGTGGTGGTGGAAAAGACTCCTGAAAGTCCTTTAAACTGTAACAAGATCAAACCCGTAAATTCTAAAGGAAATCAACTCTGGAAGGAGTGATGCTGAAGATGAAGCTCTAATACTTTGGCCACCTAAAGTGAAGAGTCGACTCATTGGAAATTACCCTGATGCTGGGAAAGGTTGAAGGCAAAAGGAGAAGGGGGTGACAGAGGATAAGATAGTTAGATACCATCACCAACTCAGTGGACATGAACTTGATCAAACTCCAGGAGATAGGCTTCCTTCCTAGCTCAGTCAGTAAAGAACCTTCCTGCAGGTTCAATTCCTGGGTCAGGAAGATCCTCTGGAGAAAATAATCGCAACCCATTCCAGTATTCTTGTCTGGAGAATCCCGTGTTCAGAGGAGCCTGGTGGGCTACAGTCCATGGGGTCATAAGAGTTGGACATGACTTAGAGACTAATACCACCACCACCTGGAGATAGCGGAGGGAAGAGGAGCCTGGCAAACTGCAGTTCGTGGGGTCACAGAGTTGAACATGACTTAGCAACTGGCCAACAATGGCAACAAGTCTGATTAGAGCAGTTCACTTGGGGAAGATTTGTTTCAATTAAGTTTGGGTAATGGGGAGCTTAACTGAATAACTGTTCAGTTAAGAATGGAGTTGTTGTACCTGGGTTGTACCAGGAGGGGACAGAGGTTATACTGTTCCATTAATAGTTACAACATGGGGGATGGAAGGGTGATAAGGGTCTGGTTTTTCCATTCCTGCAAATGGGATGATTTGGTGGCCCAGTTTCAATGCGCAAACTTACCAAGGAAAGCATTTTCAGCTACTTCACTTTCACTTTTCACCTTCATGCATTGGAGAGGGAAATGGCAACCCACTCCAGTGTTCTTGCCTGGAGAATGCCAGGGACGGGGGAGCCTGGTGGGCTGCCATCTATGGGGTCGCACAGAGTCGGACACGACTGAAGCAACTTAGCAGCAGCAGCACAGAGAAAACACTGAATGTTCTGTGGTGAATCTGAAAAGTTATATCACAAATTGTATGTATATAGGAGGGTTGAAAAATGGCGAGCAAAATTTTTATCCTAAATAAGTGAGATAGTCATTGTATCAATCTGTTAAGCCTACTCTGATACAATACATGTAAACTGCCTTGTACAATTAGTGGCATTTGGTAAATGAAAATGCATGTCAACTATTATTATTTTAAGAAGTCATTTTAAAAAGATTGAATAAAGTGGTCAAGGAAACTAAAGTGACTGTGTTTCCGTTCATTTATTGTGTGCTGAGCTAATGAGTTTCAAGTAGCTAGTTTTCATATACAGGGTTTTTTTGAACCTTTATTTTGACTTCTAATAAATGAGTATATTTATAGTCCCTTGGACAGCCAGGAGGTCAAGCCAGTCAATCCTAAAGGAAATCAACCTTGAATATTCACTAGAAGAACTGATGCTGAAACTAAAGCTCCAATACTCTGGCCACCTGATGCTAAGAACTGACTCGTTGGAAAAGACCCTGATGCTGGGAAAGATTGACGGCAGGAGAAGAGGGTAGCAGAGGATAGATGACTGGATGTCACCACTGACTCAATGGACATGAGTTTGAGCAAACTCTGGGAGACAGTGAAGGACAGGGAATCCTGATGTGCTGCAGTTTATGGGATCACAAAGAGTTGGACATGACTTAGTGACTGAATAATAGCAACATGATAAGGAACATGCCATGCCTACATACAGCTCTGATGAATATTTTAGTTTAAGGCTACGTAAAGAATGAGAGGGCTTCCCAGGTGGAGCAAGTGATAAATAACCTGATGGCCAATGCAGAAGACTCAAGAGAGTGGGTTTGATCCTGTGTTAGAAAGATCCCCTGGAGAAGGAAATGGCAACCCATTCCAGTATTTTTGCCTGGAGAATTCCATGGACAGAGGAGCCTGTGGGCTCCAGCCCGTGGCATTGAAAGTGTTGGATATGATGAAGTAAGTTAGCATACACAGAATGGGAGAAAGTATTTGCAAATTATATATCTGATAACAATTTAATCTCCAAAATATATAAGAAACACAACTCAATAGTAAACAAGCAAAAAACTCCTAACAATCTAATTTTTTAAAAAAAAGGACTAAGGACTTGAAAAACATTTTTCCAAAGAAGACCTACATCTGTCTCTAGTTTTCTCTTGTTTTTTCCCCTTTCTTCTTTCCTCTCATTCAGTAAGTGGATGCATTGCCTCAGAGGCAGACTATATAGGGGGAGAAAAGGAAGCATTTTGATAGCTTTTGTGTTGCTTTGTGGAAGGATACTTTAATGCATATGTAAAGCATGTTGCACAGAAATGATAGAGAGAACAGAATTTTCCATCCAGACAATAACAGTAATTAGAACCAAGCAAACAAACCTCGGCAGTGGCAGGGAAGAGAGCGAGAAGGAGCAGAGCAAAGGGAAATTGTGACTGAACTTACATTAGGAAGAAATGGCTGGGTAGTGTGTGTGCATGGAGGTGGAACCTTAGACAGTTTCATCAGATTTCTTCAACCCAGATAGGATTTGGAACTCACAGAGAATAGCAACTACTAATGGGGTCACATTAAAATCTGCAACAAAAGTCTCAGTAAACTCATGTAATTGATAATCAGTGCCTGGCGCCTTCATCGGTTCTCTCATACCTGTCGTGGTCCAGGTCCGGGTTGGAAAAGAATTTCAAGACATGAGACAGAATGAGAGGGGAATAAAGTTATTTAGAGTGGGAGATGCTGTTAGAGTGGTCAGCCAGCTCAAGGGAGAACCAATGTTGAATAGGGGTCCTT
Source organism: Bison bison bison (assembly GCF_000754665.1). NCBI lineage: Eukaryota > Metazoa > Chordata > Mammalia > Artiodactyla > Bovidae > Bison > Bison bison. Next base: position 2,900,924 of record NW_011494805.1, on the reverse strand, counting down.
AGTCCACTTGTATGCCCAGGGTACAAGGAGCGTGTTAGGGGTCTTGGGGGTCATTTGCTGATTGGACGAGGCACATATATTGGGTGGAGAGAAGAGTAAGGCAAATACCTCCTCCCTTTGAGGTAGGAGGGAAGACAGGTTATACTGTTCCGTTAAAAGTTACAACATGGGGGAGGGAAGGACGATAAGGGTCTGGTTTTTCCATTCCTGCCTTCCAAGACCCTCATTGGTTTTATTTGCTCTTTTGTCCTTGGTCACCACAATACCTACGGGTATCTTGGCCCATGGAAGTTTCTACTATCAAGGTACAACCCATGGGATAGGAGAGGGCGTCCTAAGGATGATGAAAGTGAAGTTTTCCAGTAAAATATCAGAAGAGGTATCTTGGATTCAGATTTTTTTTTAATTACATTGTTGATCTTGTTGGGTAGTTAGAATAGGAAAAAGGAGTCCAAAATGGTGATGGCTAAAAGACAAAGAAGAGGAAAACCCACAAAAATAGAACAAAGGAAGGTCCAAGGACCAGAGTGAGGACCTCAGGTAAAACTAACAGCCCTTCTGGCTAGCCCAATTTGCACAGTACAGGCTCAGGGGAGGAGGAAAAACATAAAAAGAGGAGCCAAAACTGAGCTGAGGGCTTCTCTTCTCTTCACGTCTTTTGGATCAGCCCGCCCTCATGCCTCGAGGATGTATTTTCCTTTGCTTGCCACATAAAACTGAGCTGTGCCACGGGGCTGTAACACTGGTCTGTCTGTCGCTTCAAATTTTTGCTGCAGCAAGACAGAACAGAGGAAACGGCACTCTCCTCTGACATACACGGTGCTGTGTCTCGGATTTAACCTGGCTGAAACAATCTTGGCTTGGCCCCTGAGAGGTGGAAGGCTAGCACAGCAGGAGCCCAACTCGGTGAAAGCTCCCTCGGCGGAAGCTGAACCCGAACAAAACCCAGTGCAGGGGAAGTGACAAGAAGCCCCGCGTGCTGGAAACCGGGACAGCGAAAACAAACTCAGCAGAAGGCTCACGCGGCTCAGTCTCAGATTCCAGAAGACCTCCAGTTAAGGTAGGATGTCCTCGCTCCCGTGGCTCAAAGGACATATGGCTAACAGCATCTTAATTCCTTTACAATCTCTGGTCTCTTGTTTCCTCAGAACTCCACAAACAGGGGGGTGCCAGTGCGTGCAACTGAGGGCCTCCAGCAAGGGCTACGTAGTAGCTGTTGCCCAAGTGGGTGGGGGTTCTTCTGTCCTTAATCTTCTTCATGCTAAAGATCAGGCAAATGAAAACTGTGAGCACAGGCCAGATATTTAGATTGTAGAGGGGATTCCTTGGCACATTTCTCCCTCTGCCTTTTCCTCCCATCCTTCAGCTCCTCTCTCCACCTATGTCACTGCTTACAAAGTATTGGGCAGGTCATCATCCTTCCATTTCTGAAAGCTGTTTTTGAAACAGTTTACCTAAGGTTGGAGGAGCCTGATGGCCTACAGTTCATGGATTTGCAAAGATTTGGACATGACTGAGCAACTGAGCATGCACACACTCAAGAGAGTAGATCTTAATAGTTCTCATCACAAGGAAAAATATGTGTAGTGATGAATTAAACTTATTGTGGTAACCGTTTCACAATATATACCAAACTTTGTGTTGTACACCTAAAACTAATACAATACTATATGTCAGTTATATCTCATGGAAAAAAAAGAGCTATATTAAAATTACAAATAAAATTCTAAAAGAAGAAATCTAAAAAAACATACTTAGCGTTATAAAAAAAGAAAAGAATTGCTCATAGCAGCCAAGAGGACCGAAGAACTGAAAGATGAGACACCAGAAATCCAGTATAAAGTAGAAAATAAAAAAAGTTTGAAAATACATAAAATATTCAATATCATGGGATAAATAATGATCTGAACTGAGAAAATGTGTGGCAAATTAAAATGAAAATAAAATTAGAGAGACTGTAAGACTAGAAATATCTTTTTAAAAAACTACATATAGAAAATAAACAAAACTGAGATAGATTTAAAGAAAAGAATAGTGAAGTTGAAAAGAAGGTGCCACAACACAGATTACCAAAATCAGAAGGAAATGAAATTCATTACTAAATCTTGCTAAAATTCAAATGATTAGAAAACCATCTAATGTAATTTATGCTACAGATTTGAAGATTCAGATAAAATGGATAAATACTTAGAACCCCAACTTAAGTGACACAAGAATAATTAAAAATATATTATCTGAAATCAGAATTCAAATTGCACATCTTCTTATAAAGAAAAATCTAGGTCCAGGTGAATTATATATTGACCAAAACATGGACATATTTTCACAACAGCAAAAGGACTAAGAAACTTGAAAAAAATAATTTGATGAAGCCCAAATAATAATCATCATAAAACACAATAAATACAATATGAGAAAAAAAGTATAGATTTGTGTTTTCCGTGAATGAAGCTGTAAAGACATTCTAAACCAAATATAAACAAACCAATTCTAACTACATGTTAGGGTAATAGCACATTATGAGCAAGTGGAATTTTTTAGGAAATGCAATTTTCATACAAAATCAATTTATTACTTTAGCATAATAAAGAAGAAAGAGTATATGGATCTCTAAAATACGACAAATAGCCACGGTATTAGTTCACCATAACAGACCATGGTAAAAACTTGACATATAAATCAATGGCATTCTGTTTAGCAAAGTTGTCTTTTTATACATTCTTGTTTTTCTTTCTAAATTCTTGTTATAATATTCAGTGTCCTATATTTTCATCAATGCATTTTGTTCTAAAATCTATTTTTTCCTGATATTAATATCATTGTTTTTTGCTTTTTAGGTCAATATTTACACAGTGTAGCCCCTTTATTTTCAAACTTTCTAAGGAATCTGTTTTACTTAAATAACTTACAAAAAGCAGAAACCTGGATTTTAAATTTCTAAACCAATCTAATAATCTCTGCATTGATTGTTAATCTCAGTTATTTTCCAATTAATTTTTAATTTTTCTATTTCTATATTTTCTTTCTACATTTCTATATGTTCCATATTTTGCATTTTCTATTTATCTCAGCATTTCACTCTTTTTCCTTCTTTCATCCTTTTTTCTTTATTGACTTCTGTTACACTGATTTTTTTTTCCCCTAAGGAATACCTTATGGTTGTTATTGCTAGCTTGGAAACCACATAACATTTTGACTATTCTTTTACCAAGTTTTCTTAAATTAGTAATTTATGGAAACAAGTGTGATTTGGTTTCACACAATACTCAAGATATCCCTTACTTTCATTCTCCTTCCAATTATAAGCATGTGGCATATTTTAGTCACATTTGAACCAGGCTCCAGTCTTCTCCCTTACTGGATCCTACCTAGTGACAATATATTACAGTACTTCGGGTGTGAAAAAAGGGGAATTTAAAACAAATGTATTATCTTTAATAACACTGACGGAAATTAACTGGCATACGTATCAATTAACATGTTCAGTTTTGTTCCATAAATCTCACAATTTCCATTTTATTCACTTTTCTTCTTCATTTCAATATTTTCTTAGAGGTGGTCAGTGTGGGAAAACACCAATGTAAGTGAATCTGAAAATGTTTTATTTCTTAATGATATTTTGTGCAGGTACACAACACGAATTCTCAGTTCTCTCTACTACCACTTTGAACTTAACTTTGCACTGAGTTCACAGTCATAAGTTTTGATAATACATGTATACATATAAATATATGTGTATATATAATATACTTTTACAATGTCTTTAACTGTGGTATTTCTAAATCATATTTATCCTAGATATATTTGAGTTCTATTTTGATGCTTCTAAGTATGTAATTATCATATGTAATACCTCTCAAGTCTACTTTTTCTAGTCTTAAATTAGAAAAATGTCAGATATTATTACTATTTTAAATAGCTTCTCTGCCATCTACTATATCTAGATTGATAACTCCCAGAATACTGTGTGACTACTAGAAACTAAACATTTCGCTTTTTAATGAATGTGAAAATGGAAAGGTGAAGTGGTTTGTATCATTTTTCTGTAATAATGTGCAGTGTTATCTTTATTTAGTCACTAAGTCATGTCCGACTCTTTGTGATTCCATGGACTGTATAGCCTACCAGGCTCCTCTGTCCATGGGATTTCCAGGCAAGAATACTGGAGTGGGTTGTCATTTCCTTCTTCAGGGGATCTTACTGACCCAGGAATCCAACCTACATCTCCTGCTTGTCAGGAAGATTCTTTACCACTGAGTCACCAGGAAGCCCCAATAAATAATATTACGTAATATCTGACTAATAAAAAATTTAAATCTAAAATTTGGTTGGCTCAGATACTATATATCTGTACAGAAAATCCATAGTATGGAAATCAAAATGATTTTTACCTGCTTCCAGACAGATAAGATTTTTTCCCTATCAGAGTTTAAAACAGATTTGTATATTTAAACCTAATGTCACCAGTCCCAGGAGTTAACAGAATATACTCTCATAATTTAAAAATAAGTTGTGTCTTAAATTTCCATATTGTTGTATGTATATATATGTGTATGTGTGTGTGTGTGTATATATACAAACATATAGTATATATATATACACATTTATTTATTTATTCTCATAAGGATTTTATTGAGAATGTTAACAAGGCCTCTGTCAGGGATTGGTAGCTGTATGTTTAAATCAGTTCTATTTTCAGGTGGAAGGATATAATTTAAAGAAACCACTCACTAGCAAGGCAGTTTAACTAATCAGACATATCTAATTAATTTTACATACTAGAGAGGATGTGTATATATAGGTAGAAGTAAAATTGAAGATAATGTTTTCAAAATAATATACTGAATTTGATATTAAAACTGATGAGTCAATGCTACTTTTATTGTAGCATTTCACATGTGGAAAAATAAAGAAGGAAAAATCATAGAAACTGTAGAGACTTACAATATTTTATTCAACACAACTGTTGATCAGATAAAAATAGATAAATTATTACTATTCAATACAAAATGTTCTACAATTTGTTACAAGCTATCAAAATTTTCTACCTGATAAATAACAACATACATATTAACCTTCACAAAGAAAGATTATGTTATTTCAAAGTTGAATAAATGGTATGTTGTATTTAACACTGTAGAAATAAATTTAGTTGAAAAAAGCCAAAGTAAACATTGTTACAATTAAAGAAGGTGTCACTAACATGAATAAACTCAATTTCAGCACACTAGATTGAAAATGTCTAGTGAACAAAAATGGTGCTTTCGGTTTCTATAAAGGCAAATTTCTTAAAGAAAAAGGAAAATAATCTCTTGAGAGATATGCTTGTTCATCATCGTGGTTGGCTTTCCTTTGCCAACAAACAAACCTGATTACAGTTAGTGATTGATAATAGTTATTACCCCTGGCATCTCTAAACCAAAAATAAGATAAGACTTTATCAAAAAATAAAAACAAAACCAAAACTCAAACCACTCTATCATCTACATAATTTCAACATTATACTTCTGCTTCTGGTTGCTTTTAAAAAGGTTTAAGATACTTCAATGAGCATCTCATTACGGACAGAAAGCTCTATTTAGCAGAAAATTATTCTTACCCACAGAAATGACATTTTATTCAGACTGCCAAAGTGAGTTTATTATTGTGTCATTAATCATTGCCTTGGGGGTGACACCTGGGGAAAATGATTTAGTGGAGATTAGAGCAATCAAATATGACACTGAAAAATACAATTTATATCCAAAATGGTCAGTGAAATGTATTTCGGTAAATAATGGTACTGATAAATATTTAAATCAGCTAGAGATTTAATTCTTTTCTATTTATTAATACTATTAGCTTAATTTTGTTTATTAAATTAAAAAATATTCAATCAATACATTATTAAATATAGTCTATTCAATAATTATAAAATTTAAAATGCAACATTATTGATTATTATGTAATACTAAATACAGAAATTCTCTGTTTACTTTTAATTATTTTTTTATTCTCAAACTTTCCTATTCCTCTTCTCTTATTAGAGAAATTTCCTATATCTCATAAAACTCAATTCTTTTTCAAAGTGAGTGAAAGCCACTCAGTCGTGTCTGACTCTTTGCAACTCCATGGACTACACAGTCCACGGAATTCTCCAGACCAGAATACTGGAGTGGGGGTAGCCATTTCCTTCTCCAGGGGATCTTCCAAATCCAGGGATTCAACCCAGGTCTCCTGTATTGCAGGTAGATTCTTTACCAGCTGAGCCACAAGGGAAGCCCAATTCTTTTTCAAAGAGAACTTAAAATGTAATTTTTAAATTGTGCCTCATTTTCAAGTTATTATAGTCTTTTACATTTAGTTATTTATTAATAATTTTCTTATCAACAATTTATTTGTCAATGATTACTTATTGATTTTCCAATATATACCAAGTTATTTGTCACAGTAATAAAATATGGAATAAAACAAACAAAAAAAATCCTTACCAATATAAAGTTTACAGACTTATGGGAAAGTTATCCATTAGTCATGCACTCACAGAAAGAAATTTAAATTTGCAAATGTGAGAGCTATTTTGTACTGGTATATATAAATCAATGCTGGAATTCAGAAGGAGTATAAAAAGTCCTATCCACTTAATTTCTATATAAGATAGCTATACGACATTGACTTTTTCATATCCATACAACATGACATTTAAGTTCTGAGGACTCATGATCAGGAAGATAGAGGTTAGGAAAACCTCTATTAGTCATTATATTCTTTCTCAATATCATCATCACCATCATCAAAATAACACCTACCGAGTAGTGACTGTCCATCTCCCAGTTCTCAAATGCCTCACACACATTATATGTCAACCCATAGAACAGAGGATTAGTATGTACCTACATCATCATATGAGGAAGCAAAAGTTTGGAAATATTAAATTTATTGATCTGTATTATATAGTTAAGTAGCTGAGCCTAGGTTTTCTCCTTTACTACATATAACATTTATGATTTATTTTAATTGTTATCATTTAACATTATTATTATACTTCTTAATAGTTGCATTAAATGTCACACTACAACTTGGAATAATATTAGAAAAAGAAGAATTGCTCATACTAACGATCTCTCTATCTATTTACTATCATTCATCCAGATCTATACTTAAAAAAACTCTCATTATCTCATACTAATATAATTGTAGTTCTTAAAGAATATAGCCATGCAGAAGTAATTTTAGGCTGATATGATGTGCACAAACTAGGGGATACATTAGGTATCATTTAATTAATGAAAAACATATTTCCTGTCTGAATGGTTGCAGCTATGTCTTCAAAGATTTTGATGACTAATAGGTGTCTACCTCACAGCTGTTCTCTTGTTCACAATCTGTCACTTTCCTTTTGCCATTTTTTCTTAATAGCAGTGAAATGTCAGGAGCAGTGGGAAGGAGAAGTATAGAAAACAGTGGTGATACTACAAAATTTTCCCTAAAATAAAAATTCCCTTTCCTAAAACATCAACATTTCACTGACCACATTCATACATGTTCTCTGTCATAGTCTGTGAGGAAGGAGAATACCCTAAAGAGTCACTAAGTGTAGATTGGATGCTTCACATAGGAAATGGTCATGCTAACAATCATATCATTTGAATAATACAATTATATCAGCTGTTTAAGCTTAGACAATTTAAAGTAAAAGATACATTTGTCAAAATTCTCAAAAGATTAAGAGAGTGAAGATTTTACTATCAGTTCAGTTCAGTCGCTCAGTCGTGTCCAACTCTTTGCGACCCCATGAATCGCAGCACACCAGGCCTCCCTGTCCATCACCAACTCCCAGAGTTCATCCAAACTCATGTCCATTGAGTCAGCGATGCTATCCAGCCATCTCATCCTCTGTTGTCTCTTTCTCCTCCTGCCCCCAATCCCTCCCAGCATCAGGTCTTTTCCAATGAGTCAACTCTTTGCATGAGGTGGCCAAAGTATTGGAGTTTCAGCATCAGTCCTTCCAATGAACACCCAGGACTGATCTCCTTTAGAATGGACTGGTTGGATCTCCTTGCAGTCCAAGGGACTCTCAAGAGTCTTCTCCAACACCACAGTGTATAAACCTGTATAAAATAAAATGGATGTAGTTGTGATTTTAAGGTTTGCTTTCACTGACTCATCAATTAAAGCTATATTAAGGACCACATGCATCAGTAAACTAAGTTAGGCATATTTTGAAGAAAAATGTTTAAAATATATCTGTAGTGAGGGATAAGTTGAATTAAAAATTTAGACTAAATCACAACTGTTAATATTTCATGCTTAATTTTTTTATGAGAGAAACCACAAATATACGTATTTTTAAAAACATGTATATATGTGTTTATTTATACAAATAATATATATGTACATATACATATATATTCTGGTTTAAAACTAAGTTATATGTATATATATTTAACATATATATCTTACATATTATATATAGCACATGCATTTCTTTTGTCTGATATATATCTAACTATTGATTGCCTTCGCTCAGTCATGTCCAACTCTTTGCTACCCCATGGACTGTAGCCTACCAGGCTCCCGTGTCCATGGGATTTTCCAGGCAATAGTACTGGAGTGGGCTGCCATTTCCTTCTCCAATATCTATCTATATGTATCACTTATGAATTTGTAACTAAAGTGTGTGCATAACAAGGAGTATTAATAATATCATCAAGAAATTCCTTAGAAATTGTGCAAGATATATTTTCATAAAATGCCTGAATTACATTTACACATATATTCTCAAAGCTTGCTCATTACGTCTCAAACACACAGTAATAAAAATAATATTGCAGTTAGATGTCAGAAAAACAAAATTTTAATTGTCATGGTAGATTTTTACATCTTATTTTTAAGTCCAATAAAATATAATTGAGTCTCCATGTGACACTGGTAAGAAATTTGGTATACTAACATATTCAAGTAAAGAGAAAATGAAAGAGTTAGTCACTCAGTGGTGTCTGACTCTTTGCGACCTTCATGGACTTTACCCTGCCAGACACTTCTGTCCGTGGGATTTCCCAAGGAAGAATACTGGAGTGGGCAGCCATTCTCTTCTCCAGAGGATCTTTCCCCCTCAGGGATCAAACTGGGGTCTCCTGCATTGCAGTCAGACTCTTCACCATCTGAAGAAAACATATAAATACTTATATTGTGTGAAAAACATTCAAATGAAAATCCAGAATTGAATAATCCCAACTCAATTAATTTAGATAATTTTAATTACTAGCATACTAATACTTAATTGAATTCATTTTGCTTGCTATTATGGTCAGAAATTCATTAGTCATATTATCTCTCAAATAGTGAAATTTTATCTGGATAGACTCTGTTCTGAGACAGCTGCTGCCTGTTGCTACCGCAACCAGAAAAGTTGAAAGAAAAGACCAATATAGTCAAAAGTAGGATGGCTAAAGTTAAAACTATGTTTTCCAATTAGGTTTGCTATACCTGGCAGCTCAGATGGTAAAGAATCTGCCTGCAATGCAAGAGACCCGGATTCGATCCCTTTGTCAGGAAGATGTCCTGGAGATGGGAATGGCTACCCACGCCAGTATTCTTGCCTGGAGAGTTCCACGGACAGAGGAGTCTGATGCGCTACAGTCCATGGGGTTACAAAAAGTTGCCATCCTTATTGCAAAACATAAAAATTGGCCTATTAATATTTTCAAAAAGTATGCACTTTTTTTTTCACATAAAAACAACTTTCCAGGACCTCCTTAAAGGCCCAGTAGTTGAGACGCTGTATTTTCAATACAAGGAGTGTAGGTTTGATACCTGGTTGAGAAACTAGGATTCCTTATGCTGTATATGTGGGTAAATAAATAAATAAGTGAAAACAATGCTACAATTCACTAGGTATTTCCTTATGTTTAATTTTGATATATTTTATAATGGCTATTTTCCACATGAAATCAAAGTAATTTGTTCGCATGTGAATGATTCCATTTTACAAAACTAAATCTCCAAAAGGTGTGATCATGATCTGGTGGTGGTTTTAGTCGCTCAATCGTGTCTGACTCTTGTGACCACAGGAACTGTAGCCTGCCAGGCTCCTCTGTCCATGGGATTCTTTTTTTTTTTTTCATGGGATTCTTCAGGCAAGAATACTGGAGTGGGTTGCCATTTCCTTCTTCAGGGGATCTTCTTGACCCAGAAAACGAACCCAGATCTCTTGCAGTGCAGGCAGATTCTTTACCGACTGAGCTACGAGGGAAACCCCAAAGTGACAGTTGCTCAGTCATGTCGACTCTTTGCAACCCCAAGGACTATACAGTCCATGGAATTCTCCAGGCCAGAATACTGGAGTGGGTAGCCACTCCCTTCTCCAGGGAATCTTCTCAACCAAAGGATCAAACCCAGGTCTCCTACATTGCAGGCAGATTATTTACCAGCTGAGCGACCAGGGAAGCCCAATCTGGTGGGTATATTGAATAAAAACCAATACTTTGTTAATGTTTGAATATTGAAAGATAAATTAGCTGTTAAATATATTCTTAACTAAGTGTATGTCCGTTAGGTGTTGTGCATTGCTGACCCTGTTCCAGACGCCAATTAGTCTTGCTGTTCACTGAACCCAGAGTAGGCAAGGTGTGCGCTAAGAGGCTTCCAGCCTGCTGAGGAGCAGTAGGAGCTGCTTCTCATGACATGCTTCTTCTCTCCTGGTTGGCATGGCAGCCACGACACAGCCTCCCTCCTGGCTGATGCAGCAGCCTTAGCAGCAGCCATAACATAACCATAGCATAACCTCATGTAGCATAACCATGATGCCACTGCAGTGCAGCCCCAGCAGAGCAGCAGCCAGGGCTTTCATGGTGAAGCTCATACAGAGGAACAGCCCAAACTAGTCCCCGACCAAGCGAATACCTTGTGATGCGCATGCGCATGCGCAGTGCTATAGGCGCTCTCAGCTGTTGCGTAATCATTATTAACAAAACATGGGGCAAGAGTGAGAAGCCCTGGGGCTAGAAAGTCTGAGCAAGCCATCTTGGTTGCTCTTTCCCTATATGTTGTAACAATAATATGGTGCTTAATATTCTAAGATTTTGATGCAAATTGAATCATTGTGTAAGCACTTATTGCGGTTTGGATTTTTAAGGTTACAATTATTTTGGGAGTCAGCCATTTGTTAGTTATTAGTCCTTCATTTCATGGCTGTATTGCAGTTTATCCATTCATCTGTTGGTGGACATTTAGATCCCTGGGTCAGGACGATCCCCTGGAGGAGTAAATGGCAACCCACGTCACTATTCTTGCCTGGAGAATCCCATAGGCAGAGGAGCCTGGTGGGCTACAATCCCAAGGGTTGCAAAGAGTTGAACGCGACTGAGCAAGGGAGCGCACATGCACAGACATTTAGGTGGTGTCCAGATTTTTGGATATTGAAAATTGATATGAACACTCACATGCTGCTTTTGTATACACTTATGCTTTGGTTTCTCCTAGGTAAACATATAAAAGTAGAATGGTGGAGTATAAATTAGATAAATATAAATAAAAAGAGAGCGCAGAAATAAACCCACACACATGATCAAATATTTTTCAGCAAACGAGCTAAGAACATACAATGGGGAAAGTATAGTCTCTTCAACAAACAATGCGGGGAAAATTGGATGGCCACATGACAAAGAATGAAACCAGACTTCTGTTATACACCACAGACAGAAGTCAATTCAAGATTGTTTAAAGATTCAGACATAAAAGCTGAAAACATAAAACTCCTAGATGAAAACGTAGGGCATAAGCTCCTTGACATTGGTCTCAGCAGTATTTGGGGGGTTTTGATACCTTAGCAAAGCCAATAAAATGAAAAATAAGCAAATCATCACACTACACAGCAAAGGAAATCTTTAGCAAAAAGAAAACACAATAAGGACTGGGAAGAAATATTTGCAAAAAACATATTTGATAAGTCATTTATATCCAAAATACACAAGAAACTCATAAAACAAATAAACAACAATTACAAAAAAAGCAATTAAAAATAAGTGAAGGGCTCTAATAGACATTTATCCACAGACATCTAATTGGTCAAGGGTATGCAAAAATGTGTTGAACATCACTAAGCATCTGGGAAACACGTATCGAAATGACAATGAAATATCTTTTGGTACCTATTAGGGTGGCTTTTATCAAAAAGCAAGAGATAACAGGTACTGCCAAGGATGGAGGAAAAAGAAGACACTTGTATATCATTGGTCGGAATTTAAGCTGATCCAGTCTTTATGGAAAACACTATAGAGGTTTTGCAAGAAATTAAAAATATGATTCAGGGGTTCCACTTCTGAGCATATATATCCAAGTGGAACAAGATCATTACATTTAATATATATCTGTGCTCCCCTGTTCATTGAAGGATTACTCATACCAACCAAGATATGGAAACAAGCTGTGTATATCCACAGATAAATAGGGAAGATATGGTATATAAGCACAATGAAATATTATCCATCCCTAAGAAAGAATAAAAGCCTATTACTTGAAACAATACATATGAAACTGAAGATTATCATGCTAAGTGAACTAAGCCCAAGAGCAAAAAACATGACATGGCATCACTTGTACATAAAATCTAAAAATAAAAGGCAGGAAGCTCATAGAAACACATAGAAAGTGGAAGCAACTAGAGAAATGATTGCCAGAGGATGGCAGATGGGGCAAATAGAAGCTGGTAAAAGTGCACACAATTTCAGTTATAAGATAAATAAGGGCTGAGGATCTAATGTCTGACATGGTTTCTATAATGTATAACACTGTATTGTCTGATTGAAATTCGCTAAAAGAGTAAAACTCAAACGTTCTCTCTCACACACACATCCATAAAGATATATATGTGAAGCAACTGGTACAACTCAGTACAGGAAATCCTTTGACATTATATACAGACAAGTTTCCTTGTGTCTCCTTTCATTATTTTTTTTAACGGTAAGAACATTTTGATGCTTTTGAACTGTGGTGTTGAAGAAGACTCTTGAGAGTCCCCTGGACTGCAAGGAGATCCAACCAGTCCATCCTAAAGGAGACCAGTCCTGGGTGTTCATGGGAAGGACTGATGTTGAAGCTGAAACTCCAGTACTTTGGCCACCTGATGTGAAAAGCTGATTCATTTGAAAAGACCCTGATGCTGGGAAAGATTGAAGGTGGGAGGAGAAGGGGATGATAGAGGATGGGATGGTTGGATGGCATCACAAACTTAATGGACATGGGTTTGAGTAAACTCCAGGAGTAGGTGATGGACAGAGAAGCCTGGCGTGCTGTGGTTCATGGGATCACAAAGAGTCGGACATGACTGAGCAACTGAACTGAATTGAACTGAAAGAACATTTTACAAATTTTACAAATTTTAAGTACACAATACAGCACTGCTAGCTATAGAAATTCTGCTGTACAGCAGACTTCTGAAACTTATCCATTTTGCATAAATTGGCACATTGTACACTTCATTATCATAATTTTGTCAATTATGCATAGATAAAATTGAAAAACAGAATAATAACTACCACCCTATATTCCAAAGTTATTTTTCCATTATACATCCCAACCTACAGTACATAAGGAAACATAAAAGTTTATATATTTGTATTTTTATTGTCTCAAATTTTATTTTATTCTGATTTTTAATAAGAAAATTACTATCAAACTATTTGTTAAAATTTCCCCAAGCACTGACCAATGAAACTTATCTTCTATTGGACTGCTCAGGAAAGATGCTTAAATGGAGAATTACCTGAAGTATAGATATTTTTCACGCGATTTTCCATAGCCTGGATATATGAAGAGGAGCTTAGTTAGACACAAAACCTTACATGATTATTTCCTGTGTTTTCTTAAAATGAATTCATATTATCGTGTTTTGTTGCCTTTGAAAAGTATCTTTTTTGCTTGATTTTTCTTTCTATTGAAAATTATTGTCTTTTCAACAGAAGCTCTATGGAATATTCCCCTTAAAGATAATAATTTATTTATATATCTCTCAGATATGGGCCTTTTTAATAAGTAAATTAGGTTTTCTTTTAGTTCTAGGTACATTTTAAAGTTATAAAGTCAGTTATTTAGCTTCTGGGACTCTAGTATTAAGGGGTTGAGTTTATTCTCCCAACTTCTACTTTATTCTCTTTCTCTCTGATGTTTCTTTATTGTATTTTTATCTTCTTAGCTTCATGCTTTTCCTCAAAAATGTTAATTATGCTTTTCATTCGAGTCTTTTCCATCTCAGTTTCTATGTGTCTCACCATTTTGGAACCTGCTTTAGGTGGAATCATTCCATATTTGCCATTCTATGACTGGGTTATTTCACTTACCTAACATCCTCCAGATTCACCCTTTGTAAAAACATTGTAAGTAATATTTTGTTGTATATATATTGTGTTTTTCATCTATCAATCATCTGTAAATGGACATTTGGGTTGTTTCTATATTTTGGCTATACTGAATAATAGTTTAATGTACATAGGAGTGAAGATAAGTCTTTGAGAACCTGATTTTGATTATTTTGGACAAATATTCAGAAGTGGGATAGATAGATCAAATGGAATTGTTATTTTTTATATGTTATAGGGACTTTCATATCATTTTCCAAAGAGGTTATACCATTTTACATACCCATCAACCTTAATATTTTTGAAAAATATTAGTCAGATATTTTGAAAAATATCTTTCAATTTGGCTGTGCTTGATATATTCTCATAGTTAGGCTGGTGTTATAGACTTTTTAGAACAATACCAAAGAACTAAAGTGCCCTTTTCATCACACTACATCAAGAGGTACATATTAGCATGGCTTATTGCTGGTAATTGAGAATTTGGTTATTGCAGGTGATTGATAATTTGGTTAACGATGACATGGCTTATTGCTGGTAATTGATAATTTGGTTAATGCAGAGTCTGTCAGTTTCTTCAATTTAAAAGCTTACTTAAAAAAAAATCAAATTGTGTTCATTTTGCCTGTTTGTACTTCCAATTTTATAAGACTTCATTTTAATAACTTTCACTGTTTTTAAATGATATTTGATAACATTAAGACATTGTATACGATTTTCATCTACTACATATTTGGTTATGGAAATAATTTTGCCATTTGAAATGCTTCAATTTTCTTTTTCTGTTTATCTGTAGACAGTCATTGTATAGTTACTATCGGCTTTTATTTCAAAATATTATATATTTCCTGGACTTTCAATAACAATTGCATTCAGGTAAGTATTGAGTTTGAGAAACTTGCTTAATTACTAGTTCTTAGTTGAAATCTTCTCTGTTTTGTTAGTGTAATCAATATTATTCTTGCTTGCCTGTGGTGTGTCATCATAGGCCTCTTTAATTTTCTTGTCTTATTATTATTATTTTTCTTCTTTCTCTCTCCCATATAGGCTCCAATGATCTTCTTCCTTTTGCAAACTGCCCCACTTTCCCAGAGAATGGTATTCTGCCTACATTGTCGTCTAGTATTTTAACCTTCTCTTTACTATTGATGAAAAGAATATGTAGTCCCAGTCCATTATCTGGTTATTGAAGTTGGCTTTGCTGAATTTAGATTTACTTTCCTACTCACGGACTTCCCTTATGGCTCGGCTGGTAAAGAATCCACCTGTAGTGCAGGAGACCTGGGTCCAATCCCTGGGCTGGGAAGATCTGGAGAAGGGAAAAGCTACCCACTCCAGTGTCCTGGCCTGGAGGATTTCATGGACTGCGTAGTCATGGCGTCGCAAAGAGTCAGAAAAGACTGTGCGACTTTCACTTCAATTCCTGCCTATAGTCAATTCAAAACTTGTAATAGTCTCCGTTTTACTGATTATGCCTAGAGTGTGAATGATATTATATATTCTCCATGTTGTTCTGGGTGGTTTTATTGAAAAATAGATAACAAGATTAAGATTTAAGAAACTGCTATTATGTGAACTCTGTTATCTTTCTTTTTCTCTAACAAAAGAAGCTCTTTTGAATATAAAAGAACTATTATATTAAAAATAATAATGATATGTTCTGAATTTTTCAGTCAGTGATTATAAAGACAATGCTTTAAACATAGACTTCAAGGAACTATTTTGTAGAGGAAAAAAGATGACACTTTAAGTCAGATGAGTTAATCTTGACTGGTTTTCACATTTCACACATAAAACATTAATAAAGCATGTCAATCCATTTCAATCACTTGTTTAATTATTATTCTCTTTGAAGTGTCTTGACAGAATTGGAAAAAATATGAAAGCAGTAATATTGCAAATAACAGCTGCATGGTAGCTTCACAGCTACCATGTGAAGCTCACTGCATCATCACATACCATTTAAATGGAATGATCTTGTAGAATTTTTACCTTTATCTCTTTCTAGTCAACATTGTTATTCAAGCTTGCTTATTCTGAGGGACACAAATCCATCAAAGATATCATTAGGGGAAAAAAAAGTAATCTCCTATTTTATATACCAGATATATATCTTTAGTTTTTATACCTGTAACTGTAGTATAGTCAATACTCACCAAAAAATCTTTCAGGATTATTTTATGTTTTTTGAAGCTCTTGAGAAGAAGATATCAAAAGCTTATTCACACAATGTAGAATGAACTATTTCAGTTCCCTATCAACATACAAATCACTACCACAAGGATGTTACAATGTAAGGAATAAATAGAAAGGAAGAAGGAAGTTGCAAATCAATGATCTAACAAGAGGTAGAGGTAACAGAGGATCTAAGAGAAAGAATAGGTCATCTTATAGAAAAGTTATTAAACTTTGGATATGACCAATGGAAAGCAGTGTTGCAAGGATCTATGTAGAAGAGGATAATAATATTCATAGCAGAAGGAACAAAAATATTCCATAACTGACACATTTCTGCAAAAACAATACTGTGTCTTCTATCAAGTGTTTGAAAGATAAACACAGGTAGACTGAAAACCATAAAAGTAAAGAGGCAGAGAATGGAATCTGTATACCAATCCACAGAGACAAAATGATGTTACAAATTATTTAAGATAACAGCAGTACATAACATGAAAATAAAGTATTAGAAAAAAAGGAAACACTACAGTTAACTTTTGAATGCTAGTAAAGTAATGTTTAAAATTCTCCAAGCCAGGATTCAACAGTACGTGAATTGTGAACATCCTGATGTTCAAGCTGGGTTTAGAAAAGGCAGAGAACCAGAGATCAAATTGCCAATATCTGTTAGATCATCAAAAAAACAAGAGTTCC
>NW_011494805.1:2876763-2883582 GCF_000754665.1 Bison bison bison | reverse complement strand
TATTGACTATGCCAAAGCCTTTGACTGTGTGGATCACAAAAAACTGTGGAAAATTCTTAAAGAAACAGGAATACCAGACCACCTGACCTGCCTCCTGAGAAATCTGTATGCAAGTCAGGAAGCAACAGTTAGAACTGGACATGGAACAACAGACTGGTTCCAAATAGGAAAAGGAGTACGTCAAGGCTGTATATTGTCACCCTGCTTATTTAACTTATAGGCAGAGTACATCATGAGAAACCCTGGGCTGGATAAAACCTGGGCTGGATTCAAGATTGCCAAGAAAAATATCAATAACCTCAGATATGCAGATGACACCACCCTATGGCAGAAAGCAAAGAGGAACTTAAGAGCCTCTTGATGAAAGTGAAAGAAGAGAGTGAAAAAGTTGCCTTAAAGCTCAACATTCAGAAAACTAAGATCATGGCATCTGATCCCATCACTTCATGGCAAATAGATGGGGAAACAATGGAAAAGGTGAGAGACTTTATTTCTTGGGGCTCCAAAATCACTGCAGATGGTGACTGCAGCCATGAAATTAAAAGACGCTTACTCCTTGAAAGAAAAGTAATGAGCAACCTAGACAGCATATTAAAAAGCAGAGACACTATTTTGCCAGCAACGGTCCATTCATTCAAAGCTTTGGTTTTTCCAGGAGTCAGGTATGGATGTAAGTGTTGGAGCATAAAGAAAGCTGAGTGGTGAAGAATTGATGCTCTTGAACTCGTGCTGGAGAGGACTTTTGAGAATCCTTTGGACAGCAAGGAGATCCAACCAGTCTATCCTAAAGGAAATCAGTCCTGAATATTCATTGGAAGGAGTGATGCTGAAGCTGAAACTCCAATCCTTTGGCCATCTGATGTGAAGAGCTGACTCATTTGAAAAGACCCTGATGCTGGGAAAGATTGAAGGCAGGAAGAGAAGGGGATGACGGAGGATGAGATGGTTGGATGGCATCACCAACTCAATGGACATGAGTTTGAGTAAGCTCTGGGAGTTGGTGATGGATAGGGAGGCCTGGTGTGCTGCAGTCTATGGGGTCTTGAAGAGTTGGACATGACTGTGCAACTGAACTGAACTGAGCTTGTGATCTGTTCTGGAGAAAGTTTCATGAACTCTTGAATATGTATTCTGCAGGTTTTGGAAGGAATGTCCTATACATATCTGTTAAGTCCTGTCAGCCTAATATGTCACTTAAAGACACTGTTTTTTTATTGATCTATGTCTGATTGATCTATTTATTAATGTAAGTGCAGTCTTAAAATCCCCTATTATTATTGTATCGCCATCAGTTTCTCCATTTATATTTCTAACACATGCTTTACATAATATGTGCTCCTCAAGTTAGGTGCACTTATGTTTAAAAATTTTACATACTTTTGGATTAACTCCTTTATTATTATATAATGCTGTTTTGGTGCTTTATTATATACTGATTTTTTAAAATGTTTATTTTTAACTGGAGGATAATTGCTTTACTATATTGTGTTGATTTGTGCCACACATCAACACAAATCATAGGTATACCTATGTCCCCTCCCTCTTGAACTTTCCTCCCACCCCCTACCCCATCCCACATGAAACACTAGGTTTGAACCCCTTGAGTCATACCAGCAAATCCCCAATGGCTGTCTGTTTGACATAGGGTGATGTGTGTGTTCCCATTCTACTCACCAAGTTTGCCCCGCCCTCCTCCCTGCCCACTGTGTCCATAAGTCTGTTCTCTGTGCCCTTGTCTCCACTGCTGGCCTGCAAAGAGGTTCAGCAGCATCATCCCTCTAGATTCCATAAAGTCTACTTTACCTCAATATTGCTAACCTTGCTTTCTTGTCATTTCCATTTTAAAGGAATATCTTTCAGTCTGCATGTGTTTTTAGCTCTGAGGTAAATCTTTTGTAGACAGCACATCAATTTTTAAGCTAATCAGCTATTTAATAATTTTGATTGGAGCATTTAGTCCATTGATATTTAGAGTGATTATTGATAAGTTTGTACTTTTTAACATGTTGTTACTCTTTTCTGGTTGTCTGTGTAGTTCTTCTCTGTTCTCTTCTTATTTTAGTCTCTTTACTGTGGTTTAACAAATTTCTTTAGTATTATGCTTGTATTCCTTTCTATTATATGTGAAAGTGAAACTGAAAGTCAGTCAGTCATGTCTGAGTCTTTGCGACCCCATGGACCGCAGCACACCAGGCCTCCCTGTCCATCACTAACTCCTGGAGTCCACCCAAACCCATGTCCATTGAGTCTGTGATGCCATCCAACCATCTCATCCTCTGTTGTCCCCTTCCTCCTCTTGCCTTCAATCTTTCCCAGCATCAGGGTCTTTTCCAGTGAGTCAGTTCTTCCCCTCAGGTGGCCAAAGCATTGCAGTTTCAGCTTCAGCATCAGACCTTCCATAATTTACCTGGTAAATAGTTCAAGCAATAGTAATAATAATGCTAGCTCAATTTGAGAAAGAAAATACAAGCACACTGAGAACTTAAGCAAAAAAGCAAAAAAAAAAAAAGCTAGAAAATATAAAAATTAATCAGCCAGAAATGAGGGATACAACAAGATTAGGGGAAACTATTACCTATCTAGATCCTAAAGGCATGTCCCTGGGAGGGAGCATCCCCATGCAATCTGTTCGTGTGTCGGGCTGAGTCTTCCTTTGGGGTCTGACACATGTCAGGCTGAGCCTTCCTTTGGGGTGTTCTGCTGACCGCTGCCAGGTGTGAGGAGGGACTCCTGGGCTCATTGTCCCTTCCTGCCCTGACAGTGACTCGGGCCTGAGGTCGTGGAGCAGGGGTCCTCAGGGGATTTGACCTCCCCCTGGTACAAGAGCAGTTTCTGCCTTAGGGGAGGGTGTGGCCAGGGCCCAGGCTTTGGGACTACAGTTCTGATCTGGTCCCACTTTTCCTGGGGGGTGTGTGTGCCTTAGTTAGGAGCCGAGTAAAAGCCAAGAGGTAGAGTCGCAACGCTGAGCTGTTTCTGCTCCTTCCTAAGGGTGAACAAGCACAGTTTCTAGCAACGCCAGTCTCACCCGGCTGGAGGCAGGGTCAGGGCCCAGGCTGGCTGAGTTCGCTGCATGTATATGCACAAAGGTTGGCAGTGGTGGCTTCCGCTTTAGTGAACAGCGGTGCAGGAGCAGAACGGGCTGAAGCAGGAAGCCAGCGCGGATGGAGGGGTACGCAGGGGTGGGCCCTGCAGAGCGGGGGGCAGTTTTCAGTCTGCTGCCGCCTTGCTGGGACTCTACGCAAACAAATCTGTGCATGCTCTCTCCATGAGTGGAGGAGGTTCAGTCTCTTCCAGCCCTCTGATAGACCCTACTGGTCTTCTAACCAAGTAAAGGTACTCACATTTTGGTACTGAACCCCAATGCTGAGGGGCTTAATATGTGGCTCAAATCCCTCACTCTCCAGGGAGAACCCTTGAGCCTGCGACATTTCTCTCCCCTTTGACGTGCCCTGCTAGTGGTTTGGGCCTGAGTGCGTTGTTCATTCCTTCTACCAGACCTCTTACGCATCTTTCTTTACAGCCTGTGTGTGTAGAAACTGTTCTGCTGGTCTGCATATGGTTCTCAGCAATGCCTGTTGTATCTGAAGTTGTAATTTTGATGTGTCTCTGAGGGGGAGTGAGTTCAGGGTCCTCCTACTCTTCCGTGTTGATCCCTCTTCCCGCCTCAGTTTATTCTTTAGGACAGTAACTTTAGCAAAAGTGAGAGACATAGCTTAAAGACATGGTGCATGCGTAGGGGCTGAGTCACTCCAGCTGAGTCTGACTCTTTGACCCCATGGACTGTAGCCCACTAGGCTCCTCTGTCTGTGGGATTCTCCAGGCAAGAATACTGGAGGGAGTTGTCACGCCCTCCTCCAGGGGATCTTCCCTTCCCTGGGATAGAACCTGTGTCTCTCACATCTCTTGCCTTGGCAGGTGGGTTCTTTACCACTAGCACCACCTGGGGAGCCCTGAAGTTGTGGTAGGAGTAGGGAAAGGCAACTGAACAGTGGGTGAGTTGATGCGTATCACTCAGATTGAATTGTGCCCAAACCAAAGCACATGTATAGGATGTTACTATACCAACTGTATTTTATATAGTACACAAAATAATTTTATGATAATCACAACTTTATTTATATAAAGGTTTGCCATATCTTTATTGTTTACAATCTGATAAAATAATTGGCTAAATCGAAAGTAGCACAATACTCACTTGATTAACTACCAATGAGCAGTGCTATGGAGGAGTCACTTGGTATAACTGCTACTATCTATGTACCTCAAAAGAACGAGAAAATGAATGAAGCAAGCAGTATATTTGTACACTGTATGAATGTATATGTATGAGAAATCTCTTGAGAAGCATGAAATACGTGTCTTTTTAAATTAAAAATTCATTATATTTTAGTGACATTTTCTCTTTCCCAATTCTATGTTAAGCATCTCAAAAATCATTTTGTCATGCAATTTATTACCAACTGTACCTAATTCCCTGGCCTTACAAAAGCTGTTTTCCTTTTTTCCTCTCACCTTCTATCTCTATTCGCTTGATAGGTTAGCTTCTACTAGCCTCCTTAAGTAGGGAGTTTGTTTCCCCCAGAGACTGGAAAGCAATATAAAGTAAACGGAAGATTGATATGAAAGAGCAGCTGTGCAGTAATGAGCTAAACCAAGTAGTCTGAATGAATAAAGACATGGAACACCTAGCCCATCTTGCTTCCTTACATTTGCAGAGAAAAGTAATATATTAACTGGTTTGGTAAACAGCAATCCTCTTAGAGAATATAATTTTATTTTCCTTATTCTTTGAGACATTTTCTAAAAGGGAATTTGGCAGTAGTGTACAATTAAGATTTTATAGGAAAGGAAATCTTTAACTTGCGACCTGTATTCTTTAGTTGTAATAACATGGGAAAGAAAGCCTAGTGGTGATATTAAATTATATTACCTGAATTTTTTAACTGGAACACTTGGAGTAGGACCTAACATGGGATTTTATAATTGCCTCTCAGTTACAGTCTCTTAGTGAGGAATTTTTGTGAAATCAGTCAATAAAACTGTACAGTAATTGTAGTCGAACATATTTCTAGAAACTGATATCTACAAGGTTTTAGATCCACTATAACTTGTTTTAAGTGATTTATACGTGTAATTGACTTTAAGCCCTTTGGAATGAATCATAGCAGAGTAGATACTTCTCCTTTAGACTAGTAGGTGAGAGTGTCTTTATGAAATTAATTATTTTTTCATAGGTAACTGACGTGTTACCTATGGTGAATTATCTCATCTGAAAGATACACAAGAAAGGCATCTGTGCGCAGATCACTGCTTCTCCTAACCCAGGTGTCAGTAAGGAGTCTCGTTTTATGCACTCCACTTGTTATAGAAACAAAGGATGGACGAGGTTTAATAGTTTAAATGCAGTTCCCTGTGCAGAAAAAGAAAGGCTCATATCTGTCAGGCTTATTTTCAGTCTGGGGATCTGACATTTATTCAAATGCAAAAATGTGTCTACGTGGTATTATAGGGTCTGCCAACATAGCAATCTATCAAGTAATTTGTGTATATCAAATAGGAAAGCGATTATCATTGCTTTTATGTGTGAATTATTTTTAAAACACAATTTGTCTATTTGGATGTTGCTATCTAATCATCTGAGGTAATTTATCTGAGAATATGCTCCCCAAATATTTAATAATACATGAACTTGATTTTGCTTCCTCTGTGCTCAAAATATTAATTAATCTATGGCCCATTAAACTTAGATAAGATGTGAGAACTTTCCTCAGCACCACAGTCTACACAGACACCAATAAGCTTTAGCATTCAATATGAACCATATTTTTTTTTGTAATGTTAAAGAGGCTATAAAAAAAGATTTTCAAACCCAGGTCTCTCATATTGCATGTAGATTCTTTACTGTCTGAGCCAACAGTTCAGTTCAGTTCAGTAGCTCAGTCATGTCTGACTCTGCGATCCCATGAATCTCAGCACACCAGGCCTCCCTGTCCATCACCAACTCCCAGAGTTCACTCAGACTCACGTCCATCAAATCAGTGATGCCATCCAGCCATCTCATCCTCTGTCGTCCCCTTCTCCTCTTGCCCCCAATCCCTCCCAGCATCAGAGTCTTTTCCAATGAGTCAACTCTTCTCATGAGGTGGCCAAAGTACTGGAGTTTCAGCTTTAGCATTAATCCTTCCAATGAACATCTAGGACTGATCTCCTTCAGAATGGACTGGTTGGATCTCCTTGCAGTCCAAGGGACTCTCAAGAGTCTTCTTCAACACCACAGTTCAAAAGCATCAGTTCTTCGGTGCTTAGCTTTCTTCACAGGCCAACTCTCACATCCATACATGATCACTGGAAAAACCATAGCCTTGACTAGTTGGACCTTTGTTAACAAAGTAATGTCTCTGCTTTTGAATATGCTATCTAGGTTGGTGATAACTTTCCTTCCAAGGAGTAAGCGTCTTTTAATTTCATGGCTACAATCACCATCTGCAGTGATTTTGGAGGCCAGAAAAATAAAGTCTGACACTGTTTCCACTTTTTCCCCATCTATTTGCTGTGAAGTAATAGGACCAGATGCCATGATCTTTGTTTTCTGAATGTTGAGCTTTAAGCCAACTTTTTCTCTCTCCTCTTTCACTTTCATCAAGAGGCTCTTTAGTTCCTCTTCACTTTCTGCCATAAGGGTGGTGGTATCTGCATATCTGAGTTTATTGATATTTCTCCCAGCAATCTTGATTCCAGCTTGTGCTTCCTCCAGCCCAGCATTTCTCATGATGTACTCTGCATATAAGTTAAATAAACAGGGTGACAATATACAGCCTT
>NW_011494805.1:2859570-2876663 GCF_000754665.1 Bison bison bison | reverse complement strand
CCTATTTGGAACCAGTCTGTTGTTCCATGTCCAGTTCTAACTGTTGCTTCCTGACCTGCATACAGGTTTCTCAAGAGGCAGGTCAGGTGGTCTGGTATTCCCATCTCTTTCAGAATTTTCCAGTTTATTGTGATCCACACAGTCAAAGGCTTTGGCATAGTCAATAAAGCAGAAAGCTCAAAAAAATTTCAAGTTATGGTAAACCAAACCATTCTAGACTTGCTAAATATCTTACTCCTATATGAAAAAATAATTATCATCTGTTCTTCCACAAGACATTATAAAAATAGCAGTTGTTCAGTCGCTGTCATGTCCAAATTTTTCAGCCCTGTGGACTGACGCATGGCAGGCTTCCCTGTTGTTCACCATTTCCCAGAGATCACCAAACTCATGTCCATCCAGTCGGTGATGCCATCCAACCATCTCATCCTCTGTCGTCCTCTTCTCCTCCTGCCCTCAATCTTTTCCAGCATCCGGGTCTTTTCCAATGAGTCAGCTTCTTGTGTCACATGGTCAAAGTACTGGAGCTTCAACATCAGTCCTTACAGTGAATATTCAGAGTTGACTTCCTGATATCCTTGCAGTCCAAGAGACTCTCAAGAGTCTTCTCCAGCACCACAGTTTGAACGCATCGAATCTTTAATGCTCAGCCTTCTTCATAGTCCAGCTCTCAGATCCATAAATGACTACTGGCAGAAGCATAGCTTTGCCTATGTGGACAGCACCACAGTTTGAACGCATCGAATCTTTAATGCTCAGCCTTCTTCATAGTCCAGCTCTCAGATCCATAATGACTACTGGCAGAAGCATAGCTTTGCCTATGTGGCCTTCTGTCAGTGAGGTAATTGCTCTTTAACACACTGTCTGCATTTGTCAAAACTTTCCTTCCAAGGAGCAAGCATCTTTTAGTTTTATGGTTGTAGTCATTGTCTGCAGTAACTTTGAAGCCCAAGAAAATAAAATCCATCAGTTTTTCCCCTTCTTTTTGCCATGAAGAGGTGGGACTGGTTGACATAATCTTAGTTGTTGTTTTTTTTTTTAATGTTGAGTTTCAAGCGAACACTTTCACTCTTTTTATTTCCTGACTTCATCAAGAAATTCTTCAGTTTCTCTTCGCTTTTTGCCTTTAGAATGGTATCATCTGCACATCTGAGGTTATTGATATTTCTCCCAGCAATCTTGAGAATAGCCATTTTTATTTTATTCAGTTATAGATTACCCATGAAAATTTCATGTTTGAAACCTTAAGAAGACATAATAAAAATATGAAATATCTGCAATTACACTAAAATCTACACTAAAATCAACAGTTCCTGTTGATCAATTAAGTATACTTTTCTAACACTTTGCCTTTGTCCTTACCAGACTTATGTGACCTAGACAGAGTAAATTTGTCCTGAGGGTACAAAAGCTGAATTAAAAATTTTTAACTTATTTAAATCAGGTGCAAAAGCTAATCAGAACTGGGGTCATTAAAATATTCAAAGGAGTAGGATGTAAAAGTAAAATTAGTTTGATTTGATGAGAAAAATAGTATATTAAATGATATCAAGCATCATGCATAACATAAGAACAAAATGTTAGAAAATATACTTCATCAAGGAATTTGAAAATAAAATTTCCATGGAATTTAAATAGCAGGCAACAACATGAAAGATATGGTAACTACAAAAAAGACACAAATTAAATCTGTAATTAAATGTGCTTATCTACGCTGGTTCCTCACTTATATAAAGCCAAATTCCATTTGATTTTCACATTAAAAAAGACAAATGACCTTAAAACTGACCCCTTCATAAAAATGCAGCAAACTTGTTAGCCAATTTAATGATCTGTATGTGAAGTCAAAATGTTATAATCTCTCATTAGATGTCACCTATTGATTTCTTGTACTCATAATGACAATAAATGAATAGATAGAGGTTAAAAGACAAAAGTTATGATTTAAAGAAAATGAACACTTCAGAAGCATAATCAGTATAAGACCCTGATTAATAAAAATGATATTGAGCTAGTCAATTAATGTTGACATTTATTTTCTGTCATAAAATGAAAAGGATGAAAAGGTTGATCCTATTCATTGCATTCTACTAATCAGGCCTCAGGAAATCTCATACTCGCCTATTTCTAATGTCTTTGCTTCATATATTGCACTTCCAATTTAATGAGTTCAGTTATTAGCTTCTATGCAAAGGCGGCAATGAAAACTCAGTTAGGTAACCTTTTCATCTGTGCTGTTTTGAAATTTTGGACATATATTCAAAATCATTTTCTTTAAAAAAAAAAAAAAGGCTGCAAGTTTGAATGTTTTGCAAGCAAATGATGGAATTTTTTAATATCCTCAGTTTCCTCAAATAACACATGTAAGTTTCTAGTACTCTCCTCTAGATAAAAAGTTGCCTCAGTTTGTTTTACAGAAAAATAGAATCTAATTATAGGGTTAGAAAGTACTTCTAGAAATTAAAAAAGCTGAATATTCTTTATTGTAGTAGATAATGCATACATTCTTGATCAAATCTCACTCAGAAAAGTAATGAGAATTAGAAGAACTGTCCACACACGTGAAATGTGGGAACACATATGTTAATATTGATTTTAGTGAGGAAACATACACCATTTCAGTGAATAAACCGTGATACAAGATATTTTATTTTAAACTAAAGTAGCTGATTAGCTATGTGAACTTTGAATATTTACATAACATTTTCAAGCTCACTTTATAAAGTGAGGAAGCTAATAGTGTCTATATAATTAGACTATTTTAACATTAAATTAACATATGCAATACACATATCAAGGTGCTTCAAGGATGAAAGGCCTTTGTTGATTATCAATGGTTTAGTTACTACTTTTGATAATACTTTGCTTTGAAAAGTATCAGAAATTGTTAAAGGGAGAAAGTTCATAGCTTTTGTATTTCAGTAGGTAAAATTTACCATCTTCACAAATACCAAAATTATTTATTCACTGAGTAAATCTATAATTTGGTGAAATAAAACTAAGTGATGTTTGATTTAATTAGAGATCAATTTTAATGCATATAGATATCCAATTTGTTCAGCACAATTCTAAAAGGCCAGACAGCCTCCACTAATTTTTTTCAAATTATTTAAAAATTATTTGAGCATAAACACTTCCATGACAGTGGAGAAAATATTCTTAAAAATTGCTGCTGCATAAAAATAAAAACATAGGCAACAGCTTTTGACATTAACTTTTTAAGAAACCTAGGAACTAACTAAAATTGTCACAGATTAAGAATGATTTGTTAAGAAAAATGGCTTAACTGCTCTAAGAACAATTATAAATTTGTAAGATTAACATTTCCTCCTCTCCAGATCCATGGTAGCCTTGAAAATTAATGCTTTTCAACATTCATAACTATGAAATCAGAACAACTTGACAGCCAATGGAGAGGATAAATGGGTTTGAAATTAACGCAAATTTGCATTTCCAGATTGTCATTATATGACTGATCTGGCAGCTCCATGAAAAGCTTTGTTTTCAGAACCTGTGTTTATTTGATTTGACTTAGAGTTACATCTGTGGGAAAAAAAACTATTTCCTTGTCACTTTTCAAAAACAACCAGAGACAACTGTTCAAAATCACAACTGTGAGGCAGTGAGATCATCTGGGGCTAAGAAAAGGCTGGCCAGCAATCATAAGTATAGGAGAATAAGATGTTTCTAGAAAGCTTGGAATATATTTATAATATTCCTTGAATTCCTAAGACCATAAAAACATGCAGGCTTGTGCACATGCCCAGGATGACTTGAGAAAAGCCTCCTTACTCACCTTTGGCCGAGTTTAAGACGATGGACAAGCAGAGAGTGATGCAGAAGTCACGGTTGTAAAATGCCTGTTGGAACAATGAACATATGTCCCTGCACATACACAGCGCCCCTCTACCATCATCCCCTCAAAAGACGGGAGGTTTATTGAGTCAAAGAATTTAAGAAAATTTCTGTCCAGTCAGTACTCACTGCACTGAGTAGAGACTGCAGAGACCACATTGAAAAATAACACGCTTTGTGGAAGTATTCTAGTAAAGTCTCTAAACAAATAAATAAAGATAGTAGCAACAAACAAATGCAAACCATGAGCACAAGAAAAAGCTCATTTCCAGAGTCACCACATTTATTTTTAATATTCTGTTTACCAACAAAAATTCAAGAGAAAATTAAAGAAATAAGAAAGCATGAACAATACACAGGCAAAAAAGCAATCAATAGAACTGCTCTTCAGAAAGACCAGATGTTAAACTTATTGAGAGAAAGATTTAAGTCAACTGTTATATTTACAGTTAGAGAACTAAAGGAAAGCATGTCCACAGTGTGGAAGTAAGAGAATAATGTCTCATCAAATAGAAAAGAGCGATAAAAAGATATAGTAATAAAAATATTAGCAAAACTAAGAGAATGAAAGGGAGCTAAGAAAATTTTGATAATATTAGCTAAGGACATCAATAAATTATTTTCAATAATTAATAAAACACCTGGCAGGAAATCAAAAAAGAAACTGAACTTGAACAGCACAGTAAACCAACTATGCCCCATATGCCAAAGAATGTTCAGACTACCACACAATTGGACTCATCTCAATGCAAGCAAAGTAATCCTCAAAATTCTCCAAGTGAGGCTTCAGTAGTATGTGAATCAAGAACTTCCAGATATTCAAGTTGGACTTAGAAAAGGCAGAGGAACCAGAAATCAAATTGCCAACATCTGCTGGATCATCAACAAAGCAAAAGAGATCCAGAAAAACATCTACTTCTGCTTTATTGACTACACCAAAGCCTTTGTGTGGATCACAACAAACTGTGGAAAATACTGAAAGAGATGTTAATACCAGACCACCTGACCAGCCTCTTGAGAAATGTGCATACAGGTCAGGAAGCAACAGTTAGAACTGGACGTGGAACAACAGACTGGTTCCAAATAGGAAAAGGAGTACGTCAAGGCTGTATATTGTCACCCTGCTTATTTAACTTGTATGCAGAGTACATCATGAGAAACACTGGGCTGGATGAAGCACAAGCTGGAATCAAGACTGCCAGGAGAAATATCAATAACCTCAGATATGCAGATGATACCACCCTTATGTCAGAAAGCAAAGAGGAACTAAAGTGCCTCTTGATGAAAATGAAAGAGGAGAGTGAAAAAGCTGGTTTAAAACTCAACATTCGAAAAATTAAAATCATGGCATCCAGTCCATCTAGTCAATGGTTTTTCCAGTAGTCGTGTATGGATGTAAGATTTGGACCGTAAAGAAAGCTGAACACCAAAGAATTGATGTTTCCAATGAGTATTCAGAGTTCATTTACTTTGGATTGACTGGTTTGATTTCCTTGTAGTCCAAAGGACTCTCGAGTCTTCTCCAACAGCACAGTTCAAAAGCATCAATTCTATGATGCTCAGCTTCCTTTATAGTCCAACTCTCACAACCATACATGGCCACTGGAAAAACCATGGCTTTGACTATACAGACCTATGTCAGTAAAGTAATGTCTCTAGTTTTTAACATGTTGTCTAGGTTGGTCACATATTTTCTTCCAAGGAGGGTCTTTTAATTTCATGGCTGCAGTCACCATCCGCAGTGATTTTGAGCCCAAGAAAGTAAAGTCTTTCACTGTTTCCATTGTTTTCCCATCTATTTGCCATGAAGTGATGGGACTGAATGCCATAATCTTAAATTTTTGAAAGTGCAGTTTTAAGTCAGCTTTTCTTCACCTACAATATTATTAACTAAAATAAATAATAAAAATAAATTTGAAAAGGCAGAATATCTGGGAGTATCTGGATATTAAGTGATATGTCTCAAAACTATTTTGTTTTCAAAATGAAATTTTAAAAAGTTCAGTACTGAAAGTGTTGAGCTAAATGAAAATGAAAAGAAAATATCTGAGAACTTATGGGATTCAGCTACAACTGTGCTTGTAAGAAAGTTTGTAGCTGAAAACGTCTTAAAAAGGAAGATATATTTTAAATCAGTAACTCAAAATTCACCGTGTAAACCTTGAAAAAAGCTAGTTAAGTAAAAGGAAAGCAGAAATCACAAAGAACAGAAATAAACAAAATAAGTTATTTTAAAAATACAGAGAATGTCAAAAAAGTTCAAGTGGCTCCTTTGTAAAGATAAATAGAATTGACCAAAATTTAGTTTGACCACAAAAATGAGACAGAGAATAATCAAATTAATGAAATTCAGAAGGAAAGAAGAAACACTGCTACTACCTTATAGAAATAACAGGAATCACCTTGAGAATATTATTAGCAATATTTGAAAATAAACTATATAACCAGGGTAAAATAGTTTCTTTGCGTTTCATACCCTTGACTCATTTATTGTGTAACTTGAAGTGTGTACCCTTAAATCTCCCTCACCAATTTCTCTCATCCCTCTACGCTCCTCTCCTATGGTAACCCCCTGGTTTTTCTTTGTACATTTGACTCTGTTTTGTTATGCTTATTCATTTGCTTTTGTTTAGATTTCACATGTAAATGAAATGGCACAGTATTTATCCTTCTCTGACTGACTTATTTCACTTAGCAGAATACATGGTGGGTCCATCCATGATGGTGCAAATGACAAGATTTCATTCAGTTTTTTGCCTGAGTAACACTCCATTGTAACACAACACATCTTTATTCCTTCATCTATTGATAGGCACTTCCAATATCTTATTCATATTTTATCTTTTTATTACTTGTATGGTCTGTACATATTTCCTCTCTTTACTAATGATTTTGATAGTGGTCTTTTTTTTTTTCTTGATAACTCTGAATAGTGGTTTAACAAATGTATTACTCTTTCAAAAAGCATTTTTTATTTCAATGATTGCCTCTATTGCTTTCTCTTTTCACTTTCATTGAAATTTGCTTTTATAACCACCATTTTACAGTTTTGGATTTAGTTTGATCTTATTTTTTAGTTTATTCAGCTAAAAGCTTGCATCATTGATTTGAGAACTCATTCAGTTTTAAATATATGCACAGAAGAATTGAATACATTTGCTATAAATTTTAATGTACAGAATACGGTCAAATGGA
Organism: Bison bison bison; assembly: GCF_000754665.1. NCBI lineage: Eukaryota > Metazoa > Chordata > Mammalia > Artiodactyla > Bovidae > Bison > Bison bison. The sequence goes on along the minus strand of NW_011494805.1, from coordinate 2,869,613 downwards.
ACTGGAGAAGAATCTATATTCTGCTGTTTGGGGATGGTGTGTTAATATAACTTTCATATCTCACGTTGGTGCATAGTGTTGCCCAGGCCTTATAATTTCAGTATTGCTATTTCACTTTTGAGCCTCCCTGATGGCTCTATGGTAAAGAATCCATCCGCCAGTGAAGCAGATAAAGGTTCAATCTCAGGGTCAAAAGATCCTCTGGAGAAGGAAATGGCAACCCACTGCTGTAGTCTTGCCCGGGAAACCCCCTGGACAGAGGAACCTGGCGGACTACAGTCCAGTTCAGCTCAGTCGCTCAGTCGTGTCCAACTCCTTGCAACCCCATGGACCGCAGCATGCCAGGCCTCCCTGTCCATCACCGACTCCCAGAGCTTGCTCAAACACATGTCCATCTGGTGAGCTACAGTCCATGGGGTTGCAAAAGAGTCAGCCATGACTTAGCAACTAACAACAACAACAATTTCTCTTTTATTTCCATCAATTGCTTCTTGATAAATTTTCAAGCTATGTAGTTAGGGGAAAATGGCTTAAAATTTTTATATCTCATTGCTAAATTTGCCCTTATCAATCAGTAATATTCTTCTTTATCCTTGAAAACATTCCTTGTTTTAAAGAAAATTTGTATAATACTAGTATGCAGAATACACCTTACTTTTAACCCGTGTTTGCATCTTCTTCCATGTTTGGAATTTTAATGCAGAGCCTTATATATGAAGTAGTTTATTATAGACAGCCTATAGTTGATATTTTTAATGCAATTTGCTAATTTTTCTCTTTTATTTGGTATGTTTAGGTAAGTTACATTTAAATATTATAATCAACCAATTGCAATGAATGCATCTTGTAGTTTATTGATACAATATGATTTGAGTCTTCCATTTCACTGTTTTAAACTTGTTTCTTCCCTTTGGTTTTTATTCTGGTTCCTCCTTCCTACCTACGTTAGGATTACATGGATATTTTTATTATTGAAATTTTTCTATTGGTGTAAATTAGTAATGCTGTGTTTTTGGTGGTTGTTGAAAGCCTCACAATATAAATACCTACCCATCCATAGATTTCTTAGTTACTATTTTACCAATTTAAGTAAAATATCAATGCTTAAAATCATTGTGCTGTAATTGTCATATTTATTATATTTATACACATTGAGTATTTATCTGTTTCAGTTTTGCTTACATAGCTATTCTTATTTTAGACTTCAGAAAATCAGTGTTTTATATTTGTCCAGATGTTTACTATGTTGTATCTTGGTTAAATTTCCAAGTTTCTCTCTGATTTTATTTGAATTTTTTTTTTTTTTTTTTTGGTCTGAAAAGTAAAGTCTGTGTGTGTTTGAAGAAAGAAAAAATACTTCTGGAGGAAAATTCCCTTAGGTTTCTTTTGTTTGACAATATGTTTCAATTCATTTCTAAGTGATATTATCATTTTATACAGAATTGTTCATTGACAGTTTTCTTTGTTGACACTTTAAATTTGCTGTTTCATTGCCACTGGAATCTGCAGTCATTCAAAATAGTATTCACTTCTATGTAAAATGTCATTATTCTCCTGATGCTTTCAAGATTTTTTGCTTATTTTGTGTTTTCAGAAATTTTATTGTGGCATATCTGTGAGTATATTGAATATTTGAGTTGACCTTATTTAGGGTTATTGAGTTTCTGAATCTTAATCTTCATATTACAAAAAATGCAAACTCTGAAAATTACTTATTCCCCCATTGCCTTCCTAGCTGTCTTTTCATATTATCTTTCTGGTCCTCAAGTAAATAAATATTAGATCTTCTAAGATTTAACCATAATGTGTTGCTAACTTTTCACTTGTTTGTTCTTTTGGCTAATTACCGTTTATCTACCTTCATTTACTTAATGGACTCTTTTACTTTCACTTCCATTTTTTTTCCTGTTTATTTCCATTCTACTATTTAGTCCACTGAGTAAATGTGTTATTTTAAATATTTTATAATTCAATTTCAAACATATCTGGTTCTTTTTTTCATATAATTTCTACTTCTCTTCTGAGAATGTCTGTTTTTTATTCATTTTGAGAGACTTTACTTTCCCCTCACTGAGCAGTGTTACGCATATGCAAAGTTGGTTCAGTTGTATCTAACTTTTTGCGACCTCATGGACTGTAGCCAACCAGGCTCCTCTGTCCATGGGATTCTCCAGGCAAGAACACTGGAGCGGGTTGCCACGCCCTCCTCCAGGGGATCTTCCCGACCCAGGGATTGAGCCTGCATTTCTTCCGTCTCCCGCATTGGCAGACACGTTCTTTACCACTAGCGTTACCTGGGAAATCCTGAGTAGTGTTACAGGAGCTGCTTTAAAGCATTTGACTGATAATTCCCATATCTGGCTCATTGGAGTGTTGGCATGCTTATTGCCTTTTCTCTTGTTTCTTTAAATGATGTTTTGGATTTTTTTCATGAACAAATTTAGTATTATGCTTTGAGCTACTGGGCTGTGTTAAAATCTGAAAAAAAAAAATATATATATAGTTTTTGCTTTTGTTTGTTTTACCATGCAATTAATCCATCTAGGTTGAAAATATAATTTTTATTTCATCTGGGAGATGTAATTTCAATGACTCTTTTATGATGTATGAGTTTTCCCCTGGTATATGCCACTCAGAGTTTAACCTGTGATTTGCTGAAACGGTGTTTTTTGTAGTTTGACTTTCTCTGCTTTGCTCTGCTGTTTTGGTTCTGTCACGTCTTCTGTTTTTTCTTTGCCATGAATAACCACATAATATCCTGCTCATAGGGGGGCTCCTCTCCAGTTTATTAGCTTAAGTCTTGGTGTTTCTCTCATCCAAAACACTGACAATACCCAAAACTGACAAGGATGTGAAGCCGTTTCTGGAGGGAGTGCAAATGTTAGAGCCACTCTGGAAGACAGTTTTGCAGTTTCTTGTAAAACTAAACAAGCTCTTTAATAGTATCTAGCAATCACACTTCTTGATATTTACACAAGCAAGTTGAAAACATATCCACCCAAAAATCTCTCCCAACATATGTTTCTAGAAGTATTACTTATACTTGCTTAAACTTGGAGGCAAGTGAAATGCCCTTCGATAGATGAATGTATAAACTGAGGAATATTATATTGCAGAATATTATTCAGCCATAAGAAGACGTGAGCTGCCAAGTCACAATAAAATGTGGAAGAACTTAAGATTCGTCTTGTGAAAGAAGCCAGTATGAAAATGCTACCTATTGAATGAATGCAAATATATAATATTCTGTAAAAGAGAAAACTTATGGAGATTTGAAGAAATAGCCAGTGGTTGCCAGGAACTGGGGCTGGGGATGGAACCAGTGATGAGTATGTGGAACACAGGACGTATTTCAGACAGTGAGATTACTTTGTATGATATTGAAACACGTCATTAAAATGTGTCAAAACCGACATAATGTGCAATGTGGGCAATAAACAGAAATGTGACTTTTATTATTACTAGCCAGTAATAATGCATCAATATTGACTCATCAATTACAAACACAGTAGTCCACAAATGCAGGATGATAATAACTGAAGAGACCGTGGAGGGGGAGGGTCGCCAGCGAGGAGCATAAACGGAACTCGTACTTCTCACTCAATTTCTTATACTTTTAACCTGCTAAAAATAGCCTCTGAATTAAAATAATAATAATGCTAGTAAGAATTATTGCTATGACCTGAAGCTAACAGTGCATGTTTTTCCCTAGAGGCTGGGAACTCCATCAGCTTTAGGTACATTTAAAGCCTGTCTTAGGGGGCTTCCCTGGTGGCACAGACAGTAAAGAATCTGCCTGCAGTACGGGAGACCTGGGTTCGATCTCTGGATTGGGAAGATCCCCTGGAGAAGGAAATGGCACCCCCCTCCAGTATTCTTGCCTGGAAAACCCATGGACAGAGGAGCCTGGAGGGCAGCAGTCCACGGGGTCGCACAGAGCCAGACCCAACTGAGCGACTGTCCCTTATGTCAAAGCCGGGCTTTACTTGGCACGGGGCTCACACTGAGGTCAATGCAAGAAGAGAACATAAAAGCAAAAATTAACAAAAGAAAACACTCGGCCTAGTACGAGTCACTTAATTCAAGTTTCCCTTTTCTACAACCCACTCATGAGCTTGAATTTTCAGAGTCATCAAATAGCTGACTTTTTAGGGGTGTGTGTGTGCGTGTTTAAATTTTTGGGAGTCGTTTCTGTCAGAAGTTGACTATAACATGTGAGCTTGATGAACCTCAAGAATCAATGTTACTTTGATTTTGTTTGTTATTTGTTATCATTGAAATAGTTTATTTGCACATAAAGACAAATACTATGCTATCACTTATTTGCAGAACCTGAAAAATAAAATGAATGGATATTAAAAAACTTAAATATACTCACAGATATAAAGAGCATGGTTTTAAATATATTTCTTAACCTTTCACTCATTTATCTGTTATTTTCAAGTAAAAGACATCATAATCAGTGGGCGAAATTCTGGCTAAAAAAAATTATAAATGTCTTTATAAAGGCAAACCAAAAATATTAAAAACAGGTTTATTAGAAGAAACATATATTTAAATAATAAACAAAATAGTCATTTTCATGACAGGTGTATTTATGGGATGCTAATGTTGGGTAGAAGATGGTATTATTTATCACAGTTTATAGTTTTGATATTTTTTATTCATAAGCTCAGATTTGAGTAATTACATTATTAGAGTGTATTTTTTTATTCTCATTTTGACCAGTGCATCTGTGTTACTAAGAAAGTTATGCTTTGTGACTTTTAAAACATTTTCTTTTGAAAAGAATGCTGCATAAGTAGGTCATTATAGATAGATATCTATTATAGTATAGATGACCCTGGATATCGATTGACTTGTCTTATGAACACATGAATTAGAGAACCAGATGGCTTAATCTCTTTCATAATTTTATAATATTGTAAATGTCCATATGTTTACAATATATGCAGTTTAAACAATGTTCATTTCCAGTAAGTACAAAAAGATATAAAGTTAACGAACTGATTTAATTCCAAATATATTCAAGGTAGCAAAGAACTCCTCATGTTGTGTTCTATATAAAATTGATGTCTTGTTATCTTTTTAAATGTTATATTTTTAAATGATTTTTAAGTAAATAATTTACATAATACCACATGATGTTATTGCAAACCAGCGTCTCCCATCAATTTTTCCCAGTTCTCATTTGTTCCCTTACGCAAAATATTTTGGCACCTATTATGTTTCTGACACAATTGTACATACTGTAAGAATTAATATATGATATATTAATCCTGTTTTCAAAGTGATTGCAGGCGATTAAAAATGCAAGGAAATGTATTTATGAAAAGCGTTCAGATTCAATTACTGTGTAGAAGGCTAAGTGGATCTTACAAAATAGGTAATTTACTAAAGGCATAAAACACGTTAGAAGGTCACGTGTGCATGAGTGAGGGCAGAGAAGTCACACGGAGTTTAATAACTAAACAGACTTAGTGGTGGGAATCTATCTAAATGCATTTGGCTGCAGTTAAGATTCTGTGGCAGTAGGTATTTTGGGGAGCATAGAGCAATAAGCCTTTTTTTGCAGCTCAGCAGCTTGAAAGAAACCTACATATAATGGGGACTTACTCTCATGCACCAGACAATATGCATAAAGTGTCTCAAAAATGTAATGCTTATTTTAACAATAAAATTGGAATTGGTTTAACATTCAGTTCAATGTGATTAACACTCTGCAAGGGAGAAAATATTACTGAATGTTCACTCTAAACCTGGAGAGGTAGGAACTATTATTTCATTTCTAGCAACAAATGAAGAACCTACAGCTCAGAGAAGCAGCATCGCATGGAAGTTAAACTGATGATCTAGAACCAGACGTGTGCACTTGAAAATCAGCTCAGACGATATGTGTGTGTTCTGCAGGTTCTACCTTTACCCTGGTGATCGGTGCCCCTTCAGGAGCGGAGTAGCTCTACCATGAGTGCATTCATATGTTTATCCTTAGTTTTTTCCCCCAAGAGCAATGAATTATGGAGCACACATTTGCTGTTCCCATAAATTGATAATTGTTATTTACTTAGATGTTCAGTGATGCTCTGTGCTCAAAATGAACAGATTTCTGATGGGAGGTATTCCTTCAACATTTTGTAGTTCAGTTTTCTCATTTATTACATATGAACACATAAATATATTTACGATTTTTGTTTTAGTAAGAATAGAACAATGTGTACTAATAAAACAATTAGTAGAATAATATGCATATGTGTACTATGTTTTTCTTACCAAGGAATAAGTTTATTGCTGCTGCAGCTGCTGCTGCTGCTGCTGCTGCTGCTAAGTCACTTCAGTCATGTCTGACTCTGTGCGATCCCATAGACGGCCTCCCACCAGGCTCCCCTGTCCCTGGGATTCTCCAGGCAAGAACACTGGAGTGGGTTGCCATTTCCTTCTGCAATGCACGAAAGTGAAAAGTGAAAGGGAAGTTACTCAGTTGTGTCCGATTCCTAGCGACCCCATGGACTGCAGCCTACCAGGCTCCTCCGTCCATGGGATTTTCCAGGCAAGAGTACTGGAGTGGGGTGCCATTGTCTTCTCCATAAGTTTATTGAGGGTCAGGTAAATAGGTAATTTTAATGACATGCAATATATAATAATAACTTATTGATTTGTTATGCTAAAAAATAATTCTGGACCTTTTCAGTGACCTCTGCCTAATACCACATTTTCTTCTCTGAACTTCTCCTGGAACTGTTGAATCTTAGTTCAGATTGCACAACTATGAATCAAATAGGAGAATGTTGTTGTTGTTCAGTCACTAACTTGTGTCTGACTCTGTGACCCCATGGACTGCAGCCCGCCCGGCTCCTCTGTCCTTCACTATGTCCCAGAGTTTGCTCAAACTCATGTCCATCAAGTCGGTAATGCTGCTAACCATTTCATCCTCTGTTGCGTCCCTCTCCTCCTGCCCTCAGTCTTTCCCAGCATCAGATCTTTCCCAATGAGTTGGCTCTTTGCATCAGGTGGCCAAAGTATTGGAACTTCAGGTTCAACATCAGTCCTTCCAATGAACACCCAGGATTTATTTCTTTAAGGATGGACTGGTTGGATCTCCTTGCAGTCCAAGAGACTCTTAAGACTCTTCTCCGGCACCACAATTCAAAAGCCTTAATTCTTCAGTGCTCAACAGTAAAATCTATATAATAAGAAGCTATATGTGGAATTGTTCTCAACTAAAAATTACTCAATAAATAAGCCATTGATTTAAACATATTAACATCTTTTTTCTTTGTAGTTCGAGTGTACATACCACCTTTCAATACTTATAGCTAAGATTATAGGTACTTATTTTTGTATGTATTTTAAAAATAAATGATGAGTACTTATAAGATGAAAATTCAAAATTACAAAATCTGGTTTTAGACTGTCATTAAAATCTATTTGTATGAGTCTTGAAATTTCTTCTTAAATATTTATTAAAATTCAGTTTCTGCAGTATAACTTAAATGTGCTGAAAGAAATCGACACATTTTTCACATGAAGATCTTATTAGAGTGAAATTGTATTCTGCTCCATCTGTGTATCATGGCTCATCAATAACTTAAGCAATGTAGAACTTTTACATTTAATGTCTTCACTAGGTAAGGAAATGGAATATAGGAATATTTCTATGGGTTTTGAATCTCTGTTTTTTTTTTTTTTTAATTCAGCACAAAGTTGAGATGATACACAGGCATATTACTGCAGCTATATCACAGAACATAATGAATGAAATCATATAAGGATAGATAAAAATGCCTCTTGATAGCTTCCTGTGTCAGCATGTTAAAAGATTATTGATGGTAGAAACCTCAAAGAAGCTTAAGAACAGCTAAGGAGCCAAAAGAAACAACTTAAATGGAAAAAAAAATCTGTCCCAGTTTATTTCCCACAAATTGGGTGTGCAACTGAGAATATGTCAAAATAGGGTCATGCCAAGAAAGTAAACACCTCCCTCAAAGTTAGAAACGGCACTGTCTATACAATAATAAATATTATATGACATATACACTTCATAATAGGAAGGTTTCCCTCATAGCTCAGGTGGTAAAGCATCTACCTGCAATGCAAGAGATCTGGGTTCAATTCCTGGGTCCAGAAGATCCCCTGGAGAAGGAAATGGCAACCCACTCCAGAATTCTTGTCTCGAGAATCCCATGGACAGAGGAGCCTGGAAGGCTACAGTCCATGAGGTTGCAAGAGTCCAACATGATTTAGCAACTAAAACAACAAACAAAATTCATAATAAATTAATATCCATGTAACAACAGAGTACTAATAAGTTTCAGCTCTTCTATACTGATCAAATATTAGTTTATTAAATTCAGAGGTAGGAATTCCACTAAGCAATTGCAAATTAAAATATACAGACATTAGACAATTAGAGTTTTTGAGATGAAAAGGACATACGCAAAGGAAACTGGGAATATTTTCTACCAAGTAACAGAGAAAACTCTGGGGTGGTAATTTTAAGATTTTTGAAGTAGTAAGACCAATGAATATATTCAAAACTTCATCTTCTCATCCTATTTTAATACTGTGGCTTTTGGTTATATTCATTTCCTCACAATCGTTAGAGAACAAATACTAGGTAAAAACCCCAACCTGAGCCATGTGTTATAAATGGATAATGAATTATGTTAATTTCTGAGAATCTACAACAAAGTTGAACTCTGTTTGAAAAGGATGTATACCTATGAAGATGATATTAAAAAACATGTTTTGAATTAACTTTAAAATACCAAAAAAGATCAAAGTTGTTGTTAAGAGGCACCAGTAAATGGAGACTATGTGTGCCTGTCTGAATCTTCAAAGCAGATGATCACAAATGACATTCTCTTATCCAAACAGGAGTATAACTGAGGAAATTTAGTTACTCATCCTAAAGAACTTGGAGAGCCCTAAAGAAATGAATTTTACTTGAGAGATTTGTATCTAAGATTGAAACGCTGATTTTAATGTCTAGGATAAAGGACATCCACATGAAAAGTGCGTTAGAAAGAAAACTTTCTGTAGGTGGGAAAGATTGAAGTGGGAAATGCATTCCAAGTGGTGTTTATTTTCCTGAAAAAGGGTCGAAGTGTAGGTTATCATGGTTTCTCTCAGCACATTCCAATCCAGAGAAGCAAGAATAGGGTTAAATGATAGTTGCTACCTAAAGAGGAGACTAATGTCAAATTATAACAGATGACAATGCCAGGAGATGTACGGTTAAAGATGGGCAGAATAACTGGCTGGAGAATACTATCCTGCAGCACCACTGGTGTTTGCTGAGGAATCAGTCTTGAAAAATAGAGTTACTTTGCAATCAATATGACTGAGGAGTCATGGACTGAATAAATCATTTTTAACTCTATAGCTTCCAAAACACTGTTGGAGGCATACTAAAGTTCACCACATTGACAGTGTTGTTTGGAGACTATGTACACTTTGTTATGTCTGATCTTTTGAAACTATGTGGTTTGTGATTTTTTTTCCTTTTAGCATAAAAGGCAAGGGACTCTTGTCAGCTGATGTGGTTAAGAGGTGGAGTTAAATACAGAATTCTTTCAGAAACTATTAAGTAAATCACAACAGTAAGAACTTCCTTTCTAGTTTCTACGTCGTCATAAGGGTCAAGATTCGGTTTCGATGTTTGACCTCATCCCTCTCCTTCAGACCTTGGAAGCTGTTTCTTCTTGTTTAGAGTTCTGGTTAAAGCAAGCATCCCAACCAGCAGAATTTACATAAGAAATAGATATGCCTCAGTCCAGAGATAGAATACATATGCCACGTGGGAAATCAAAGATTCCTAATGGGTTCTTGATAAATATTTGGACCTTCTGTATCAGCCCCACCTTTTTTAGAATAATCACAATTGACCTGTAGCTGCAATTGGAAATGGCAAGAAAAGGATACGAGAGGCAGTAGTTCTGTATTTGGAGCTGGTGTTTTGGCAGGAAACAAAGACTGGCTGGGACCTGGGATGGTTTGCTGCAGGGCTTGCAGCTGGACAAACGTCTCCTAAAGCAACAAAATAC
>NW_011494805.1:2856981-2859470 GCF_000754665.1 Bison bison bison | reverse complement strand
TACAGAGAAACTAGTACAGATACATTTGACTTTGAAGGCCAGTGGGACTTGGTTAGAGGACTTTCACAGGACTGGGGAAACAGACTCGTGGAGGGCACAACAAAACCTTGTGTGAACCAGAACCCAGGAGAAAGGAGCAGTGACCCCCACAGGAGACTGAGCCAGACTTGCTGTGAGTGTCTGGGAGCTTCCAGTGGAGCTGTGGGCCAACCATGGCCTGCCACAGGCTCAGGGGCACTGACTGCCAGTCCTGGGAGCCAGCGCATGCTGGCATAAGTCAGGAAAGGAATCCATACAACAGGGAGGGAACACAGCCCACCCATCAGCAGAAAATTGGATTTAAGATTTACTGAGCATGGCCTTGCCCACCAGAGCAAAACCTAGTTTTCCCTACAGCTGGTCCCTCCCAACAGGAAGCTTCCACAGGCTTCTTATCCTCATCCATCAGAGGGCAGGCAGAATGAAAACCACAATTACAGAAAACTAACCAAACTGACCACATGGATCACAACCTTGTCTAACTCAGTAAAATTACAAAGCAATCCATGTAGGGTCACCCAAGACAGACGGGTCATGGTGGAGAGTTCTGACAAAACATGGTCCACTGGAGAAGGGAATGGCAAACCACTTCAGTATTCTTGCCTTGAGAACCCCATGAACATTATGAAAAGCAAAAAGATAGGACACTGAAAGATGAACTGCCCAGGTTGGTGGGTACCTGATATGCTTTTAGAGAAGAGTAGAGAAATAGCTCCAGAAGGAATGAAGAGGCTGAGCCAAAGCAGAAACAATGCCCAGTTGTGGATGTGACTGGTGGTGAAAGTTAAGTTCAATGCTGTAAAGAACAATACTGCATAGAAACCTGGAATGTTAGGTCCATGAATCAAGGTAAATTGGAAGTGATCAAACAGGAGATGGCAAGAGTGAACACTGAAATTTTAGGAATCAGTGAACTAAAATGAACCGGAATGGGCAAATTTAATTCAGATGACCATAACATCTACTACTATGGGCAGGAATCCCTGAGAAAAAGGCATCAGTTCTTCAGCACTCAGCTTTCTTTATGGTCCAACTCTCACATCCATACATGACTACTGCAAAAACCATAGCTTTCACTAGACAGACCTTTGTCAGCAAAATAATGTCTCTGTTGTTTAATAAGTTGTCTAGGTTGGTCATAGCTTTTCTTCCAGGGAGCGTCTTTTAATTTCATGACTGCAGTCACCATCTTCAGTGATTTTGGAGCTCCCCAAAAATAGTCTCTCACTGTTTCCATTGTTTACCATCTATTTGCTATGAAGTGATTTCACAGTCATTATTTACAAAACAGAGATCATTCTGTTGTTTTTGAGATTGCATCCAAGTACTGCATTTCAGACTCTTCGACCTAGATAGCATATTGAAAAGCAGAGACATTACTTTGCCAACAAAGGTCCATCTACTCAAGGCTATGGTTCTTGCAGTGGTCATGTATGGATGTGAGAGTTGGACTGTGAAGAAGGCTGAGCACTGAAGAATTGATGCCTTTGAACTGTGGTGTTGGAGAAGACTCTTGAGAGTCCCTTGGACTGCAAGGAGATCCAACCAGTCCATGCTGAAGGAGATCAGCCCTGGGTGTTCTTTGGAAGGAATGATGCTAAAGCTGAAACTCCTGTACTTTGGCCACCTCATGCGAAGAGTTGACTCATTGGAAAAGACTCTGATGCTGGGAGGGATTGGGGGCAGAAGGAGAAGGGAACAACAGAGGATGAAATGGCTGGATGGCATCACTGACTCGATGGACGTGAGTCTGAGTGAACTCCAGGAGTTGGTGATGGACAGGGAGGCCTGGTGTGCTGCGATTCATGGGGTTGCAAAGAGTCGGACACGACTGAGCGACTGAACTGAACTGACTGATTTACAAAACATGGGGTGAGCAAGTCTGAACATGCCATCTTGGCTAATTTCCTCTCTCTCCACACCACGCCTGTCCTCACCCTATCTAAGGAACCCTTGGGGAGCTATCAAGGGCATCTGTTACTCTTTTTGTCTCTCTCTTGCATCAGCGTGAGTCTTGGTAAAGCCTTGTGTAAATCTCTCTTCTGGCCTCATCAGTTTCTATTGATTAAAGAGTCCAAGAACTCTAATTGGTAGCAAATTTATAGCTTGTTATTTCTGATGCAGATTTATCCCACCTGGTCACTTTATTTAAAGCAAACAAAATTAATCCTTTATCTAATTTAGTATATGCCAATTGCATAATTTCTTCAGGTTTAGAAATTTGCCTTTCAAAGTGATGCTCAGTCACATGTCTGTCTGTTCAGGGGAAGTAGCTGTTTCTCTAAGTACTAACAGGTGAGGAGGGGCAGCGACGTTTACATGTGCAAGTCTTCCTGTGCCTGGGAGCTACCATTGCCATTCAGTAGATATAGGTCTGCTACCAAGAGAGATCAGGAAGATGTCATTCTTTTTAAGCACAAGAACTGTCCAGTGAGTAAGGAGCGCCAAGG
>NW_011494805.1:2848513-2856881 GCF_000754665.1 Bison bison bison | reverse complement strand
GCCAAATATCGAAATGAATCCACCACAGGTATACATGTGTTCCCCACCCTGAACCCTCCTCCCTCCTCCCTCCCCACACCATCCCTCTGGGTCGTCCCAGTGCACCAGCCCCAAGCATCCAGTATCGTGCATCGAACCTGGACTGGCAACTCATTTCTTATATGATATTTTACATGTTTCAATGCCATTCTCCCAAATCTTCCCACCCTCTCCCTCTCCCACAGAGTCCATAAGACTGTTCTATACATCAGTGTCTCTTTTGCTGTCTCATATACAGGGTTATTGTTACCATCTTTCTAAATTCCATATATATGCGTTTGTATACTGTATTGGTGTTTTTCCTTCTGGCTTACTTCACTCTGTATAATAGGCTCCAGTTTCATCCACCTCATTAGAACTGATTCAAATGTATTCTTTTTAATGGCTGAGTAATACTCCATTGTGTATATGTACCACCGCTTTCTTATCCATTCATCTGCTGATGGGCATCTAGGTTGCTTCCATGTCCTGGCTATTATAAACAGTGCTGCGATGAACATTGGGGTACACGTGTCTCTTTCCCTTCTGGTTTCCTCAGTGTGTATGCCCAGCACTGGGATTGCTGGATCATAAGGCAGTTCTATTTCCAGTTTTTTAAGGAATCTCCACACTGTTCTCCATAGTGGCTGTACTAGTTTGCATTCCCACCAACAGTGTAAGAGGGTTCCCTTTTCTCCACACCCTCTCCAGCATTTATTGCTTGTAGACTTTTGGATCGCAACCATTCTGACTGGTGTGAAATGGTACCTCATAGTGGTTTTGATTTGCATTTCTCTGATAATGAGTGATGTTGAGCATCTTTTCATGTGTTTGTTAGCCATCTGTATGTCTTCTTTGGAGAAATGTCTATTTAGTTCTTTGGCCCATTTTTTGATTGGGTCATTTATTTTTCTGGAGTTGAGCTGTAGGAGTTGCTTGTATATTTTTGAGATTAGTTGTTTGTCAGTTGCTTCATTTGCTATTATTTTCTCCCATTCTGAAGGCTGTCTTTTCACCTTGCTAATAGTTTCCTTTGATGTGCAGAAGCTTTTAAGGTTAATTAGGTCCCATTTGTTTATTTTTGCTTTTATTTCCAATATTCTGGGAGGTGGGTCATAGAGGATCCTGCTGTGATGTATGTCGGAGAGTGTTTTGCCTATGTTCTCCTCTAGGAGTTTTATAGTTTCTGGTCTTATGTTTAGATCTTTAATCCATTTTGAGTTTATTTTTGTGTATGGTGTTAGAAAGTGCTCTAGTTTCATTCTTTTACAAGTGGTTGACCAGATTTCCCAGCACCACTTGTTAAAGAGATTGTCTTTAATCCATTGTATATTCTTGCCTCCTTTGTCAAACATAAGGTGTCCATAGGTGCGTGGATTTATCTCTGGGCTTTCTATTTTGTTCCATTGATCTATATTTCTGTCTTTGTGCCAGTACCATACTGTCTTGATAACTGTGGCTTTGTAATAGAGCCTGAAGTCAGGTAGGTTGATTCCTCCAGTTCCATTCTACTTTTTGTTTGTTTTAAAGTTGCTTTTAAATCTGTACCCTTTTCTGAACCACAATCTCTTATCTCCTGTTAACCAGTTTTACAACCTTCCTTTCCCAAGGATAATCAACATTTTCAGACCTGTGTTTATCTTTCCAGATTTTTTTTCCTTTCAACATGTATATTTATCTGTCAACTACCTGTATATGTGTGTGTAATAAAAACAGGTACAAAAATATATTTGTATCCATTTATGTATTTGTATTATTTTTCAATTTGCATGTATCATTCCAAAACTTTCTTTTCATTTAAAAATATGCCATGGAGATCATTCCATGTCTGTTCATGTAGTGCTTTTTAATCACTGTATAATATTCCATAACATGGAATTAATAATCCTTATATTGGTGATCAAGTTATTTGCAGTTACTTATTAATATTCACAAGCCTGTAATGAGCATATTTGTTGATAGTTATTCTGTACCTAGGCATATATTTCTGTAGAAAGAGGATTGATGATAGAACTACTGAGTTAAAGGATGTAAGCAATAGTCACTGCCAAATTATATTTTAAAAGCCTATAAAAAGTTTGTCTCTACCAGAGTGTATAAAATCACATGTCTTTTCACATTCTCACCAACCCTGAATGTGATCGATATATTTTTCTTTTAAATTTCTACCAGACTTATGGGTGGAAACACTTCTTTTTTTTTTAACTTTTCAGGTGACCATGGAAGTTGAAAACACTTGTATCAGATTCTTAGGCATTTGTGGCCCCTCTTTTTAATTTGTCTGCTCATAGTCTTTGTCCATTTTGTCTTACTTATTTAGACATCGTATTGAATTGCTGTAAATGAAAGTCATATGGAAGAAATCACACCCAAGTAACTGTGATTGGACCACAGCAGGAATCATCTCAATGTGAAACGGTATAATGTATGCAGATGATAACACTCTAATGGCAGAAAGTAAAGAGGAACTAAAGAGCCTCTTGATGAGATTGAAAGAGGAGTAAAAAAAGCTGACTTGAAAATCAATATTAAAAAAAGAAAATGAAAATCATAGTATCTGGTCCCTTCACTTCATGGCAAATAGAAGAGGACACAGTAGAAGCATGACAGATCTTGTTTTCTTGGGCTCTAAAATCACTGTACACGGTGGTTGCAGCCATGAAATTAAAAATCTCTTGCTCCTTGGAAGAAAAGTTATAACAAACACAGACAGCATATTAAAAAGCAGAGACATCACTTTGCTGACAAAGGTCCATATAGTCAAAGCTATGGTTTTTCCAGTAGTCCATGTACAGATGTGAGAGTTGGGCCATAAAGAAGGCTGAGCTCCCAAGAATTGAAGCTTTCGAACTGTGGTGTTGGACAGGACTCTTGAGAGTCCCTTAGACTGCAAGTAGATCAGGTCAGTCAATCCTAAGGGAAATCAGCCCTGAATATTCATTGAAAGGACTGATGCTGAAGCTAAAGCTCTTACACTTTGCTCACCTGATACAAAGAGTTGACTCATTGGAAAGATCCTGATCTTGGGAAAGACTGGAGACAAAAGGAGAAGGGGGCAACCGAGGATGAGATGACATAGCATGGCCTACTCAGTGGGCATGAGTTAGAGCAGACTCCAGGAGACAGTGGAGGACAGAGGAGCCTGATATTTTGCGGTCCATGGGGTCACAGATTTGGACAAAATTAGCAACTGAACAACAGTAACAATGATGAACTTTTTAACCCTTAAATAAGAAAGTTTGTGCTATTGGGTAAGACACCAATTGATATCCTGTCCTGTGCTTATGACTATGGTCTGCTTGGAATATTCTGAGAATATCCTGGTAATCATCCAGGCAAATTTTAGTACTACTAGAAATTGAAACATATTTTTTTGTGATTTTATTCAAATATTTACTCTGTTTGGAATTGATCTAACTAGAGTATTGCTATTTTTTAAGTAGAAGTACAAAGTAGAGACGGAGAAGACAATGGCACCCCACTCCAGTACTCTTGCCTGGCAAATCCCATGGACGGAAGAGCCTGGAAGGCTGCAGTCCATGGGGTCGCTGAGGGTCAGACACGACTGAGCAACTTCACTTTCACTTCACAAAGTAGAGAAGGGAAGAATATAAAAGCCAACAATATAAAAAATTGTGTAATAAAATACGAATATATTACAGAATCCAGTTAGTAATTACTATAAACATTCAATCAAAATGAAATCATTTTATTCAGTAGAACTCTTTTTTAAGAAATAATAGTTAAATTATCATGTGAGAGTATTTTTCAGTGATATTTTTTGAGACCTTTAAGCTCTGACAATGAAGATTGAAAAATGGCTCTAATAGTTAATGAATTCTCACAAGAGCCAAAAAATTTCTTTTTTAAAATGATTGCATTTGTGTCTGTAAATCTTGAGCTAAATTATAACTATCATTTCTCTTAATCCTCATCCAAGAATAGAATTCAGTTGCCCTTGGTTTTTCATTGTGAGTGCAAAATACACACTTATTTTTCTCATCTTGTGGAGGGGTAGAGGTCAATGGGAAGAGAAAAGAATGCAAAACAAAACATGTATTCAGCGATATCTGAATAAACTCACTTGTATCTGTATCTATTTCTGCCACATTTGAATTGAAGTTTCACAGTATAGAAATGTAAATCCCTAGTTAATTATGCAAACAAGCCATCATGCTCAGGTATGCTACATTTTCAGATTGTTTTGAGGACTGTGCTCGCTGGCAAAGATAAAGAGTGAATAATAGAGGTATTGTCTGCTCACTGTCAAAATGCGTATTTTAGTAGGAGTAATCAGTTGAAAACAATCAATGCAATGCTGGGAGCAGCTGCAGTGTGCCTTTATGGAACACGATAAATTCAAATTAATTAATCCAAAATGAATTACAAATTATTTTTGTAAACTACACATCGATCCTTAAGGGTTATTTAAACAGTTGAACTTGATGGCGTTTGCCCCATCTGCCACAACAGATGCTTTATTCCAATATGAATATTAAATGAATTTTGAAGGCAATTTCCATAATTATAAGAAACATTTACAAAATGGAGAAAAGACAACAGTTTCTCTGATAACTGGGAATACTTTTCTGTAAATTTTATCATGAAAGGTATTAAAAATATAAAGCATAACACAAACCTAAGTTTAACTTTTGAACACAAGGACTTTAAGAACCCCTCACAAAGATAACTTTCAGTGTTAGCTTTTCCCGATAGTTTATTTAAGAACTTTAAAGATTAGCTGTTTTTAAAAGATTTGGTTGAATTTACTATCCTGTTTCTAAATGACACATTTCACTTTTATTTGCCATGAGTTACTTGTAGACTCATGTCTTTCTTTTGATTTTGGACTGTTGTAGACAATCATATTTGGCATGCATAGTAACCTTCTATTTTCAATGAGAGAAATTTTCAAAGTCTCATATTGCCATAAGCGGTCCCAGGCATTTAAGAGAGATTTAAGACACTGCATGAATAAGGTCTCTAAGAAAGAATATGAAATGAACGCATTGAAGAAATACACATAAAGAATGATTTGTTTGTAAGAATAGATTACTAAGAACCAAGAAGCAAATGTGAAACAGTAAAGGCAACACTGTATGCGATGATGTGCACTGCATATATTGTTTGTGATTTGACAATGAGCTGTACACCACTGAGAGAAACAGCAAACGTAACTCGGTAGATCAGAGCCAGGAAGTATTATGCAACAGTTAGAAGCAACAGGATATATGCAAGATAGCAACAGAGATCAATCTTTAAAGTACAGTATTCAGCGATCAGTGTAGAAAACAGAAAGTCAGTTTTAATTGATACATTTTTATCTTCATTGCAGCGATATATTACCGCTTCTATGCATTCTTGATATTTCTGGAAGCCTGGCAATTTTAATCTTATATAGACGGTATGGGACACAATCAAGACACTTGACCACATTGCTTCTTGCTTTTAAAACTTCTGAGGCAGCACCAAAGACACACACAGCCTAGAGTTAGTTATTTCTAGGTGCAACTATGGTAAACAATCTGCCTGCTAGTGTGGGAGGTACTAGAGACTCAGGTTCAAAACCTGAGTCAGGAAGATCCTCTGGAGTAGGAAATGGCAACCACCTCCAGTATTCTTGCCTGGAAAATTCCAGAGGCAGAGGAGCCTGGCAGGCTACAGTCCATGAGATCACAAAGAGCTGGACATGACTGAGCACATCAAACATTATGAGGTTTTTAGTCTGTCTTAAAAATTTCTCTTTAATTGGAGGAAAATTGCTTTACAATATTGTGTTGGTTTCTGCCATATATAAACATGAATCAGCCGTAGGAATACATCTGTCCCCTCCCTCTTGAACCTCTCTACCACATCTCACCGCGCACCACCCCTTTAAGCTGTCACAAAGCACTAGATTGGAGCTCCCTGCAACATAAAAATTCCCACTAGCTATCTAATTTTGCATATGTATATATTGCCAGGAAGATCCCCTGGAGGAGGACATGACAACCCACTGCAGTGTTCTTGCCTGGAGAATCCCATGGACAGAGGAGCCTGGTGGGCTACGGTCCATGGGGTCGCAAAGAATCAGACACGACTGAAGCAACTTGGCATGCGCTCAATGTATTCGTGTATCAGTGCCGCCCTCTCAGCTCACCCCACCCTCTCCTTCCCTGCCCTGTGCGCACAAGTCTGCTTATGTTTGCATCTCTACTGGTGTCCCGCAGGTAGTTTTAAGTTTTATCTGTACCATCTTTCTGCTGCCACGTCGCTTCAGTCGTGTCCAACTCTACGCGACCCCATAGACGGCAGCCCACCAGGCTCCCCCGTCCCTGGGATTCTCCAGACAATAACACTGGAGTGGGTTGCCATTTCCTTCTCCAATGCATAAAAGTGAAAAGGGAAAGTGAAGCCGCTCAATCGTGTCTGACTCCTAGCGATCCCATGGACTGCAGCCTACCAGGCTCCTCCGTCCATGGGATTTTCCAAGCGAGAGTACTGGAGTGGGTTGCCAATGTATGCATTAACTTAGATATTTGTTTTTCTGACTGACTTCTCTATGTATACTCAGCTCTAGGTCCATCCACCTCATTAGAACAGAGTCAAGTGCATTCCTTTTTATGGCTGAGTATTATTCCAGCAGGCATATGTATTAAGAGCACAACTTCTTACCCATTCATCTGTCAGTGAGGGGTTTCCATGTCCTAGCTATTGTGAATGGAACACTGGAGTACACGTATCTTTTTCACTTGTAGTTTCCTCAGGGAACATGCCCAGTAGGGGGATTATTGGGTCATATGGTTGTTTTTTTCCTAGTTTTTTTTTTAATGAATCTCCATATCGTTTTCCATAGTGGCTGTTTCAATTTACATGCTCATTAACAGAGCGAGAGGGTCCCCCTTTTTCCACACTCATTCCAACATTTGTTGTTTGTGGATGTGCTTGATAATGGCTATTCTGTGTGGTGTGAGGTGATACCTCAATATAGTTTTGATCTGCATCTCTCTATTAAGGAGCAATTGGTGTTTTTGAACTGTGGTGTTGGAGAAGACTCTTGAGAGTCCCTTGGACTGCAAGGAGATCCAACCAGTCCATCCTGAAGGAAGTCAGTCCTGATTCTTCTTTGGAAGGACTGATGCTGAAGCTGAAACTCCAGTACTTTGGCCACCTGATGCAAAGAACTGACTCATTGGAAAAGACCCTGATGCTGGGAAAGATTGAGGGCAAGGGGAGGAGGGGACAACACAGGGTAAGATGGTTGGATGGCATGACTGACTCAGTGGACATGACCTTGAGTAGGCTCCGGGAGCTGGTGATGGACAGGAAATATTGGTATGTTGCAGTCTATGGGGTCACAAAGAGTCAGACATGACTGAGTAACTGAACTGAACTGAATAATGAGTGATGCTGAGCATCTTTTCATGTATTTTTTAGCCATTTGTATATCTTCTTTGGAGAAATGTCTGTTTAGGTCTTCTTCCCATGTTTTGATTGGGTTGTTTGTTTTTCTGATATTGACTTGAACAAACTGCTTGTATATTTTGGAGAGTAATCCTTTGTCAGTGGTTTTGGTTGCTATCATTTTCTCCCATTCTGAGGATTGTCTTTCTACTTTGTTTATAGTTTCCTTTGCTGTGCAAAAGTTTTTTAAAGTTTAAGTAGGTCCCATTTGTTTTATAATTTCTATCTTATATCTAGGTCATTAGGCTTCCCTGGTAGCTCAGAGGGTAAAACATCCAGCTGCAATGCAAGATACCTGGATTAGATGCTGGGTCAGTAAGACCCCCTGGAGAAGGGAATGGCTACCCAATCCAGTATTCTTGTCTTGAAGATTCCATGGACAGATAAGCCTGGCAGACTGCAGTCCATGGGGTCTCAAAAAGTAGGACATGGCTGAGCAATTGAGTGCAGGACAGCACATATGCTCAGAAGGATCAAATATGATCCATGCTGTGCGCTGTCATGAATAAGGATGACTGCCAAACATCGGTGTTCTGCATAAACTCCAGGTCTCCAACAATTTGACAACCTGTTCTTTTACTAACCCTTCATCACCAAGGCCTAGAGTACTTGTTAAACTTGTAACTTATGAAAAGAATTAAACAGAGGGAGTCACAGGTTGTTCGGTAATTTAAACTTTACAAATGAAACAAATCAAAGAAGACACTGCTACTTTGCTGAGTCTTATTACATCTGCTTCATGATTACAACTTCGAAGATGGCCTCTTTTAGGGAATATGCCACCTGATACTGACTATATCTGACGTTAAAGTTAGCCTTTGCCTGAATAAAACCCAATCAAAACATCACACCACTCTTTGAAACATATATATATATATATATATACTTTTAAATTTATAGAAAAATA
>NW_011494805.1:2830437-2848413 GCF_000754665.1 Bison bison bison | reverse complement strand
TAGACATTAATCACCTTTAAATGTATAAACAAGAGCAAGATAACAGAAATAGATTTTATTATGATGTATGTGGATATCTGATTCATGCTGGAAAAAAATTAAAGGATAAAAATATTTTCCTTAAAGATTTGTATGCCATATAAAAACGCAGAGTCATTCTGATGCTCTCCCCACTAAATGTTTTTAGCTGAATGTTTATGATGTACAAACAATTCCCTTTGAGACCTTGACTTGAATGAGCAAACATAAAATTTACTGAAAATAGCTCAGTATGACTCAGTTCTTCTTTGAAAAAGACATTCAATTGACTTCTTGGCTATTATCAAGATGAATACTTCAGCTTTGAGCGTCTCTCCCAAGTTTAGATTTTAGTAAATGTAAGGTTGTTCATTTTTTGAACATTTAACTGAAGCAAGTTAAAGGCTGTGCTATTCAGATTAACGATACGTATTACCTGTAAACTGAAATGTCATGCAGCAATTAAAGTGAAAAGAAACATTTTATGTGTTGGCAATCTATTTCTATTACTGCTTTAGCTATCTGATTTTTCTAAGGAACTGTAAAGAGCAAGATAGAGCATACTTATGTGCAAAGAATATCGATGTTGCATTATAAATGTTGCGAAATACATTTGAGGGTATATCCCAGTCCATAAAAGTGTTATCTATTAATGATTTTTATAATACATGTTTAAATTTTTTTTTCAATAGACTTTAATTCCATGGTATTTCCTGGCAAATAGTGAAATGAATGGTGACTCACTATTTAAGTGAGACTTCACCTACTTGACATCAAAAAGAGATTTGCAAGATCAATATTTAAAAAGTCCTAAAAATATGCTAAAAGAATTGTTAAAGGGAAGAACTTAGCAGAAATATGGGTTTTATTTTTTTTTAAAGACTGACCTGTGGGAAGCTCAGTGCTGCTTCCCTATGTCATCTCCTTTAATCCTTACAGAAGGTGGGTGTTCTAGCCCCAACGTTACTTCTGAGGAACACTAGGATCTTTACATCTCAGTCATCTTCCCAGAGTCATACAATCCCCCAAGATGTTGACAGGATTCAGTACCCCATGTTATTCCACTGGACAATGCCAACTGTGTTACATGGAGCCTTATATAGTATTGAAAAGAAATAATTTAAAAAATGTATTGAACTATAATTGATGTAAAATGTTGTGTTGATATCTGCTATACAGCAAAACACACATTCTCGTTCATCTTCTTGTCCATTACGGCTTATCAGAGGGCACTGAGTCCAGTTCCCTGTGCTGCACAGTAGGGTCTTGCTGTTCATCACTCCTGTATTCAGTAGCTTGTGTCTGCTCTTCCCAAGCTCCCAGTCCTTCTCTCCACCGTGCCCGCCCGCTCGGCAACCACACGGGCGTTCTCTATGTCTGCGAGTATGTTTCTGTTTTATAGATAACTCCATCTGTATCATCGGAGAAGGCAATGGCACCCCATCTATATCATATCTTAGATTCTGCATATAAATGCTGTCATACGGTATTTGTCTTTTCCTCTCTGACTCACTTCGCTTAGCACTCTAGTCTCTGGCCCAGCCGTGTTTTCTGGATGAGTAGTGTTTCATTGCATATTTGTACCAGGTTGAGTTTTTATGGCAATCCATGGTCAGATTTCTCTCAATATATTACCAGACCCCTTTTTTCCTTTAATTTTCTTTCTCTGTAAATGTCTTATGATATCTGTTCCTTTGTTCAGAACTCCATTTTGATTGTTTGGTCCACCTAGAAAATTCCACAGGATTTTTTCTTTTTTTAATAGTTAAATTTTTTTTTTTTTTTAGGGCTTAGAGTTCACAGCAAATTTGAGGGTACAGTAAAGCACTTTTCCACTGAATCCTTGTCCCCAAACATGCATACCCTCTCCCATTTCAAATATCCACTAGAGTACTTCATTTATTACAGTTCACATTTTCATTTTGTTAAAAATATTTTTAATTATTCTGAAGAGTTCTTCTCTGATCCATGGTGCTTAATCTCTGCATTTTGCTATTTTCCTGTTATCTCTCTGTTATGGATTTCTAGTTTAATCCCATTGTGGTCTGAGAGCAAATACTGCATGATTTCTACTTTTTTAAGTTTGTTAAAGTGTGCTTTATGGCCCAGAATATGGTGTCTTTTGGTGACTTTCCCACATGAGCTTGAGAAGAATGTGTATTCTGCTGTTGTCTGATGGAGTAGTCTACAGATGTCTTTATACCCATTGATGGTATTGCTGAGTTTAACTATATCTTTGCTGATTTTCTGTTTGCTGGACCTGCCCATTTCTGAGAGAAGGGTGTTAGTGTCTCCAACTATGATAATGGATTCATCTATTTCTCCTTGCAGTTCTGATGGTTTTTGCCTCACATAGCTTGCTGCTCTGTTTCAGGCACTTACATATTAAGATTATTGTATTTTTCTGAAGAATTGAGCCCTTTATCATTATGCAATACCCCTTCTTTATGTTTGATAATGTGTCTTCCTTTAAAATCTGTTTTATCTGAAATTAGTAAAGCTCTTCTTGCCTTTTATTGATTAGTGTTAATATGGCATATTTTTCTCTAAACATTTACGTTTAATTCATAGGTGTCTTATATTTTAAGTAAGTTTCTTGGCTTGGGGTTCACTCAGACAACTTTTATCATTTATTTCTTTAGGCCATTAACAACCACAATGATTATTAATAGAGTTGGATTAATATCTACCATATCTGTTACCTTTTTCTGTTTATTGACTTAATTCTTCGTCCCTACTTTTGGATTTCCACATCTATTTTTCTTCTTTTTGTTTTTGTAATTTAGCATTTTATATGATTCCATTTATCTCTATTATTGGTTTATTAGTTATGCTGTTTTTAACTTTTTTTCTTCTTTTTTTTATGGCTGCCCTGGAATATGTAGTATTTATAGTTAATCCAAATCTACTTTCAAATACCACTGCATCACTTCATGGGTAGTGTGAATACCTTATAATAAAATAATACTAATTCCTCCCACTTGCCTCTCGTGATCATGAGTGTCGTTCAGTCCTGATACATATTCATACAGAAGCATACAAACACAGACACAAAGGATACACATGCCACCAAGTACATGTTTTTATTATTTTGATATTGATACTAGTTTTTGAGGATTCTTACTAGTTTTTGAATTTTTTATACTTATTTTTTCAAAGACTTCTGTTTTCTTAAGTCATGTTTAGAATAGGAGCTATTGGTAGTAAAGTTTGTGAAGACAATACATATGGAAAAAATATTTTAGAATAATTACAATTAAATTCCCATTGCGTTGTCCTTAAAAATAAACAAGCAGACATTAAATAAAATTTTCTATCCTATAAAGAGATATTTGATCTCATCTTTTAAAGAATTAAAGAATATTTACACAAGGTTTGTAGCAAATGTTTTATTAAGTAAATTACTTGCTCATGTGATTTTTTTCTCCTTTGTTTTGTTAATAATTTTCAGGAACAGATGAATTAAGTTAATCATCTACTTCAGACGATTAAATATTGTTTTCAGTCCAGTTGATGTCTCTGTTGATTAAAATTTTATTTTTCTTTCATTCTAATGTCATTCTCCACTCTTTCTTCTAATCTTTTGTTAACATCCTTTGAAGTTATAAAATGTTTTTATACATGTATATTTAATTTGCCTAACATAAATGCCACTGCTATACAACTAATTCTTGTTTCCATGTTTTCCTTCTTCTGTACTATAAGCTCTTTCAAAAATAGATTTATCATTTATTATTTTGGATTTTTGTTTTTTTTCTTATTTTCTGTTGTTACTGTTTTAAAGATATAAGCCACTCTGGAGTGATGTTAAAAATAATTTAGAGTTAGAAATAATCTTCTGAATTTAGTTTTTATTTTCCTGTAATATGTAGATACTATAGTAATTGATGATTCAGAAAATTAAGGTTTAACTGTCACAGGCTGAATGCTTCTGTTTCCTTCAATCTTCCTCCAGATTCACATGCTAAATGTTTCCTCCAAATCTCTCTACTAAAACGCTAACTTCTAGTGTGGCTGTATTTGGAAGTGGGCGCTATAAGGAAGCAATTAAGGTTGTTATTTCATAAAAGGAATATGCTTCTATAGGATTTGAGTCCTTATAAGAAGACACATCAGAAAGGGCTTGTACTCTCTTGCACAAATAAAAGGTTCATATAAGCACCCATCAAGACGGCGGCTGCTTAGACACCAAGAGAAGAGGCCTCGGAGTGCAGCCTGCTACGCTGCCACCTTGCGTGGACTTGCAGCCTCTGGAGCCGTGAGGCGTCAGTTCCTGTTTCTGCCACCTAGTTTGTGCTATTTTGGTATGGCAGCCCAAACAGATTGATGCAATGCCTTGTTGTTGTTGCTGCTTTCTTGCTTAACTCTGTGCCATGAATCACACTCTTCTCCATCTAGACCGCGCCATATCTTAAACAGTTTGGTGGCCATATCAAAATCTTTTGAGAAGTATTTTCAAAATTTCTCATTTTCCCTCAGGCTTCAGGCAAGTGAGGTTATTTTACTGATGGAAAGAATCCTACCTCATTCATATTAATATTGCAAAAAAGTTGAAGTAGTCTTCCCTCACCCAAAACAGCTAGAAATTCAACAATATTTTCTTAAGACTGTTAGTTGTCCCTTTAATTTAGCTTTTTGAGATCCATGAGTTGAGGCTTACCTACAACAGATACATCTGAGATGCTGTGAAAAATTTAACATTACTGGCCTGTACTACCATCGGAATCAGTAGTGCCTTAATAAGGAGAGTAGAATATGAGTTAATGACAGATTCTTCAGGACATTATTTCACATCTTAGGCATGTTAAAGTTTAATATTCATATAGATAAAGCATTGGGAAATATGTAAATATATATAAAACTCTACAGAAATTGAGTTTTTATTCTTCAAAACAGTTCATTTTTATAACAAGGTATACCCTTGATCTTAATATACATCTGGGCTATTTTCTCATAAGCTGAAATAAAATATTTTCTCTGTTTCAGAGCTGATAATCAGAACTACTTGAGAAGGAACAATAAATGTTTTGGAAGAATCAACTTTTTATGACTAGTAGTATAATTCCCTGAAAGCATCTTTTAATATTTTTGTTTATAGTACAATTTTCTGAAAGGTAATAAAAAAGACAAATCTTTAAAAAGGCAGTATAGACACAAAGAAAGCACTGGACATTTTATAGAAAGAAAACAATACAGTAAAGTGGTGGGCACACATACAAGCAATGTAGATTTATGTCAAATGACTAAATGCATCTATCTACTATGCAAAACTTTCCTAAACCAAACTTGGAGTATTTTTATATTAGTTAATATACTAAATAACTACTATACTACTAAATTTTAATGTATCTCATTTTTGTTTACAATACTAGTTTTCTGAATAGCACAAAGTTGTGTTTCTAACCACACAGTACAAGAAGGGTATAGGTTGATTATACTATCTTTTAGATGAATCGCTTCACTCTGCTTTTACCAATACACCCTGCAAGAGCTACTAACCTGCTCCACATTATAAATGCACTGCTCTTATAAATAATGGAGATTTCCTCCATATTTCTGCAATAGATCCATTGCTAGTCAAAGTATAGTAGGCTGCACTTTTAAGGTATTTTTCGCTCTTTGTAAATATCGTGTGAGGTTGAAAGGAGTTGTACTCACGACCTGAAAGGAGGTTCAGATGGTATTGTGTGATGGAATAGCCATTTCACTCCATATTCCTATTATTAAGTTATTTGTGCCCTATGGCACTTCAGGTGAGCCCTACATCCTCAAATGCTCCATGTGAAACGTCCATGTAAAATCAGCACTCATAAATGAGTTTCACCAGATCTTTCAAATTATCATCAGAGTGAGTT
The DNA here is from genome assembly GCF_000754665.1 of Bison bison bison. Taxonomy (NCBI): domain Eukaryota; kingdom Metazoa; phylum Chordata; class Mammalia; order Artiodactyla; family Bovidae; genus Bison; species Bison bison. The sequence continues at coordinate 2,842,540 of NW_011494805.1, read as the reverse complement.
CTAGATATCAAAACTTACCAGTTCTTTGTTGATGTATCTTTTAACCATTAACTTATGTGTGAGATAATAGTTCTCTAAAATTTGAAATGAAAATCTGTTTTATAAGAAAATAGATCATCTGCAAAATGATTATTTTTGTATTTGTTAGAATTATGTATAATTGCAGCCAAACGCACGGTGACAGTGGTGTATGTAAAGCAGTTTTAAATTTTCTCTTGTAACAAAAATTTTGGAAGGAGGCAGTCCTGGGTTATTATGGCAGTTCCATTATGCCATTAGACAGACGCAGGTGGTTAGTTTTCCTCTATATCATTGTTTGAATTTTCGGAAGAATAGGAAGGCTAGAGGCGGTTGGTAAGAGTCTGCCCCAGTGATATATTTAGAAGCTATATCTAGCTATATTTGGAAAAAGCATGCAATGGGGATGTCCTTGATTTGTAGCATTTGCTGATTTTGCTAATATAAATACACCCACTATAACTTAACTTTTAAGATACCAGTATGAGGTCAGTAAACATGGAATTGTGAAGAGACGGGCAAAATCCGTTCTTGCAAGCCAGTGAAAGTTTTACTATACACTTCTGGATCTGCCCTCTTTTAAGAACCTTCTTGGGAGCCAAATTAAGCAATTTCTATTTATATCTGATTATTCAGAATTGTGTTCTATAACAAACCCTTGCTACAGAGGAGGCTAGAAAATAGTACTGCTCCAAAATCAGAGAAGGGGAGAACAGCTTTTAGGCCAAAAGTATCTGTGATACTTGTCCATGAAAAACAATGAACAAATATTAGAAATAATTCTGAGAAGTAGAGGAAGAGGAAATTCAGAAAAAAAGTAAAGTAAGTTACTTCTATAAAGTATGAGCAGGCAAATAAAAGAGTGCACAGATAAGATGCATAATCGGATGCTGAAATGTTTTATAAAAAAGTAATTAAATTTAAGTATGTAAATGTGTTCCCTGGAGAAGGAAATGCAACCCGCTCCAGTATTCTTGCCTGGGAAATTCCATGGAGAGAGAAGCCTAGTGGACTACAATCCATGGAGTCACAAAAGCGTCAGACTCATCTTAGTGACTAAATAACAAAAGCATTAAATATGTAAAGGGATGAATGTCAAGTTGCTGAAAATATTCATATCTGTAAAATATTTGGATGATAGAAAAATATTCTCCCTGCATAAATTTCATTATAGCTGTACATGTGCTTCTAAGGAAGCATACACAGAAAATCCTTAACATAAATTTATTAATGTCTATAAAATGTAAATCAGTGGCAATGCTACTAAATGGATTTTATCACTTAAAATTGAATTAGAGTCCATTTGTTCTAAGAAATTAAGGAAGAAAATGTGTGTATATTCCAAGTACAGAAAAATTAGAATATTATTTTCCCTTAGAATTTCAAAAAATGACTATAAGAATAGTAATTCTTTGACTCTCTAAGAGAGAGTCAAGAAGATTCACAAATTCCTTTTGTCTGGATTATTGTTTCAGTCCTTTCTAAAATCTGTTCTATTATGCATCCTCTAATTAAAATCTATTGTATGTTAGGCAACTGTAACAAGGCATGTTTTAGTCTATTTGGGAAGAGTGTCAGTAAAAATGACTTAAAATATGAACTTCTTACCAATTTCCATTGCAAAGAGCTAAAGGACCCTATTACCCATAACCTAAACTCTTTTGAGAATCACTGAAATCTTAAAAATTAACTTCTCAGTTAATACAGTACAGTGTTAGTCACTGGGTCATGTCTGATTCTTCGCCACCCCATGGACTGTAGCCCATCAGGCTCTCTGTCCACGGAATTCTTCAGGCAAGACTACTGGGGTGGGTTGCCATTCACCTCTCCCAGGGATCTTCCCAACCCAGGGACTGAATCCAAGTCTCCTGCACTGCAGGCAGAATCTTTACCTCTGAGCCACCAGGTAAGCCCCATCAGGTAATACAGTGGTTAGAGTTTTCCCTCAAGTATAAAATCATAGAAGAAAATGAAGTGCACATTTCTAACTGCATAATTCCTCCAATGATCATTTTCTTTGTTTATCTAAAGCCAGATATATCTGTAATAGGTAATTCCAGAACAAAAGTTGTAAATGATTATGCTTCCTATATTCTTACCATATTTTTCTCAAATTTCTTTTAACAATTTTGACTGATTCTAGTTTCTAAAGTGAGATACAGCATTGTTTTAAAATTATCGTCCTGACATCTATAACATTCCTGAAATAATAGTAAAAGGTTGAAAATAAATATTCTAAGAATAAAGGAAAGGCTGAGAGGATTGATTGGTGGTATGCTGAAGTCCTGGATTGATAAAAGGCGAAGCAAATTGGTAAACAGTGGCTAGCCTAAGAAAAAGCTTTTCAATAAAGGGAAGAGACACTGACTCCAGTACGATTTTGAATTCACGCCACACATATGTCTAATTATACATCTGCTGCTGCTGCTGCTGCTAAGTCACTTCAGTCGTGTCCGACTCTGTGCGACCCCATAGACGGCAGCCCACCAGGCTCCCCCATCCCTGGGATTCTCCAGACAAGAACACTGGAGTGGGTTGCCATTTCCTTCTCCAATGCATGAAAGTGGAAAGGGAAAGTGAAGTCGCTCAGTTGTGTCCGACTCTTAGCGACCCCATGGACTGCAGCCCACCAGGCTCCTCCATCCATGGAATTTTCCAGGCAAGAGTACTGGAGTGGGGTGCCATTGCCTTCTCCGAATTATGCATCTATTGAAAACTAAATTATTTATGCTAATGGAGTCTATGGATAATTTAAAAGAATTTACTACTAAGGCAGTGAAATACATTTTTGTACTTACAAAAGAATATTAAAGACCCATGTGTTAGGAATCTGCAATTCATCAAAACATTGAAATGTGCCTTGACAATACCACCTAAGAGAAGCTAAATATATGTATGTGTATAGATGGCTCTTCTGAATTTGCAATTCCTTCATTTGTTTGTAAAAGTGTCTTTTAATCAGAAACTTTTAAAGACATTTTACATTTGTGTTTATATTATATATATGTATGTGCGTGTGTGTGTATTTATATATATAGTTTTTATATTCCCCAGCTGTATTGGTCTTTTCCTTTTTATCCCTTAATTGCAGATGGATAGATATATTTTCATCACTGAAGAGTAAATAGTGCTAAACTGAGCTGTCCTAAATTCCATCATGATATTTTCTTTTTGAATGTTTTAAGAACAAGCTTATTAGAGCTACTAGCTCTTTCCTGGTAAATAATACATATTTAAGTAAATTCTTCATTCAGTTAATGAATATTTTTAACTATGTACTACTATGTACTAAGAATTTGCTAAGCCTTAGAAAATTTCTAGAGGCAAATATCCTTGATTTGAAGAAGCTACTTATTTTTAATAAAGCAGGCATTTAATAAAGCAGGCATACCAACAAATGAAGAATTGCAAGTTCAAAGGGTCACCAGAAATGTAGTCACACACAAGAAGAACTCATAGATGTAGAATACACCCCTTCACTTGGTTTTGAAGATTACAGTGGGTGGAAAAGCAATGCTTTTTAAATAATGACAGCAAGAAGATTAGCTGTGACAGAATTTTTCAAGTATATTGTCTCAGCATGATTTCCCTAGAAACGGACTGAAAGGAGATAGTTGCATGCTGAATATTTATTGGGGAGTGATTTGAAATGCAGTCTTGTGAGGAAGTAAGGAAGAAAAGATTGGAAAGAGAGAGAAGCTGACTCTCAATATCAGGACAGCTGAAGCTTCAACTAGTCCTATATGGAGGGCTAGATGGTCTTGTAGACTCGTCTCCAACTGCATTTTTGCACCTGTCATTGCCACAGGACACTCCCTAGCAGAGCATATGATTTTTCTGAAGCAGTTCATTGTGAACTGGGAGGAATTCATAGTAAGAGAAGTTGTTATAATATTCCCAGATCATAGGGGATATACACGGAGAAGGCAATGGCACCCCACTCCAGTACTCTTGCCTGGAAAATACCATGGGCGGAGGAGCCTGGTGGGCTGCAGTCCATGGGGTCGCTAAGAGTCGGACACAACTGAACGACTTCACTTTCACTTTTCACTTTCATGCATTGGAGAAGGAAATGGCAACCCACTCCAGCGTTCTTGCCTGGAGAATCCCAGGGACGGGGAGCCTGGTGGGCTGCCGTCTATGGGGTCGCACAGAGTCAGACACGACTGAAGCGACTTAGCAGCAGCAGCAGGGGATGTATACGCTGGCTTGGAAGAGAGGATTTAAGCACAGTGCCTTAGTACATATCACACTCTGTCTTGTACAAAACTAGATCCACTCACTTCTTCTAAGTTATTCTCATTGGGCAGAGACCTTCCTCAAAGATTCTGGATAGACTTTTTCTCTGGGTAATTTTGAAAGAAAGCAGTAGACAAAGTCACTCCTCTCTCCTCTGATTTCCCAGCGCCATGTATCCATGTGTTCTATCTCTCTATGGATCTGTCTACCTATTGATCATCTATATCTCATCCACTTCTTATGATGTATCTTTTTTTCTGACTGCTTCAGCTCTGCCTTCAAAAGGTGGTTGTTTCATAATCTATTGGGCTGGCAAACTTTTGGTGATGCAGTGTGTGATATTAACCGAGGCTTCCACACTTATGGATCTATGACCACACCTCCTTTTGTGTATTATAGTTTTCTTGGTCACAGGAGTGATTGCACAGTTTTTTTATTGAGATGCCAAACACTCTGTAGGCACTTGGACAGTAGTGCTTGTTAATACATTGAAGGCAGAAAAGGGAAGTCCATGCTTGCAAAATGTGTCAGTTCTAGTTAAGATGAATTATTGCCTCTTTCAAGATAAAAAGGATCCTTTTTCATAAACTTGCCAAGAAGTAGCTAGTGTCTTTGAGGGGTGGTGCCATATTGGTGGGCTTCCCTGGTGGCTCAGATGGTAAAGAATCTGCCTACCCTGTAGGAGACCTGAACTGCTAGAGCATCGATCTATGCTGCAAGAAGGTTAGACATTCAATAGCAGCAGTGGTTAGACCAGACTTACTGAGTAGAGCTCATGTTACTGGTTCTACACATAGGTTTTTTTTTTTTTTTAATTTTTATCAGCACTGTTTCTCTATGCACACTTTTTGCTACATTATGGTTATTGATGACAGAGGCCTGTCAACATTACCTGATTATGCTTCTGTGTACTTCAAGAAAAAAATGTTAATCAATCTAGGTTCATACTACTTGCTATACAACAGGCCAATAAACCAAAAAATTAGTTGTTGGGGCAAGGAATTGTGACTTTATTTGAAAATCCAGCATACAGAGAAGATGGTGGACTAATGTCCTAAAGAATCATCTTCCCTGAGTGAGAATTTGGGCATCTTTTATACCAAAAGTGGAGGAAGTAAAAGTCTGGTTCAGCCAGACTCCAGAGAGGATATTAATTTCTTCCTTCCTTCAGAGATTGGCCTGGTCAGGATGTTTCCAGTGAGCTAAACAAATGTATTTTTAACTTCATGCTCATTACCTGGGAGGCAGGGTTCCCAGAGATGAGTCGTTATATATAATTAAGACTTATAGGCAGCATCCCTTTAGTGACTAACTTATAACAGAATATGAAGTTTCTTTCCTATTGTACAAAAATATTTTTTTTTAATCTTTGAAATAGTTTTATTTTCTAAAATATAATACTAAATAAAATTTTGGAAACAGCAAGTAGCTTGCCCCTATTCTCCAAGATCCCCATTCTCTGAACCTTCTTCTCCATCCTCTAGCCACCAAGGTAAGGATTTTGATGCTCTCCCTTCTCTCCCCTTAATAAGCCACAATTAGGCATGGGCGGCAAACAGCAATTTCATGAAACTGTAGAAAATTCTACAGGAGAATAGATATTTAACCTGTGAGCAATCCAGGTATCACTTTAAAACAGTAAGCAATTTTGCTAGAGTATAATTCACTATAATCATAATGATGGCATTATGTTATTAAACAAATTTGAACTATTTAACTTGCTATATAAATTATTTGCCACGTATTCTGAGTAGTGTGGTACATATAGAATAAAACTTTGAAAACAGGAAATAAAATATTTTCAATTTTAAGTGTCCTAAATTTCTACTCAATTAAAGCGTGCCATTATCCAATAGTGAAAACAATCTTAGTTTTCTCTTTCTGCTGTCTACGGAACTGTGTTTTTTCATAATTAATGCATATGTATAAAAGAATATTTAACCATGGATTGCATGTTAATGAAATAACATAAATATATTTAAAATGTAAAACATTGTCATTCAGCAAGAAACATAAATTTAGAGTAGCTATATAGCATTACATTAAGTTAGATAAAAATGAGTATCTATACATATTAGTCACTGATATTCAGTTATTTACAGTGTGAAAAGTGAAAGTGAAAATCACTCAGTTGTGTCTGACTCTTTGCCACCCCATGGACTACACAGTCCATGGAATTCTCCGGGCCAGAATACTGGAGTGGGTAGCCTTTCCCTTCTCCAGGGAATCTTCCCAACCCAGGAATGGATCCCAGGTCTCCCGCATTGCAGGCAGATTTTTTTTTTTTTTTTTTTTACCAGCTGAGCCACAAGGGAATGTGCAGAGATCAAATCAAATTGCAAAGAAAGACCCAGGAGCCTTCCTGCTTCCAAGAGGGACATAGACTGAACGTGCGAGTGTGCTGCACCGCGTCAGTCGTGTCTGACTCTGCAACCCTCTGGACTGCAGCCCGCTGGGCTCCTCTGTTCACGACATTCCGCAGGCAGGAATGTTGGAGGGGCTTGCCATACCCTCCTCCAGGGACTCTTTGACCCAGGGATCAAATCTGACTGTCATGTCCCCTACATTGGCAGACGGGTTCTGCACCGCTACGCCACCTGGGAAGCCCGTAGGCTGTAAAACCTTTTCTGTTATTCTGACGTCTATCTTCAAAATCAAAGATTTCAGGAATTGAAGTAGGTGAATAAGAAACGACTGCAAAAGGAAACGGGAGATTTTGGACTCACTGAATGATTTACATGAGAAAGATGTTTCAAATACCAAAGACTGGATTATTGTAATTATTCTCCCTTTGAAATCTATTTCTACCCTGTTATAGGAGAATGATAATAAGGCAATAAATAAATAAAAGAATTTCTGTGAGATTGACAAAACAGGTATTTGGCTGTTTTCTTTCAGAACATTTGGAGCCATTTTCTCCTTATTCATTAATGAGTCTTTTCTTCCCTTTCTTTCAATGTTTAATTATTCACCACATAATCTAAAGCAAGGTTTACACAAATATAATTTTAAAACAGTAAAACTCTGTAATAGTTATTGAACTTTTCTACTATTAAAAGTCCTTATAACAACTTCTCAGTAATTATTATGCAACTATCATGTAAAGTAAATTAATGATATTTCTATTATGTGTAAAGAAATTGAGATTCTAGAAAAATTAGCAAACTTTAAATTCTTTCACCAAGAATATACATCAGTGAGCAAAATTGAAAATTTTTTCCAACTTTGTCTTGGCTTGGCTTGACTTTTGGAAAATTTCTATGAAGGAATGGTTTAATGAAAAGAAGATATCATTTGTCAACATAAAAACTTAGCGTTGAATCTTGTCTCCGATAATTCCTAGGTGAATAAATTTGCTAAGTTTCTATAACACTATAGAATGTTTTATTTTCTGAAGTAATCAAATAATACTATAATAGCAATGTCTGTCATGCATTCTATTTTGACAACTAAGTAAATTTGTGGTTGATTCTTAGCACAGTGCCTTCCAAACACCATATGCATAAGGGAGGTTATTATCATCAAACCTTGGTTTGATTCTCAAATACAGAAGTAGATATATAATTAAGAAAAGGGATGTATAATAGCTTTATCAAGTGTCAGAGCTCAAAATGATCTGAGTATGATTAGCTATTCAAATTTATATTTACACAGAATCTATAGTACACTACATGTATACCATATAGTATGTACACTGTATTTAATATTGTGTGTTATGTATGTTCATACATTAAGCAACTTGTTATTTATATATATATGTATGTTGTGTGTATGTATATATACACACACACACACAGTTTTACATATGTAATATATATGCATACGGGCTTTTCTGGTTACTCAGATGGTAAAGAATCTGCCTGCAATGTAGGAGACCTGGGTTCAGTCCCTGGCTTGGGAAGATTCCCTGTAGAAGGAATGGCTACCCACTCCATATTCTTGCCTGGGGAATTCCATGGACAAAGGACCCTGGCAGGCTGCAGTCCATGGGATCACACAAGTCAGGCATGGCTAGTGACTTTCACACACACGCATATGCATATACTTTTTATTTAGTGTGTATGTAGTATGTTCACTAAACAACTGTATATCCACTTACTCTGGCTTCCCTGGTAACTCAGCTAGTAAAGGACACACCTGTAATGTAGGAGACCCAGGTTCAATTAGTGGATCAGGAAGTTCCCCTGGAGAAGGGATAGGGTACCCACTCCAGTACTCTTGGGCTTCCCTGGTGGCTCAGATGGTAAAGAATCCACCTGCAATCACCTGGGTTTGATTTCTGGGTTGGGAAGATCCCCTGGAGGTGGTGATGGCAACCCACTTCAATAGTCTCTCCTGGAGAATCCCATGAGCAGAGGAGTATGGCGGGCTGCATCCCATGGTTCCACAAAGAGGGTCACACGACTGAGCGACTAAGCACAGCACATCCACTTAGTCTAGACTATATCACTATATATCATTACATGATGGTATATAGAGTAAGGGGGTGTACACATGCTAAACAGTTGTTTGGTGAACATATGTAGTACCTACACTCTTAAGGTTTGTATAGGAATGTGTGTGTGTGTGTAATTCAAGGGAAGATAAAGGAAAATTGGTGTCTTCTGCCTCTTGAGAAAGTTGTATGCAGGTCAGGAAGCAACAGTTAGAACTGGACATGGAACAACAGACTGGTTCCAAATAGGAAAAGGAGTATGTCAAGGCTGTATATTGTCACCCTGTTTATTTAACTTCTATGCAGAGTACATCATGAGAAATGCTGGACTGGAAGAAACACAAGCTGGAATCAAGATTGCCGGGAGAAATATCAATAACCTCAGATATACAGATGACACCACCCTTATGGCAGAAAGTGAAGAGGAACTAAAACGCTTCTTGATGAAAGTGAAAGTGGAGAGTGAAAAAGTTGGCTTAAAGCTCAACATTCATAAAACGAAGATCATGGCATCCGGTTCCATCCCTTCATGGGAAGTAGATGGGGAAACAGTGGAAACAGTGTCAGACTTTATTTTTGGGGCTCCAAAATCACTGCAGATGGTGACTGCAGCCATGAAATTAAAAGACACTTACTCCTTGGAAGGAAAGTTATGACCAACCTAGATAGCATATTGAAAAGCAGAGACATTACTTTGCCAACAAAGGTCCGTCTAGTCAAGGCTATGGTTTTTCCAGTGGTCACGTATGGATGTGAGAGTTGGACTGTGAAAAAGGCTGAGCACCAAAGAATTGATGCTTTTGAAATGTGGTGTTGGAGAAGACTCTTGAGAGTCCCTTGGACTGCAAGGAGATCCAACCAGTCCATTCTGAAGGAGATCAGCCCTGGGATTTCTTTGGAAGGAATGCTGCTAAAGCTGAAACTCCAGTACTTTGGCCACCTCATGCGAAGAGTTGACTCATTGGAAAAGACTCTGATGCTGCAAGAGATTGGGAGCAAGAGGAAAAGGGGACGACAGAGGATGAGATGGCTGGATGGCATCACTGACTCGATGGACGTGAGTCTCAGTGAACTCCGGGAGTTGGTGATGGACAGGGAGGCCTGGCGTGCTGCGATTCATGGGGTTGCAGAGTTGGACACAACTGAGCGAATGATCTGATCTGATCTGATATGCTATAGCAACATCTTATAAACAGTGGGTATTCAGCAATTAAAATATATTTTTAAAATTTCTCCAATAACATAACTTTAAGACAGTAAAATTCAAAGAATTTTCTTTTCTTTGACGCAGTCTCTTAACTGCATGAGCTAAATACCATCTTAATATTTAGTGTAGCTTTATGTAACTTTACCATGCATGTCAGAGCACTTCTCCTGGTCTATAGCTAGGCAGCCCTAGCCAGGTTATGAAAATGGCAAATTGCTTTTAATCTTCTTCTCTCTGGAATTACCAGGGAGTATCCACTGATTCTTGCTAATCACAACTCTGTGTAGCCAAAATTAAGACTGCAACATGTCTTGAAAATGTCTAATTGAAAAGATTTCATAAATACATTCACCAAATGAATATTTATACTCTGTTCAGAAACTATTAAATAAGAATTAATATAGTCATTACACATGAAACTCTAATTATAAATTTACATTTCAGTAAGGACATTCTGTTTATTCAAATGGCTGTTGAAAAAAAATCAGACAATATCTGCTTTCACAAAGCTGTCTCATAAAATGTTATTGGATATGTAAAGAAAATATATTACCTTGGTGTTTTTCTCTGGATGGAAATTTTTCCCTCTTACTGGCAGCAATTCCTTTCAGATTTTCTTCCCAAAATTACCTCTAAGGACTTGTACAGATTGCATTGCAAGCGATTAAGTCTCTGAGAATATAAATATATTTTGAAATATAGCAAAAACAACTAAAACTCCAAAGAGCAATAAAACATCACAGTTAAGAAATGTACTGACTTACGGTCTTTTGGACTGGAAAGATAGATTTTATACCATGCTCCAAAGATTACAAAGTTAAATTCTGTTGCCTTTTGGGTATCACTTCAGTGAGACACAGTTTTATGTAGATAAAAGTTTAAGGTAGCAGCACTGTCATGAAATTCATAATAATGCACAGACCATATTTTCTGAAAGCTTAATGCTAGAACAGATAAAGAAAGGAATTTAAAGTTAAATTATATGCCATAATAAAAACTAAACTATTTAATAAATATAAGCCTGGTCACCAAATAAAATCAATGTTATTTTAAGTGTGTAGAGCTTGTTATCCATATGGAAATATGCCTAGCTATTCAGATTAGCCACTGACATTCCCTAAAACTAAGGTCAACATTGTTAACATACAACCCCTTCTTTTTTTTGTTCATTTTATAAACATGTTATTATATCCCTTTTTCATTTTGGATTTGACTTAATATTTTGCACATTTATGAAAGGTATATTGTATACTATTGTTGACTTTTTGAAAGATGATATTATATGAAAAGTACTGATAAGAGAGTTTTGTTGCCTTAAGCTGTCAAAAACAGTTTTATAGCATTAAGATGAGAAGGCTGCTATTCAGAATGAATAAACTTTCTTGATTTCTCTGAAGTATGCTACCAGTTAGCAGTAAAGATGAATTTTTCTGTTAACATTCAAGCCCCTTTAATGATTTCACTGATGGTTTATAGTAGAAGCTTTGCTAAAGTTAAACCTAATGTTTCTAATCACAACCATTTTTTAATTAATGTATTTTTAATTGAAGGATAATTGCTGTACAGAATTTTGTTGTTTTCTCTCAAACCTCAACATGATATCCATTTCTAAATTGCAACAATCAGATCACTCTGTAAAGTCAAAGAGACTTTCCATATGCCAAAAGCTTTTTGCTTTGTTTGCTTGCAAAATTTTGTTTTGCAGACTCTGAAACCATGAGACAATAAGAGTTTCTGCACTGGAGAGTTTGTCCAAAAAAGCCTCTGGGAACTACACATTCAGTCTATTAACAATCCACTAGCAATGCAAGTAGTAACTTTAAAGGCAGATACATCCCTCTGTTAGGGGCTTTGCAGACGGCAGTAGTGATCAAAAACTTGTCTATCAAAGCAGGAGACAGATGCAGGTTCAACCTCTGGGTCAGGAAGATTCTCTGGAGGAGGGCATGGTAACCAACTCCAGTATTCTTGCCTGGAGAATCGCATGGACAGAAGCCTGGCGGGCTACGGTCCATAGGGTCTCAAAGAGTACAAGACTGAAGCAATTTAGCGCACAAGCGCGTACATCCCTCTGTTAGATTACAGACATTTCTGAAATGAAAGCAGATGATGTAAGGCACTGATATGGGCCGTTATGCAAGGTGGGTGCTTATACGAGGCCTGAGGGGTGATAACTTGGGGAGCTCTAGGCATCTAGTTTTTCA
>NW_011494805.1:2825852-2829754 GCF_000754665.1 Bison bison bison | reverse complement strand
GACAAACCCACAGCAAACATTATCCTCAATGGTGAAAAATTGAAAGCATTTCCTCTAAAATCAGGAACAAGACAAGGGTGCCCACTTTCACCATTACTATTCAACATAGTTTTGGAAGTTTTGGCCACAGCAATCAGAGCAGAAAAAGAAATAAAAGGAATCCAAATTGGAAAAGAAGAAGGCATCTAGTTTTTCAACAAGAGAGAGCAAACCTCTGTGCCTATAGGAACTTGCAGAAGAGAGGAACAAGTGAAACAAAATGTCTATACTTATTCCTTCTCTCTTGTAGCATCAGGACAACTGAAAATATTATTGTCTCTACCTTGTAACTAGGTCGAGGTAGTTAGAGCATAAAGTCATCATATTTTCAAATCAGATGTAGATATAAATATGTAGACATATCTAATCACAGGTTTAAAAAAATCACAAATATTATATTATTTGACCTTAAAAACTAGCACTTATTATTTTTTGGTTGTAGTTTTAGCAATAGGAAATTAGACTTCATAGAGGATAAATTTGCTCAGTCCATCAAGGTATTTGGATAGAATTTGTCTCCCCAAATCTGAAACACAGAGCTCTTTTCATAACAGCTCTGAATGTTTGTTTAACAGTTTCTATACAGCCATTAATGATCACTATTATATTCCTTAAAGAAGAGTTTCCAAAAAGGTATTCTACACAATTAGAAGTTAAACTTCTGTATAAGCCACTGTATTTCTTCTGTCATTGTAATGCATTTCACTGAGCTAAATTTAGAAAAAATTCATGTAAAATGAACTTTAAAAGGCACAAGTTGAATACCAATCCACACATCTTTTAGATAATCATCTGTGTGTGTCTGCTCAGTCACGTCCAGCTCTTTGCAACTCTATGGACTAGAGCCACCGTAGACTGTAGGCTCCTCTGTTCGTGGAATTTTCCAGGCAAGATACTGGAGTGGGCTGGCTTGCCATTTCCTCCTCCAGGGGATCTTCCTGACACAGTGATCAAGCGCACGTATCCTGCATGGCTGGCAGATTGTTTACGCATGAGCCATCAGGGACACACAGACAATCATTGGTCTTGTAATAATGCCCTTTACCCATTCTTTCCCTCTACTCTTGATTTTGGATTTATAGTTCTTCCATTTTAAAAGAGCTTTCTTTGTCCTACCTTTGGTTTATATATATATATATATATATATATATATATATATACATATATATAAATCATTGTGATAAAAAAGCAGGTGAAATCAACAAAAAAGAAAAATAATAATAATACTTATTTTGTACATAAGATATATCAGAGACAGAAGGAAGAGAATTTAGACAATATTTATTGGGGAAAACAGTTAACAAAAAAAGTTACAAAAATACTAAATCTAGTGCTTGATTTAACAAACTTAATTAAGTGCTATTATATTTTTGGAATTTGACTATGACCTGGATTAACAAATATTAACAGACAGTCACAGACTAGTAGGTTATTATCTAGTAGAAGAAATGATATGTAAAACAAAAGCAAATATTTTTGCAAGGATGGTTAGATATGGTATACAATTATATAAATATGTACAACTATCAAAAAATGTTAGTAAAAGTTTAGAGGAGTATTGAAATTAGGAAATTGATTTGGGAAATTTATAATTTTTGACAAGAATTAAAACCACTTAGAAAAAATTTTCAAAATAGATCATTTTAAAGAGTAAAATTAGAATATCAAAATAGTTTAAATTAGAGAAAGTGTGTATGTGTATTAATCTCTCAGTCATGTCCAACTCTTTGCAATCCCATGTCCAACTATCTGCAGCCCTCCAGACTCCTCTGTCCGTGGATTTCTCTAGGCAAGAATGCAAATGTGGGTTGCCGTTCTCTTCTTCAGTGGATCTTCCTGACCCAGGGATTGGACTTTGGCCTCCTGCATTACAGGCAGATTCTTTACCACCTAAGCCATCAGGGAAGCCCATGAATAAGTATTAAGTTCAGCCGCTCAGTTCAGTTCAGTTGTTCAGTCGTGTCTGACTCTTTGCGACCCCATGAATCGCAGTACACCAGGCCTCCCTGTCCATCACCAACTCCCAGAGTTCACTCAAACTCATGTCCATCGAGTCGGTGATGCCATCCAGCCATCTCAGTCCTTTAGGATGGACTGGTTGGATCTCCTTGCAGTCCAAGGGACTCTCAAGAGTCTTCTCCAACACCACAGTTCAAAAGCATCAATTCTTCGGCACTCAGCTTTCTTTATAGTCCAACTCTCACATCCATACACGACTACTGGAAAAACCATAGCCTTGACTATACAGATCTTTGTTGACAAAGTAATGTCTCTGAGTAAGTATATTGGAAGCTAAATATTAAAATCCAATGTATGTTGTATTATTTTCGTTTACCTTTATTAATATGTTGCTATAATTTATTAATATTAACAAAATTGGGAATATGATACAGTCTGATGCAGGATAGGGAACTTCTGAATTATCTCTAGTGGAGAACCTTATAAAAATAAAAGAAATGGGTGAGGGAAAGGACTGTCTAGAATTTATTTAAAGCAAAGTATTGTTTTCAATAAATTATAAATTGGATACAAAGAATGATGCCTTGATCCTTTTAAGAACATTTAAATACTACCCTGGTGATGAAGATAAATGAGCATTCCTTATATTTGAGCAAGGTAAAAGTGGAGAGACAGAACCAACAGACCACTGAACCAAGGAAAGAGGTTGACATTTTGCTAGTGTACCCAAAAGACCCAGAAATTCTCACCGTCACATTCTGTTTCTCTAAAATGGCTCATGACAAGAGCCATGAGCTTGACTGCTACTATGTGCCAGCATTATGCTTATAGAGGAAGAGGACTTCTAATGTTCATAGCAACTATTCTAAGCAAAAGATTGAGGAATAAGATCAGACCAGGTGGCTGAGACAGTAGAATCCACTTGCAATGCAGGAGACCTGGGTTCAGTCCCTGAGTCGGAAAGATCCCCTGGAGGAGGAAATGGAAACCCACTCCAGTATTCTTGCCCGGAGAATTCCTTGAACAGAGGAACCTTGTGGGCTACAGTCCTTGGGGTCACAAAGAGTCAGACAGGACTGAGTGACTAATACTTTTACTCTCACTTTCAAAATCAAACCAGATTTGACACTCTTTGGAAATCACTTCCCATGTCTGTTTTATAGAATTTTCATATTTTCAGAGGTATAAATATCACTGGTCTTTGAGTAGAAGAATAGATCCTTATATAAGTTCTGACCTATCACCTTTATCCACCACAGAAATGTTCTCTTGATTAACCTTTCAGATTTATATATTCAACCACAGAAAACCTCACTTCTACATATTTTCAAATCTACAAACATACTTAAGGCTTTGTTCTGCTAAGTTCAAACAACAGAAGATAGAATAATAATGTCCTTTAGCCTGTCCCCACACCTACTTAATGCATTGCTGCTGCTGCTGCTGCTTCTAAGTCGCTTCAGTCATTCCAACTCTGTGCGACCAGAGAGACAGCAGCCCACCAGGCTCCACTGTCCCTGGGATTCTCCAGGCAAGAACACTGGAGTGGGTTGCCATTTCCTTCTCCAATGAATGAAAGTGAAAAGTGAAAGTGAAGTTGCTCAGTCGTGTCCGACTCTTCGAGACCCCATGGACTGCAGCCCACCAGGCTCCTCCGTTGATGGGATTTGCCAGGAAGAGTACTGGAGCGGAGTACTGGAGCTGCACTCAGTATGCCGGCAAATTTGGAAAACTCAGCAGTGGCCACAGGACTGGAAAAGGTCCAATCCCAAAGAAAGGCAATGCCGAAGAATGCTCAAACTGCTGCACAATTGCACTCATCTCACACGCTAGTAAAGTAATGCTCAAAATTCTCCAAGCCAGCCTTCAGCAATATATGAACCGTGAACTTCCTGATGTTCAAG
>NW_011494805.1:2822564-2825385 GCF_000754665.1 Bison bison bison | reverse complement strand
ACTCAAAAGCCTCTTGATGAAAGTGAAAGTGGAGAGTGAAAAAGTTGGCTTAAAGCTCAACATTCAGAAAACGAAGATCATGGCATCCGGTCCCACCACCTTATGGGAAATACATGGGGAAACAGTGGAAACAGTGCCAGATTTTATTTTTCTGGGCTCCAAAATCACTACAGATGGTGACTGCAGCCATGAAATTAAAAGATGCTTACTTCTTAGAAGGAAGGTTATGACCAACCTAGATAGCATATTCAAAAGCAGAGCCATTCCTTTGCCAACAAAGGTTCATCTAGTCAAGGTTATGGTTTTTTCTGTGGTCATGTATGGATGTGAGAGTTGGACTGCAAAGAAGGCTGAGCGCTGAAGAATTGATGATTTTGAACTGTGGTGTTGGAGAAGACTCTTGAGAGTCCCTTGGACTGCAAGGAGATCCAACCAGTCCATTCTGAAGGAGATCAGCCCTGGGATTTCTTTGGAAGGAATGATGCTAAAGCTGAAACTCCAATACTTTGGCCACCTCATGCGAAGAGTTGACTCATTGGAAAAGACTCTGATGCTGGGAGGGATTGAGGGCAGGAGGAGAAGGGGACGACAGAGGATGAGATGGCTGGATGGCATCAGTGACTCGATGGACGTGAGTCTGAGTGAACTCCGGGAGTTGGTGATAGACAGGGAGGCCTGGCGTGCTGTGATTCATGGGGTTGCAAAGAGTTGGACACGACTGAGGGACTGATCTGAGCTGATCTGTACTGGAGTGGGGTGCCATCGCCTTCTCCGACTTAATGCATTAGCAGTCTCTTTGCAGTCACAGCTGCCTTTCTTATGATGGAAGTCTTTCTTTTCTGAGTCCTTCATCAAAAAACATGGTGTTCAGACAAGACTCTCTGTTTGAAAGCCCTTTGTCAGTGACGCCCAGTGTTTCGGTATAATTCTGATGTGACTTTTAGGTAGCTTTCTACAGTATGACCCTCCATTCTCTCTGAAAGAAATCTCTTGAAACCATAACATCGCTGCTTCCTGATTTTCTTTCTACTTTTTTGTACATTATTCCAATTCATTCCATAAGCTATTCTGCTTCTTTTGAACTTGATCAATGCTAAACAGTTGTCCCCTAAATGTTGAAAATTTTCCAGGGCTATAAATGATCATATTGATGACGTGAACCGTCTGAACCGAACTGAACTAGTTTCCACCCCACTCCCTTCCTTTTATCAAGGAGATCAGCCAAGGTAACAGAGAAGAGACCAAAGCACACTCAAAGCAAATGAATAAAGTCTTCAGGTAGAATTTCACAAGAGTTTTAGCTGTAATTGTTTCCTGGCAATCTCTACTCTAACTGACAATCAAACATAAAAAGTAAAAACATAAATTCTATTTTATCTTTATACCACATACATTTGTTCAACTATGTAGAGCTGCTGCTAACTGCAAACTAAGTGATAACCAGACCCCAAAAATACATAATTCAGGATTTAGATAGCGACACAGACGTAGTTTCTCACATTTTATCACACTGACAAAGCCAGATGGTGCTGACTGTAAAGTGTTTGGGAAAGAATTAACACGTAAGGGCAAATACCAGGGAAGGGTTTGCTTTAGGCTTTTCCTAAAATTACAGGCCAACTCATCAGAGAACTTTTATTTAAACTATTTAAAGATTCCTCTTTTCCTCTGATTTAGTGTATTTTATTAAAAAATAATTGTTTTCTGAGGATCTTACCTCATTTTGGCCAGTTCATCTAGTCACAATACCGTCATTAATTTAGTTCTGACTGTTTCTCAAATAAGGAAATTATTTCTTCCTCAAACATGCCCTTTATTACTTTATTCATTAAAATATTTTCTGTTCTTTACCTACTATTATCCTCATATCTATACTTACAGTAACCATGACTGAACTAATCAAGATGAAATGGTGATGTGTGTCTGTGGAAATGCTGTTTGAAAAAAATGTACTATTTTTCTACTTGTTAATTCTTGTTTGCTAATTATATAATTTTTATTTTGCAAAAATATAACAAGAAAACAAAACAAACATGCAAATAACAACAACCAAAATACCACTCCCTCGAGTTACAAAACAACCTACAACAAAAAGAGCTTTAATTAAATATTTTTAAATGAAAGAATAACATTTACAAAATTAAAGTTAATTATCACAAGGAGTTAAGTGGGATTTGATTGATATTTTTATTTTGTATTAATTTTGAGCTAATTTAACAGAGTGCAGAAAATGTTACATTGTCAAGCCAACAGACAGATAACTAACTTCAGTCTTAAATACAAAGAAAAAACAGCAAAAGTCTTCAGTGGTAGACCATAGGCAGTCTTCCAGGTGAACTCAAGCTTGGAACAACATGGAGTATGCTGCTTGTGGCAGATCAAGAATGGGACCAGGATAGGAGACAAGAAATGACTGAAAGGACAGATGAAGCTTTGACTGCTCCTAACAGGACATCTTTATACCCCAAAAGCATTCAAGGTTGCTGAAGCACAATGGCATCATGTCTGAAACTGGTGGTCATGAAATGAATGGGTCACGGGTGACTTTGTAGTCTAATAGGATCTCAGTGCACTAGTCTGCAACTGTCTTTAAACTGTGGGGATTTAAAAGAAACACATTTTACATGAGTTTTAATAAGATTTTCCTTTAAATGCAACTTTATTTTCCACATATATGCTCATTTTTGCTATTGCTGACTAATTTTACATTCAGTTCAGTTCAGTCGCTCAGTCGTGTCCGACTCTTTGCGACCCCATGAATTGCAGCGCGCCAGGCCTCCCTGTCCATCACCAACTCCTGGAGTTCACTCAAACACATGTC
>NW_011494805.1:2812216-2822464 GCF_000754665.1 Bison bison bison | reverse complement strand
CCTTCCAAAGAACACCCAGGACTGATCTCCTTTAGGATGGACTGGTTGGATCTCCTTGCAGTCCAAGGGACTCTCAAGAGTCTTCTCCAACACCACAGTTCAAAAGCATCAATTCTTCGGCGCTCAGCTTTCTTCACAGTCCAACTCTCACATCCATACATGACCACTGGAAAAACCATAGCGTTGACTAGACGGACCTTTGTTGGCAAAGTAATGTCTCTGCTTCTCAATATGCTATCTAGGTTGGTCAGATATTACCAAATATTTTTCTATTACTAGAGAGTTTTAATAATGAATCACAAATTGTGTATTTATTATAAGAAAACAAAATGTACTTAAGTAGACAATATGTTGGTATAACTTAGAAGAAGGGGAAACAGATTTTAAAAATTTTTTGTTTTTTTAAAAAATACAGAAGAGTTATTGTACTTTAAATCTCTCACTGATTTGTGTGTTTTGGGTGGGTGTGTGTTTGTGTAAAAACATTTTATAGTAAGAAAGTGTGGGGATTCAGGGAATTCAAAGTTAATTTTGGTGCTATTAGAGATGAGGTTATAACTTTGCTTTAATGTATAATTTGTTATGAGAATTAATCTTTGAAAATTATGAAAAAAATATGGTAAATAGCCTGCAGTTCTAAAAGCTCGCCATAAATACCAAGCAATAAGTGAGCATATTTCTTTTAATCATATTATCATGAAACCTAAATCCAACTCATGCTTTCCTACTTATCACTAACAATGGTAGCTGTGTTTTATCATAAAATTATAAATTGTGATTAGACTCTACTGTATAGATGTGTCTTACTTGGCTGCATAGTGAGATATTTTTAAATGTAATTAGATACTTATACTTAATTATGAAGGTATAAATAGCTGCTTTTACATAGACTTCAGTTAAGTAAAAGCATTTCTGCATATTTTATATGTGCAAGTAGAATTTGCACAAAAAGACTATTGCCATACAAGCTAAAAGTGATTTGAAAATGAGAAGTTCTGTGACTTAGATTTTATCTTTTAAATAATTTTCTTCAAAAAGAGTTCATAATATATATTTTCTAACATTGTCTATATGTGGTTATATATATGTGGATTTTACTGTTAATGGCAAGATACCAAATTGTTTAGAAGACAGATTTTAAATGATAACATTAAAATTTTAAAAAGTAATTAGTATAATAATAGTTAAATGCCCTTTATACAATTTTAAGTTACAAGAAAATTCTTTCCAGGAATTCTGCTGTATGTATATATTCCCACAGATTACTAATAATGTGTTTTTATTACAACATCTTATGTTTTACAAAACAACTTCTCAAGTATTACTTCATTTATGTTTCTCAAAAAATCTGTGCAAATATAAAATCACTCTTCTCTGTTGTGTTTCGTATGTGAATAAGTTTGATCTGTACGTATGTGTAATCAAAAAGTATTACTTGAAAATTTGATTCTTATTCTCCCAATCTGTAAAGATAATCTGATATTTAGGTTGTGTCCCTACTTGTGGAACTGATTCTTTTGCAAACAAAAGCGCATTTGATGAAATATCCACACTGGTGTAATTTCTTCCCACTTTAGGAATTTATTGGTAAAATCTTACAACGTTTTGATTAGTTTCAGATTATATTTTTAGATAATCCACGCTAGAATCTCAAGAAATTGAGGGAGAATAAATTCTTTCCTATATCTCCAAAAATATGGCAATTTTTCAATGTGAGTTCATTAAAACTTCTTATCCTGAAGTTGTCAATCATCAAAACAAAGAAGTTGCTGATTAAGTTAAAATTGCTGTGTATTAAATCTTGAGTATAAAGCAAAATCAATTTCATTTCCTCATTAGAAGAATGCTAAACACCAATGCTGTGCTGTGCTGTGCTGTGCTAAGTCACATTAGCTGTGTTCAACTCTTTGTGACCTCCATGGACTGCAGCCCAGCAGGCTCCTCTCTCCATGGGGTTTTCCAGGCAAGAGTACTGGAGTGGGTTGCCATTTCCTCCTCCAGGGGATCTTCCCAACCCTAGAATCGAACCAGCATCTCTTAGTTCTCCTGCATTGGCAGGCAGGTTCTTTACCACTAGACAAACCCTTATATTCAAATATTCCTGATTATGTTATATAATAATTCCAAATAACTTGCTTTATAAAGTTATTATAAAATGTATACTGGAACAATTTGATTTTCACTTGCATGAAGCTTATATGTTAGAAAACAAAAGTAATCTATTTTAAAGAAAAATGCTAATATGGTATATAGTAACTAATTATGAATATAATATTGAAAGTTCAAATATACTTCCTTATAACATACAACAAGCTAAAAGTGACATTTCATAAAATTTGTAACACTGATCTTCATGCTTCATTTTCACATTTAATGGGGAGGGAGATGGAAAAGGGTTTCAGGATGGGGGGCACATGTACAACCATGGCTGATTCATGTGGACATATGGCAAAAACCACTACAATATTGCAAAGTAATTAGCCTCCAATTAAAATTAATTAATTTATTAAAAAAATAAAATAAAACACACACAGAGAAGAAATGTTAAAAAATATTAAATAGTATATTTACAAAATTTTGGACATGGTACTAAATAATTTTACCAAAAATTATTGGTAAATCACAAAAATAGAACACAAGGAAATAGTAGTGGCCAATGACCGTCTGCTTGGGTCTAAAATTTTCACTGGTTTTTGGCACACAGGATGCACCACGACTGTCTTAATATTTCAAATATAATGACATTTATAAAGCGTATTGCCTTTCATTTTCATTCATTATCATAAAATGTTAAACTAAAATGCAATGTAGCATGCAAATATTTCATAAACACACTTGGGCATCCAAAAATAATTCAAATCAATTAAAATATTGCTTGGGAAGGATTGCCTCCAAGGAAAAATCAGTACGTTCATCACTTTTTGTATACAGATTTAAAATTAGCATGTTAGTGTAAGAGCCCATATATATATAATAGGGTCTTATAACATGGTAGTATTAGGTTAATATTTGTTAACTTAATGGAATTGTAGATTATACAAGATTTAAACAAAACATTTAGAGAATGCTATCTATAGGTCTTTTGGCAGAAGCTTTTGAGTGTATATATAATATATATTATATATATATATGCTTTAATTAAAAGAAAATATTCTATTCTATATCACAAATATGTTTGGTAACAAAACATGGTTTGTGTTTAAATATTGTTGTAAATATATTTTGGATGTGATTTTAAGCTTTTGAAAATATTTGATGATAATATCTAAATAATTTGATCAGTATCTAATGATTTGGAAATTCCAAAGATCATTTTATTATTTAAAGTTTTTTCTCTCTTTTTTTTTTTTTTGGAGAGGGCTATGTAGGATGAGAGATAGCATGCAATTTTTATTTTGACGAACTTAATGAATCACTGAATAGAATGGAAGGACAGAAATTAACTTGAACTCATCAATAATATTGACACACTGATGTATATAAGTTTTTTGGACTCTGTGGGAGAGGGGGAGGGTGGGATTATTTGGGAGAATGTCAGTGAAACAGGTATAATATCATATATGAAACGAGTCACCAGTCCAGGTTTGATGCACGATACTGGATGCTTGGGGCTGGTGCACTGGGATGACTCAGAGGGATGGTATGGGGAGGGAGGAGGGAGAAGGGTTCAGGATGGGGAACACGTGTATACCTGTGGCGGATTCATGTTGATATAAGGCAAAACCAATACAATATTTTAAAGTTAAAAAATAAAATTAAAAAAAATAATAATAATATTGACAACTTTGGCTAGAGGTGAAAGATAATTATTGGGAACTTGAGGCCATAGCTTTGTAAAGGGAAGAAATATTATTTCCTTTTAATAAAGAAGACCTGACTAATTTTGTAAAAGGAGATGAAAAGAATGGTCATAGTCATGAGATTAAAGGCAGGAGAAAATAAGTTCAAAGCCAAGGAAAGAATACAGTTCCAGGGAATCAAGAGTATATTAATGTTGATGTTCAGTCACTTAGTTGTGTCCAGCTCTTTGTGACACCATGGACTGCAGCACACCAGGCCTCCCTGTCCATCACCACGTCCCAGGGCTTGATAAAACTCATGTCCATTGAGTCGGTGATGTCATTCAACTATTTTGTTCTCTGTCATCTCCTTCTCCTCTTGCCTTCAGTCTTTCCCAGCATCAGGGACTTTTCTAATGAGTCAGGTCTTTGCATCAGGTAGGCAAAGTATTGGAGATTCAGCATTAGTCCTTCCAATGAGTATCCAGGGTGGATTTACGTTGGATTGACTGGTTGGATCTCCTTGTTGTCCAAAGGACTCTCAGGAGTCTTCTCCAACACCACAGTTCAAGAGCATCAATTCTTGGGTGCTCAGCCTTCTTAACGGTCCAAGTCTCACATCCATACATGACTACTGCAAAAACCATAGCCTTGAGTAGATGGACCTTTGTTGGCAAAGTAATGTCTCTGATTTTTAATATGCTGTCTAGGTTGGTCATAACTTTCTTCCAAGGAATAAGCGTCTTTCAATATCATGGTCGCAGTTACCATCTGTGGTGATTTTAGAGCCCAGAAAAATAAAGTCTGTCACTGTTTCCATCATTTCCCCATCTATTTGCCATGAAGTGATGGGGCCAGAAGCCATGATCTTAGTTTTTTTGATATTGAGCTTTAAGCCAGTTTTTTTCACTCTCCTCTTTCACTTTCATCAAGAGGCTCTTTAGTTCCTCTTCACTTTTTGCCATAAGGGTGGTGTCATCTGCATATCTGAGGTTATTGATATTTCTCCCAGCAATCATGATTCCAGCTTATGCTTCATCCAGACTGGCATTTCACATAATGTACGTTATGCATAACGTATATGCATAACATTAAATAAACAGGGTAACAATACACAAACTCAACATTCTCCTTTCCCAATTTGGAACCAGTCCACTGTTCTATGTCCTGTTCTAACTGTTGCTTCCTGACCTGCACACAGGTTTCACAGGAGGCATTTAGGGAGGTCTGGTATTCCCATCAACTGAAGAATTTTCCTCAGTTTGTTGTGGTATACAGAGTCAAAGGCTTTAGCATAGTCAATGAAGCAGAAGAAAATATTTTTTCTAGAATTTTCTTTATTTTTCCATGATCCAACAAATGTTGGCAATTTGATCTTTTGTTCCTCTGTCTTTTCTAAATCGAGCTTGAACATCTGGAAGTTCATACCTCACAAACTGTTGATACATGGCTTGAAGAAATTTGAGCATGACTCTGCTAACTTGTGAGATGAGTGCAATTGTGCAGTAGTTTGAGCATTCTTTGGCACTGCGTTTCTTTGGGATTGAAATGAAAACTGACCTTTTCCAGTCCTGTGGCCACTGATGAGTTTTCCAAATTTGCTGGCGTATTGAGTTCAGCCCTTTCACAGCATCATCTTTCAGGATTTGAAATAGCTCAACTGGAATCCCATCACCTCCACTAGCTTTGTTCGTAGTTATGCTTTCTAAGGTACACTTGACTTCACATTCCAGGATGTCTGGCTCTAGGTGAGTGACCACACCATTGTGGTTATCTGGGTCATGAAGATATTTTTGTATAGTTCTTCTGTGTATTCTTCTTAATATCTTCTGCTTCTGTTAGGTCCATGACATTCGTGTCCTTTATCGAGCCCATCTTTGCATGAAACGTTCCCTTGGTATCTTTAATTTTCTTGAACAGATCTCTAGTCTCTCCCATTCAATTGTTTTCCTCTCTTTCTTTGCATTAATCACTGAGGTAGGCTTTCTTATCTCTCCTTGCTATTCTTTGGAACTCTGCATTCAGATGGGTTTATATTTCCTTTCTCCTTTGCCTTTCTCTTCTCCTCTTTTCTTAGCTATTTGTAAGATCTCCTTAGACAAGCATTTGTCCTTTTAGCTTTTCTTTTTCTTGAGATGGTTTTGATCACTGTCTCCTGTACAACATTATGGCTTCTGTCCATAGTTCTTCAGGCTCTGTATCAGATCTAGTCCTTTGAATCTATTTGTCACTTCCGCTGTGTAATTGTAAGGTGTTTGATTTAGGTCATACCTGAATGGTCTAGTAGTTTTCTCCACTTGCTTCAATTTAAGTCTGAATTTGGCAATAAGGACTTCATGATCTGAGCCACAGTCAGCTCCCAGTCTTGTTTTTGCTGACTGTATAGAGCTTTTACATCTTTGGCTGCAAAGAATATAATCGATCTGATTTTGGTGTTGACCATCTGGTGATGTTATGTGTAGTCATTTCTTGTGTTGTTGGAAGAGGTTGTTTGCTATGACCAGTGCTTTCTCTTGGCAAAACTCTGTTAGCCTTTTCTGTGCTGCATTTTGTACTCCAAGGGCAAACTTGCCTGTTACTTGAGGTATCTCTTGACTTCCTACCTTTGCATTTCAGTCCTCTATGATGAGAAGGACATCTTCTTTTTGCTGTTAGTTATAGAAGGTCTAACACCAAAAAAGATGTCCAACCTAGATAGCATATTCAAAAGCAGAGACATTACTTTGCCAACAAAGGTTCATCTAGTCAAGGCTATGGTTTTTCCTGTGGTCATGTATGGATGTGAGAGTTGGACTGTGAAGAAGGCTGAGCGCCGAAGAATTGATGCTTTTGAACTGTGGTGTTGGAGAAGACTCTTGAGAGTCCCTTGGACTGCAAGGAGATCCAACCAGTCCATTCTGAAGGAGATCAGCCCTGGGATTCCTTTGGAAGGAATGATGCTAAAGCTGAAACTCCATACTTTGGCAACCTCATGTGAAGAGTTGGCTCATTGGAAAAGACTCTGATGCTGGGAGGGATTAGGGGCAAGAGGAGAAGGGGATGACAGAGGATGAGATGGCTGGATGGCATCAGTGATTTGATGGACGTGAGTCTGGGTGAACTCCGGGAGTTGGTGATCAACAAGGAGGCCTGGCGTTCTGCGATTCATGGGGTCGCAAAGAGTTGGACACGACTGAGCAACTGATCTAATCTGATCTGATAGAAGGTCTTCATAGAAATATTCAGTTTCAGCTTTTTCAGCATTAGTGGTTGGGGCATAGACTTGGATTACTGTGATGTTTGATGGGTTGCCTTGGAAATGAAGAGAGAACATTCTCTCTTCATTAAAAATAGATAAATAAAAATTATATGTTAAGACATGTACTGCCAAGCCCCTGTGGGATAAAATGAGATGGTAAGACAATAAGGAAATTCTGTCTGGAACTAAACCAACCAACAGTGAGAAGGTAGGAATGAAGTGACAGATTCATTGACATGTATTTGAAAGAAGTCAAGTTTGGGAGCCAGGATGTGGTAGCAACACCATATGTAAATAAAGAGCAAGTTTAGTGCAAACACAGGCTTCTCTTGGGTCTAGCATGTATAATCCACCTGCCCTCATTGCTGATTTGTCAGGGAATGTTTAACAGGAGGATCCTTACGTGCTGTTCCTCATAAATTCTCTGTTCCTTATCAGTTCTTATTCCGAGAACGAGTAGTGCGCATGCAGCTCTCAGGACTGAG
Source organism: Bison bison bison (assembly GCF_000754665.1). Lineage (NCBI taxonomy): Eukaryota > Metazoa > Chordata > Mammalia > Artiodactyla > Bovidae > Bison > Bison bison. Next base: position 2,814,962 of record NW_011494805.1, on the reverse strand, counting down.
ATCGTGAGAAATGGTATCTGCTTGGATTCTTTTCAGTAACTCACTTCAGTGACTCTTTTCAGCAACTCCCTTCAGTGACTCGTTTCAGCATCAGTGACCTTGTATGTATTAGAATATCCATATTGAGACTATTGATAAAATTTCATTCTGTGTAATAGCTGAGTAATTATCTTACTAAAGCTGTATAAGCCTGCATTTCTGCTAATAAAATACCTTTGCTCCATCAGAGCTTGGGTCCCCATGTCTTTCTTTCTTTCTCTCTCTCCCCGCCTCCCTCAGCTCTCTCTTTCACTTTCTTATTGTTGACTCTTGACCACCAGGTTCCAGTCTATTAAAGGACCCCAACAAGTGGCGCCTGAACAGGGACTCTGGTAGACACGGTATTTCGGACAGAGTGACTCAAGAGGTCTATGAGGTCGGGACCTACTGAGGTTGGTAAGTACTTAAGACATTGGTCAAATGGCTGAAAAGCCCCATCATTTCTCTACTTTACTTCACCATTTGTTTAAAGCTCGGAGACTTTAGGTTTTGTGCCAATGAATAGAGGCTTGCTTTCAAACAGTGGTTAAAAGTTTTATTGGTTCCCTGATAAAAGCAGTTTTGATTTAGAAACTTGGCATCGAGTCAAAGAAAATGTTGAACAAGCCTCCAGACAGAGAGAAAATATTCCAGTTGATTTCTGGCCCCTATGGGCTCTCATTTAAGCTGTAATTCTGCCATTTCAAGGTAAATTCTATCCCTCCCAATATTCGACAACAGACAGAACATTTATTACATAAATATAAATTACATGATAAAACTTTACAAAAGACCCAATATAAAAAACATAAAATATTTCAAAAATTTCCTGCTAATTCTATCCCATCTACTCCAAATGCTCCTCCTCTGCCAACAGGCGCAACTCCAAAAGTCTCTCCTTTGCTAGAACCTAATACTTCTGATAATGACTCTCCTGAGACCTTTAGACACCAAAACCGACAATACTTTTTTAGGTAATAATAAGTCCTTAACACAGACTCATATTTGCAAAAAATCGGCACTTACTCGCTGTCCTCCGTGACAGAGACTCTCTAAAATACTGGCTTTGCAATCACAAGTTTCTGATGTGGATGGTTTCTCCATCTTTCCAGTTTTAAAAAATCCTGGTGCTCAAGGACACATAATTCCTCAATATGATGGTATTAATCTTTTTTACATACAACAAATGAAAAATGCTATAACTATGTATGGCCTACATTCACCTTTTACTAAAGAGCTTCTAAATGTTGTGACATCTTCTACTGGAAACTTTATTCTCTATGATTGGCGAGTTTTAATAAAGGCTCTCCTTAAACCAGGAAAATATCTTTAATGGACAATGTGACTTCATGATATAGCCAGAGACCATGCTAACAAGAATGCTCGAGCTGGTACTCCCCAAAACCAAATTACTTTTGAAATATTAACTGACACCAGACAGTTTGATACCATAGAAGTTCAAATCCAATGCCCTCCCTTGTTACATAAACAATTAAAACCAGTGGCCCTTAAAACTTGGGATCGAATTACTCCTCAAGAAGAGCCTACAGGCAGCTACACTAAAGTATTACAAGGACCTAATAAAAACTATGCTGATTAGCTAGATTAGAAACCGCTATTTCCCATACTGTAATCAGAGAAGAAACCAAAAAACAGCTAGAGAAATTACTTTCTTATGAGAAAGCAAATCAAAAATTTCAAAAAACTATCACTCCAATTCATGAGACTGGGAATATTATTGATTATTTAAAGGCTTGTTGCTATCTAGGATCAGAAAGTCAAAAGATACAATTGTAGCTGAGACAATGGCTGCTGCCTTTAGAAAGGAAAATAAAGGATACTTTACATATGGAGATAAAAACCATTTTAAAAGGGTCTACCCTAAGAAGGCTAATAAAAAAACCTACAAAAATCTACCCTCGATGCCATAGAAAAATGCATTGGGCTAAAGACTGTAAATCTAAATTTGATACTGAAAGAAAACCTATTCCAGAAAACTCCAAGCAGGGGACCCCCCAGTTCCCCTTCAATAAAAACCAGGGACAAATTCTATCTTTTCTTAAACCCTAAACATCTGGCGGTGCTGGCGTCCATATGCCAGCCTTAAATGATTTTTTCCTTTACCCTCAAGCAGTCCCTTCTAAAGTACCTACCGGACTTTTGGGACCCCTGCCCCCACAAACCTGCAGTCTTTCACTTGGATGATCTAGTTTGACTTCTAAAGAAATCACTGTTCACCCTGAAATAATTGATTCAGATTATAAAGGACAGATTCAAATTATGATGTTACCTCAGATTCTATGACAATTCAAAAAGGGGGACAAAATTGCTCAATTACTTCTTTTACCTTACATTTCTATTAACTCCTCTGATAATGTACAGACAGACAGATTTGGCAGTACACATCAAAAACAATCCTTATGGACACCGTTGGTATCTGAATATGCCTGACCAAATATAAATGTCAAAATTAATGGTAAAAGGTTTTCTGGTCTCCTCCACATTGAATCTAATATTAATATTACTATTATTTCCAAACACTTATGGCCCAAATCCTGGCCTATACAAAAATCTCTTGCCAAATTGCAGGAATTTCTCAAACCAAAGTACAAGACATTTATCAAAATGTTCAAATCTACCCATGTGAAGGACCAAAAGGCCAGCCTGCAACATCAAGACCTTATGTGATAAGTACAGCCTTAATCAAAGGGACTTACTTATGCAATGA
>NW_011494805.1:2811370-2812116 GCF_000754665.1 Bison bison bison | reverse complement strand
AAAGAAAAACTAAAGAGATTTTAGACTATTAATATAAATATATACAATAAATATATATTATAATATATAATATAATAAATATATTCACCAATCTATAAAATGCTAATATACAAGACACTTCATAGTTGCTAAAAAAAGTAAGATATATGCTTTTAATAAAAAGATATAAGAAATGACAAATAAAATGATGAATATAAAAATATAAAAAAGGTTTATGACAAATAAAAATAAATTTTATGTCAAATGGATGTAACTCATTGCCCTGAACTTTCTTCCTCTTCCTTCTTACATGTCTCGATCAATACAAATTCTTCTTTTATATGGGCCACACCTCTCTGAGGTGAAGCTACATGACATGCTGTAACCCACTGTTAACTTGCTTTGCAATAATGAGAACACCTAATTTCTATAAATGCAGACAATGGCCTTGCCTATATTTCTAAGCAGTTCAAACAATTTTTACATTCATTCTCTATTAAACAGATTACAGACATTCCTTATAATCCACAAACACAAGACATATTAAACACACACATTACACACTGAAACTACAAATAATACATTACATGAGGGAGAATACACAGGGATACTTTTATCTTCCTTATCCAAAGGAGACTTTACTAGATTACAATGCAATATGTTCTTTCAGTTCAGTTCAGTTCAGTCGCTCAGTCATGTCCGACTCTTTGCGACCCCATGAATCACAGCACGCCAGGCCTCCCTGTCCATCACCAACTCCCGGAGTT
>NW_011494805.1:2809923-2811270 GCF_000754665.1 Bison bison bison | reverse complement strand
CAAGACCTTATGTGATAAGTACAGCCTTAATCAAAGGGACTTACTTATGCAATGACAAACTCAGATATTCATTCCACATGTTTCCTAAGGGCCACTGCTCATTTAACAAACAAAGCAATTATTAAAATAACTTGAAAGAATGACAGGCCTATTTGGACAGAACAATGGCCCCTTAAAAAAATATTACAGGCCACTAAAGAACTTATAGACACACAATTAAAATTAAAACATATTGAGAAATCTTGCTCTCCTTAGAACTCTCCTATTTTTGTTATTTAAAAACAAACAAACAAACAAACAACCAAAAAAGAAACCTAACAAATGGCATCTCTTAACAGGCCTTAAAAAAGTTAATGCATCTATGAAACCTATGGGTACATTACAACCAGAGATCCCATCACCTACTTCTATTCCTCAAAATTGGCACATTATTACTGAGTTACAAGACTGCTTTTTAAATATACCTTTACACCCTTTAGACCAAGAGAGATTTACTCTCTCCCTTATCCTAGTCATACGGGCCTCATAAAAGATTTCAATAGACTGTGTTACCTCAAGGTATGCTTAACAGTTCTCCTGCTGCTAAGTCACTTCAGTCGTGTCCGACTCTGTGCAACCCCATAGACGGCAGCCCACCAGGCTCCCCCATCCCTGGGATTCTCCAGGCAAGAACACTGGAATGGGTATTTGTCAAAATTTTGTAGCCAAGACTTTACATCCAATGTGACAACAATTCCCTCATACATATATAATTAATATTATATTGTAACTACAAAAAGGAGAAATGATATTTTTGACACTGAATGGCCATGATATTCATTAGACTCCAGAAAAAAATTGATTAAAATAAAATATTTTTGAAATTGTAAAACCGGTTCTTCTTATATGTGCAGTTAGAAAAAGGTTAACTTGTTAAAATACTTTTTTGGAACTCCAATTCTGCCTGGAAAACAAAAACAGGCCTAAGAAAAAACCTAAAGTTAACTCTTATCATGTCCTTGGGATACACAGCCCACTCTATATAGGACTCCAGCCATAAACATCTCAATGTATGTCTTTGTTTTTGGATAATATAAAGTTAATGAGCTCTGTTTAAATTCAAGTTCATGTGAACTGGAAAATATTCAATATTAAATATAATATTTATTTAAATATATATATAATTTAAATATAATTGTTTGCTAATTTAATTAAGACATGCCTTAAGTCATCAACATTGTATAATACTTTTAATATGCCTAGGTTTAAGGTAAAACTAAATTTGTCAACAAAAACTAAATCTATATATATATATATATAAATATATAAATAAGATGAAAACTTGTAAATAAACTCTTAAAAATAATT
>NW_011494805.1:2803627-2809823 GCF_000754665.1 Bison bison bison | reverse complement strand
AGTCATGTCCGACTCTTTGCGACCCCATGAATCACAGCACGCCAGGCCTCCCTGTCCATCACCAACTCCCGGAGTTCACTCAAACTCACGTCCATCGAGTCAGTGATGCCATCCAGCCATCTCATCCTCTGTCGTCCCCTTCTCCTCCTGCCCCCAATCCCTCCCAGCATCAGAGTCTTTTCTAATGAGTCAACTCTTCGCATGAGGTGGCCCAAGTAATGGAGTTTCAGCTTTAGCATCATTCCTTCCAAAGAAACCCCAGGGCTGATCTCCTTCAGAATGGACTGGTTGGATCTCCTTGCAGTCCAAGGGACTCTCAAGAGTCTTCTCCAACACCACAGTTCAAAAGCATCAATTCTTCAGCGCTCAGCCTTCTTCACAGTCCAACTCTCACATCCATACATGATCACTGGAGAAACCATAGCCTTGACTAGACGGACCTTTGTTGGCAAAGTAATGTCTCTGCTTTTCAATATACTATTTAGGTTTGTCATAACTTTCCTTCCAAGGAGTAAGTGTCTTTTAATTTCATGGCTGCAGTCACCATCTGCAGTGATTTTGGAGCCCAGAAAAATAAAGTCTGACACTGTTTCCACTGTTTCCACATCTATTTCCCATGAAGTGATGGGACCGGATGCCATGATCTTCATTTTCTGAATGTTGAGCTTTAAGCCATCTTTTTCACTCTCCACTTTCACCTTCATCAAGAGGCGTTTCAGTTCCTCTTCACTTTCTGCCATAAGGGTGGTATCATCTGCATATCTGAGGTTTTTGATATTTCTCCCGGCAATCTTGATTCCAGCTTGTGCTTCTTCCAGTCCAGCATTTCTCATGATGTACTCTGCATAGAAGTTAAATAAGCAGGGTGACAATATACAGCCTTGATGTATCTTTATTTGTTTTAAATTTTTTTAAACTTACCATAAAGAGATATTTTAACAAATGCAGAAAAATATTTCAAGACATTTGAAGGACACCTCCCTTCCTTTGCCCATTTGGTTTCAAGACTGGTTAACTAATCAATGAAAATCTAAGAAACTAATTTCACATGAAAAGGGGTATGGTTCTATTTCTCCAGATGGATCCAGTGAACTCACATGGCTTCCTCTTCAGAAGATTCGACCTAAGGGGGCCGCCAACATTCAAACTAGAGATGAAACAACAAAAACCCCAGAAGGAAAAAATTCCAGTACAAGCCATGATGGCTTTAGAAATTTCCAAAAAATGCCGCACTCAACGTCATCGACCTTATGATCTCCCTACTTGGGGACAGATAAAAACCCTTACTAATCAAGCTGAAAATCTGATTTTTCAACAGGAAATGCCTCAAAACTCTGAAAACATTTTCTTCGCTATGCTTGCTTTGCTTTTTTTGCTTCCCCCGCTCAGGCTGACTTGACTGATCACACTTATTGTGCTTATATACCTACCCCGCCCCTTTTATTGTAGGTTATAGAATAGACAGATATAGGACCAATCATATCCACTGATGACTCAACATGTATGTCCCCTGCTTAGAGCTTGGAGCGGCCCTCTCATCCTGAGAAAGAAAGAACGCTAACTAACATTTCTCTAGGCTATGAAATCCTTCCTTTATGCATGGGCCCAACAAAATTATGTACTAATGTTAGTTGACAAACACGGGCTTTCGTCCTGCCCCCCAAAAGGAGCTCCACACATTGCTTGGACTGTTTACTGCCCTGTCCTTTAATAAACACCATGTCAATACTTCCAAAACCCTAAAAAAAAAAAGACAAAAGTTAAATATAAGTTTACTTATAAAGACTTTAAGTATACTCCTGTTTATTGAGATTAATGTCAAGCTAACTCAGGGAAATCAATGTTTATGGCCACTTACCCCAGTGTTGACTGGGGACCCCATGGTATGTGGGTGTCTAACTGCTCAGGTGATATTAATAGCACTGTGTGTGACTATGCTACTCAAGTAGCATGGATTACCAACAGTTCAATGAAACACTTCCAGAACAAGGACTCCTTGGCTGGCTTGACAGTGAAATGACACCTTCTCGCCCTCAAATCATCCTCAATAAACAGATTGGGCGTAAACAATAAGACATCTGGAAACTTGCTGTGAACACCTAAGAACTTGGAACTTAGACTAGACATTTCACAGAGACCAAACATAGTCATAGTAATTATTTCTTTCACTATAATCAATCATATTTCATACAAGCCTGTGTTCCACTTCCTTTTGTTGTAGCTATAAGAAATTTACAATTCAATAAGACTTTACGTTCTGTAACTTGTATAAATTGCAAATTATATACTTGTCTTAACTCTTCTGTTTCCTTAAGAAATGAATCCCTTTTGATTCTTCGATCTCGACGTAATCTGTGATTACCAATAAATCTCCAGCGGCCCTGGAAAGAAGGTCCCGTGGCTGGACTTGCTTCCCGGTTACTTACTAAACTGCTCCGGTGATTTAAGTGATTCACTGGATGGCTGATTGTTGACATTTTGAGATTAATAGCTATTTGCAGCACTGCTGCCATTACTGGTGTTGCTTTACAAACCTCGATTCAAACACATAATTTTTCCAAAATTGGACTAAAGATGCTCATACTACGTGGGCCACTCAGGCTCAGATAGATGAGGATATCCAAGATGAAATACAGAAACTGAAAACAGTCATCACATGGGCTGAGATCAATTAATAGATGTACAAAAACAGGTGATGCTAAAATGGGATTGGAATTCCACTCAATTTTGTGTTACACCTGTTCAATTCAATAATAGTGTCTACAACTGGGAACAAATCAAATTTCATTTACAAAACATACATGATAATGCCTCTCTGAATATACAGTTATAACAAAAAGAAACCTTTGAAACCTTTTCTAAAAATCTGCCTTCATCCACTAATTTGAAAACTTTAGCTAAATAGCTAGCCGATCAATTATCTGGGCTAGACCCACGCAGATGGTTTCAAAACATTACTCACAACGTTGGGTCTGGTACTGTAATTTTGGTGATTGTCTTGACAATTATATTTGTCGTTTACCATTGCCTTCATGCAAAAATTGTTTAAACAAACTCAAATGGTCAGAACCCCTTTTACAAATATTATAAATAAATAAGGGGAAATTGTCAAGGAATGTCTAACAGGAAGATTCCTACGTGCTGTTCCTCATAAATTCTCTGTTCCTTATGAGTTCTTATTCTGAGAATGTGTAGTGCTGTACGCAGGTCTCAGGACTGAGATCATGAGAAATGGTATCCGCTTAGACTCCTTTCAGAAACTCCCTTCAGTGACTCTTTTCAGCGTCAGTGACCTTGTATGTATTAGACTCTCTGTATTGTGACTATTGATAAAATTTCATCCTGTGTAATAGCTGAGTAATCATCTTACTAAAGATACATAAGCCTGCATTTATGCTAATACCTTTGCTCCATCAGAGCTTGGGTCCCTGTGTCCTCCTTTCTTTCTCTCTCTCTCTCTCTCCCTCCCTCCAGCTCTCTTTCACTTTCTTATTGTCGACTCCAGACCACCAGGTTCCGGTCCATTGAAGGACTCCAACACTGATTAATGCCTGGTCATTGGAATTCAGACTATTTCTGTAGGTAGCAGAATCCTGGAAAAGGTTGTCAACAAGGCTTTGAACCTTGAGAAACATTGTCCACTCTTTCAACTTTTAATATTTATTTGCTAGAACACAGAGAATGAGAAAATAATAAAAGAAAGAGGCAAGTTGTTGAACAGAAAAAAACAATTCTAGAATTAAAAAAAAAAAACACAGAATGAGTAATCCAAACTAGATTGGTGTACCAGGGAGTTCATAAATTCAAGTTAGAAGCAGGTATCAATGAAATAGTCCCATTTCAAAAACTGAAACCGCTAGATTAGAGGTCAGCCACGTATGACCTTTGTGCTTAATCCAATTTGTAGCCTGTTTTTATATGTATCCAAGTTGAAAGTTACTTTTAGAATCCTAAAACATCATAAAGACACACATATAGGAACACAAAATGCAAACCAAAGGGAATGTATTTGCGTATAAAGTAGTTTGCACATTATTAGTGGCAAACACTTGAATCCTGTCTATTTTGTGATATGTGCAGTAGCCCCTGGCAAGCCCAAAGGTTACACTATAGGAGGAGTCAAGGGATTAATTTTCAAAGTATCACCTCTACAGATAATATATTTTGCGATGCATTTCTTTCCCATGACACTTCTGCCTCAGTCCTATCACATGGCTGCCAGACTTCAATTCCTTCCCTGAACAAATCCACAAAGAAAGGCTTGTGGTTCACCAGAGTGTTCTTCCCAAAGCCATTTTTATCAGAAAACAATTTTTCTTCTCCTTGTCTTATTTTTACTTCTGAATCACATAGTCAGTGAGTCATTCTATCAGCTCTCCACCTGATGTTTTAAAAACATTGATCAGGACTAGGCACTGTTAGCAGCTGAGGGTAAAATGATGACTGGGATAGAGTCCTGCATGCAGCTCGCTTCCAGTCCGTGGATGTAAACCAGAAAAGAAGGAAAAAAAGGAGGGACAGATGGAAAAGGAAGGGAGGGTGGGGAAGGTAAGCTCTGTAGAGAGGGTGACTCCAGGCAATCAAAGCGATAGGGAAACTATTTAAAAACGGTCAGAGAGTTTTTCTCTGAACAGATGCTTGGATCAAGATGGAAATAATCAGAAGGAAACAGGTATGGTGAGGGAGCCTCCTGATGCAGGAACGGTCAAGCAAAGCAGGACAAGGAGAAGGCAGAACCCTGAGCCGTCCTCACCACTGCTTCAGATGTTTTAACCTGTGACATAAGCAGTAACTATTCCAGCAGAAACTCAAACTTCTTTTGTAACCAATCTTGGCAACCACTAAAAATAATATCAATCGTATAAAAGGTTAGTGCAAAGCAGTCTTAACATCGTGATAGTCAGCAAAATCTTCTTTCCCCATTTAAAGGCAGACGCAAATACACAGTTTTCTGAAGAAAATTTCCAAAGAACTATCACACTGAAGCTTATGATTAAATATCTCAGAAATGTATCTGCTGTATTCTTACAGAGTTTCTGACCAAAAAAAAAAAAAAAAAGATCACTGCAGACCAGGGTTCTCTGAATTCAGTTACCTGAATGATAGCATTGGAGAGTCTCGAGGAAGAGTTGAAATTGGAACAGTAGAGGAAGGGGTGGTGACAGCCAAACCTGGAGAGATTTTCCCCCTAAAGAATAAAACAGAACAGTGTGCCTAAGGTATAGTGTTTATGAATAAAAATAGAAGATATATCTGGAAAGAAAACCTTAGAACAAATGACTGTGAGCCTGTTCAGAAATGTCTTCCAATTTAAAGAGCAGACTTTTTAGGAGAAAGGGAGATTTTAATATTCCCACAGCCACACTATATTAAATAAACCAAGCACTTATTACCAAGCACGTGTAAAAAGGAACTGTTGGTGATCTGCAGACAGAAAGGGAAGTGATGAAAATCACCCTATCCGTTCACCTCAGCCCTAGAAGGCGACATTCTTTCTACCTGGATGTTAATGGTTGATGTCCTACACAGTATTAATGACTGCTGTGAATCACGGAAAATGTTTGCAACTTTTTTTTCCAGGAGAGCTTAAAGAGTGCTTTTGAGTCTCTCAGTGAATTATGAAATTAGGATGAACGTGATATTCCTGCTGCAACATTGCATATGGTCCTTCAGTTCCACTGGCCCTTTTCCTCCAAGTTATTCCCACAGAAATAGAGAGCATAGCTTTTACTGTTTTAAGACCAAACTGCTGTATTATAATATGGTCACAAATGCTATATTTTAATTATGAAAACAACGTCTACAACATTTTGTTTTAAAACATTGTGAAAACAATGTGTGCAAATGTTTTGTTTTAAAGCATTTTATAGCTAGAGATTCCTGTAAGAGTTAACTCTGATTGATTAAATATTTTAAAATCAAAATATATTCAGTGCCTCTGTGTTAATATATTCATCGTAACTCTCAGTTGACTACACAGAGATTTCCACAAAACTCCATACACAGGGTGACACTGCTTCCTTTTTCTTATCTTCTTAAGAGAGCTGATAATGACCATGACAAGTTTATTAGGAGAGAGGAGAACAAATTGGGAAGGCAGAGTTGACATATATGTATTCTATCACGTGTAAAATAGATAACTAGCAGGAAGCTAGTGTAAAACACAGGGAGCCCTAGGTGTTCTGTGAAGACTTAG
>NW_011494805.1:2788816-2801661 GCF_000754665.1 Bison bison bison | reverse complement strand
GTCCTTTGAAATTGGTTTTCTTGTTATTTATTAATGGCGCAGTGCTCTCTGCAAATGCTTATATTTGACCTAATAAGAATTATCTCCATATTAATGAAAGATGGATTTGTAAAGGCTGATTTTAATGTCCCCCAATACTTTACTAAAGGCTGTCATTCCTTAAAGTTTGAGATTCCTGGTCTAGCTTCAAAGCCATGTTTGCTGTAACTTGATTCCTTGGAGTATAGTATAATGTGTATCCAATTTCAAAAAGTGAAGCAGTTCAGTATACATGCCAAGGCAATGTTTTAGGACACAGCTCAGTTCAGTTCAGTCGCTCAGTCGTGTCCGACTCTTTGCCACCCCATGGACTGCAGCACACCAGGCCTCCCTGTCCATCACCAACTTCCAGAGTTTACTCAAACTCATGTCCATTGAGTCAGTGATGCTATCCAACCATCTCATCCTCTGTCACCTCCTTCTCCTCCTGACTTTAATCTTTCTCACCATCAGAGTCTTTACAAATGAGTCAGCTCTTCACATCAGGTGGCCAAAGTATTGGAGTTTCAGCTTCAACATCAGTCTTTCCAATGGATATTCAGGACCAATTTTCTTTAGGATGGAATGGTTGAGTCTCCTTGCAGTCCAAGGGACGCTGAAGAGTCTTCTCCAACACCAGAGTTCAAAAGCATCAGTTCTTCAGTGCTCAGCTTTCTTATAGTCCAACTCTCACATCCATACATGACTACTGGAAAAAACATAACTTTGACTAGATGGACTTTCATGGACAAAGTAATGTCTTTGCTTTTTAATACGCTGTCTAGGTTGGTCATAAATTTTCTTCCAAGCACTAAGTGTCTTTTGATTTCATGGCTGCAGTCACCATCTGCAGTGATTTGGAGCCACCCCAAATAAAGTCTGTCACTGTTTCCACTGTTTCCCTATCTATTTGCCATGAAGTGATGGGACCAGATGCCATGATCTTCGTTTTCTGAATGTTGAGCTTTAAGACAACTTTTTTACTATCCTCTTTCACTTTCATCAAGAGGCTCTTTAGTTCTTCTTTGCTTTCTGCCATAAGGGTGGTGTCATCTGCATGTCTGTGGTTTTTGATATTTCTCCCAGCAATCTTGATTCCAACTTGTGCTTCATCCAGCCCAGCGTTTCTCGTGATGTACTCTGCATATAAGTTAAATAAGCAGGATGACAATATATACAGCCTTGATGTACTCCTTTTCCTATTTGGAACCAGTCTGTTGTTCCATGTCCAGTTCTAACTGTTGCTTCCTGACCTGCATACAGATTTCTCAAGAGGCAGATCAAGTGGTCTGGTATTCCCATCTCTTTCAGAATTTTCCACAGTTTATTGTGATCCACACAGTCAAAGGCTTTGGCAAAGTCAATAAAGCACAAATAGATGTTTTTCTAGAACTCTCTTGGTTTTTCAATGATCCAGCGGATGTTGGCAATTTGATCTTTGGTTTTTCTGCCTTTTTTTAATATAAATTTATTTATTTTAATTGGAGGCTAATTACTTTACAATATTGTATTGGTTTTGCCTTTTCTAAAACCAACTTGAACATCTGGAAGTTCATGGTTCATGTATTGCTGAAGCCTGGCTTGGAGAATTTTGAGCATTACTTTACTAGCATGTGAGATGAGTGCAATTGTGCGGTAGTTTGAGCATTCTTTGGCATTGCTCTTCTTTGGGTTTGGAATGAAAATTGACCTTTTCCAGTCCTGTGAGTACTGCTGACTTTTCCAAATTCCCTGGCATATTGAGTGCAGCACTTTCACAGCATCATCTTTGAGGATTTGAAATAGCTCAACTGGAATTCTATCACCTCCTGACTTCACATTCCATAGGCTCATGTAATAACAACATGCTCATAGAGCCTAATTAGATACAGTTTGTTGAAGTTACCAAATATGCTTTCTTTGAGATGAAGTCCATGTGATGAGTGCAGAAGTGTCAAAGTTATAAAGCTAGGACGTAATCACTGTGGAATACTAGGGAAAATATTCCTATAATGCATGGAATCTCCTTCTAAAATATTCTGGATTGCTATCTCTTCAGCATAACTTACTTCTCTAGTGTTTAATCCTCACAGATGCATCTTCCTTCTTTATCAAGTTGTACTTGAACGCTGCCTCATACTCCTCTGCTTACTTTGTATGTTAGTTGGGATGCAATGTCATCACTGACTCACTGGACATGAGTTTGAATAAACTCCAGGAGTTGGTGATGGACAGTGAGGCCTGGCGTGCTGCAGTCCATGGAGTTGCAAAGAGTTGGACACAACTGAGTGACTGAACTGAACTGAACTGGGATGCTATAGAGGTAGGAATGTGAGCCCAACATATTATTTTACAATCTTAATGAAGTAGCGTTTGTTAGATTACTGGTAAATTTTATTCAGTAGTCCAAATTTTGACTGCTAACTTAAACCCTGCTGAATTTTTAATCTTGTTATAACTGTAATCCTACAAACAGAATATTCCTTTTGAGATGCAGAATTTGATTTAATATTGACAACTCAAAATTCAATTGCAAATATTTCTTCTAAAAATGGTATTGTACAAACAAAACATTCAATGATAGGTTTGTGTATTTCCCATTTCCTAGTGTAAATCTAATCCCTACATATTTAGAAAAATTACAGAATCATGGAGGTTTAAGAATGGTATCTCAGATCTTTGAAAAAAGATTTAGTCTATGATCTGTTTTTCAGCTTCAAAATAGACTCAGGATAATTCAAGGCTGAAATATTAATGTATTAGTTTGCTAATGGGACTAACAAAATGTTACAACCTGGGTGGCTTAAACAGCAGAAATGTATTTTCTCACAGATCTGGAGGCTAGACGTCCAAGACCAAGGTGTTGTCAGGTGTGGCCTCTCCTGAGGCCTCCCTCCGGGGCTTCCAGATGACCACTATCTCGCTGAGTCCTCACGCGGCTTTTCCTTTAAGCTCCTGCAACCCTGGAGTCTTTTTGTTCATTTTTCCTCCTTGCGCAGTAATACCAGTCAGATTGGACTGGGGACTACCTGTGTAACCTCATTTCACCTTAGATACCTCTTTCATGGCCCTTTCTCCACATAGAGCACATTCTGAAATACCAGGGGCACCTCAGGCTTCAATACATGTATTTAGAGGGAACATAATTCTGAGTATGACAGTTAGTGTCAGGTGAACACACTTTGTGAGCGTTCATGAGTGGAAGTCCTGGCATAAACAATAAAATGTAAGCAAAGTCCTCTGTTCCTAACATTCTGTTGTCCAGGGAGTGCCCCGGGATAGGCAAGGGAGGTCAACAAGTGAATTGCTGGAGAGATTCGTAGGTTTTCAGACTGAGGAGAGACTTGCTGATTGTACCACCAAGGTAGGCAGGGGATCGGGATTTGGTTGGTAGGTACCTACTCAGTATGCAGAGGAGATTTAGCCTATTTCCCAACAGGAGATTCAGGGAACAACAAGCCCACAATGAAACATTGCTCCAGAACATTCAGGTAATGGTGACTAAGAGGTTTCCTCACAGAAATTTCTGCTCTGAAGCCACTGGTCAGGCATTTTCTTCTTGTCCCCCCCAAAAAGTAAACAAACTGACTGGAGAACGTGTCCCACAGTGCGACAAGGATAAGCCAATCAAATGGAATATGAGAGCTGGATGCCACTTGAGGACAAGGCTTCTCCATTGGACAAGAGTGCATTCAGACGCTTCCTCCTGCAGATTCCAACAGGAGTGTATTCTGGTGAGAAATAACCAGAGAACAAGACCGTACATCTTGGCAGGTGCCAGCAAAAGATGGCTGTGGACCAGGTGCTTCCCATATAAATAATGGCACAGGAATTTGCATTTGACCAAAATGTAGGTTGTAAATGCCTGAAGGACCGAAAAACCACTGTACTCACACATCAAGATCTTAGAGATTTAGTAATTCAAAACTAGGCAGAATGATACTTTCAAGAAAAGACTGAGATATAAAAAAAATTTGAGATTTTATGTTTTTGCATGAATAAATTGTTTGCCTAAGAATTTCTTTCTAGTGCATATTTTTTTTTCAAAAGTTTATTATGGTGTGAATGTATGTTGTCTGGGGTTGGGTGTACTTCTATAACATTTTTTGTTGCTCGCATTGTCTTCTCAAATGAGAGTGAATAAATGGCCATGGTTATAAATCTTAGGCTAGGAGCTGACTCATTTGAAAAGACCCTGATGCTGGGAAAGATTGAAGGCAGGAGGAGAAGGGGACAACAGAGGATGAGATGGCTGGATGGCATCATCGACTCAATGGACATGAGTTTGGGTGGACTCCAGGAGTTGGTGATGGACAGGGAGGCCTGGCGAGCTGCAGTCCATGGGGTCTCGAAGAGTCAGACACTACTGAGCGACTGACCTGAAAGGAAGGCAAAGTCTTCTACTTTGGAGGACTACCTAACTTTTTTTGCAGAATCTGAATGCCTAAATTTGCTTAAATAAACAATAGTGAACGATATAAATATGCTGTCTGAGGAGGCAGGTCAATGTTTCTTGCATAATGGTTTCAGTGAACAGACAATGCAATAAACTAAGGATACAGGTTGCCTCTTGTTAGTAAAATAATGCAGATATGACAGCATTTGATGCATAGATTTGAGACTAGGAGACACCCAGATGAACCTGTTCTCAGAACAAAACCAACAGTGAAGTGCTCGGTATATCCTGAACTCTTCTCTTACCTTTCTGCCCTACTTAGGTCTTTCCTCTCAGATGGCACAGATCATAAACACTGTCAGCAGTATGTACCTGAATAATTCATCAGGAGACTGGAAGTTACTAAAAGGAAAGAAAAAAACCCTAAACTGCTGAAACAGCAATACTAAACACCATTACTGAGAGTGTCAGTTTACAATAGAGATTATTGGGAGTTATGTGGACTAGTTCATAATTCACAAGGAAACATTCATGTTGATTTGTTCCACATAATAAAATGAACTTACTCTGGAACATGGCCAGGGGCTGATGGGATAGTTTTTGCATCAGCTTCATAAGTTTAGACATATTTAACTTTGCTTTAATCAGTTTTCTCATCTATAAAATAGGGAAATGCTATTTTTCAGAGTTGTGCTGCTGAAATTTTTAATGCAACTGTCTTTAATAATATAATTATTGTTTTTATTTATAACAATTTTTTAAAATAAATTTCTGAGTCAGCATTTTTACTGGTTTTAATATTACAAAAATATGTTCAAAGGGGAGAAATTTTGTAGCTGAAATAGTGCATAGTTTGAAATTCTTCTGTAAAATTATCATTTATAACTGAGAGAAGAATAGATACTGGAAAATAGGAAAGGTGATTTGGTAAAATCCAAATTGTTTTTTGAGAAACCTATATGCAGGTCAGGAAGCAACAGTTAGAAATGGATATGAAACAGCAGACTGGTTCCAAATAGGCAAAGGAGTCCGTCATGGCTGTATACTGTCACCCTGCTTATTTAACTTACATGCAGAGTACATCATGAGAAACGCTGGACTGGAAAAAACACAAGCTGGAATCAAGATTGCCAGGAGAAATATCAATAACCTCAGATATGCAGATGACACCACCCTTATGGCAGAAAGTGAAGAGGAACTAAAACACATCTTGATGAAAGTGAAAGTGGAGAGTGAAAAAACTGGCTTAAAGCTTAACATTCAGAAAACTAAGATCATGGCATCTGGTTCTATCACTTCATGGGAAATAGATGGGGAAACAGTGCAAACAGTGTCAGACTTTATTTTTTTGGGCTCCAAAATCACTGCAGATGGTGACTGCAGCCATGAAATTAAAACATGTTTATTCCTTGGAAGGAAAGTTATGACCAACCTAGATAGCATATTGAAAAGCAGAGACATGACTTTGCCAACAAAGGTCCGTCTAGTCAAGGCTATGGTTTTTCCTGTGGTCATGTGTGGATGTGAGAGTTGGACTGTAAAGAAAACTGAGCACTGAAGAATTGATGCTTTTGAACTGTGGTGTTGGAGAAGACTCTTGAGAGTCCCTTGGACTGTAAGGAGATCCAACCAGTCCATTCTAAAGGAGATCAGCCCTGGGATTTCTTTGGAAGGAATGATGCTAAAGCTGAAACTCCAGTACTTTGGTCACCTCATGTGAAGAGTTGACTCATTGGTAAAGACTCTGATGCTGGGAGGGATTAGGGGCAGGAGGAGAAGGGGACGACAGAGGATGAGATGGCTGGATGGCATCACTGACTTGATGGACGTGAGTTTGAGTGAACTCCGGGAGTTGGTGATGGACACGGAGGCCTGGTGTGCTGCGATTCATGGGGTCTCAAAGAGTCAGACACGACTGAGCGACTGAACTGAACTGAACTGAACTGAAATTGTTTTAAATAAACTGGCTTGAAAAGGCAAGATATCCAATAAGATTTGCTTAATAAGATTGTTAAAATAAATCCCTAGACTATAAAGGAGAAAAAGAAAGAAACCTAGACAGGGTTTTACAGCCATTTAAATAAGTTTGATTGTGTTTTCAGAAGAAAAGAGGGTATGGGAATTAGATAATTTTTACTTTGCTTTAAGTTCTTGTTTGGAGACTGTTGTATAAAATGGACTAGTGTGATTTTAACTTTTCCTGTGATTATTTTTCATTGAACAGCACCGTTTTAATGAATAAAATTATTTTACCTGCCAGACTAGAAAAAAAATATTTTCCAAATTTATTCAGCAGTATTGTATTCTGAATAGAATTTTAGTCTCTAGAAACCAGAGACTTATGCTTAATTAATAAATTAAGTAGAGTCTATTACTTGACCATCAAATCTCTTGAATACTCATATTTAAGTAAACATTTTTGATTTATGTTAACAATTAAGTTAGAATGAAATCCAATTAAAGTTCAATTAGCAATTTAAAGATTCAGATTTGCAAAATGTATAGTGAATTCTAATCTTCTTTCAGCTATTGATGTACATGTTCAGAATATTAAGCTCTTACATGTTCCTAATAACATTTTCATTTTCACATGCAGTGCACATGCTGAGTCAGTCAATGACTTCTAATAAGTCTTATTCTAGTAAAGCAACCTGGAACTGATAATTGATGTTATTATCAACAAATGAAATAAATCAATCTAAGTGAATCTCAGTTCTCTTTTTTCTTCTCTTAATATAATTATGATAAAATATTCTGGATGTGCTCAACAAAGCAGTTCCACTGTGTGTGAGCTGCTTTCTGGATGAATAGAGTGAATATTAATAGAATTTTTGTAGCAATAACAAGCTTTCTTAACTCTGCAATTTATGTTATATAAGAAATGGATGATTCTAACAAAGGAATAAGTAGGAAGATCTATTTGCAGGGGAAAAAAAAGACATTTCTCCTTAAGTGTTACTATTTATGTGCCAGGTAGCATAAGACCTATAGGATGAAAGCTTCAAAAATGTTCTATAAGCAAAATTTTCCTTAACAGTCGTTCCCAGATAGGAAGAGTTAAGGAGGACCCTTATTCATCCGTCTCAGTTACTGGTAAGGACACAAAGAAGAATCTGAGGTCTTACCCATGGCAAAACAAGTTTACTGAAGAAGGAACAGAAGCAATACCTCAAGGGAGAGATGGGCCAAGCCAAGACAGAAGCTGACTCTGAAAGGATGAGGCATAAAGGTTATCAAGACAAGACTCTACGTATTCATCTAAGTGGGTGTAGACTGACAGCCTTGAGTGACAGTTGCAAGTTACGTAAGAGCAGGCTCTATTGCACATGCCTTTCCCATAGTTCAGTCTGCTATAGTCAGATGCATGTATGCATAGAATATTTATGAACTCTTCATGTGCTCCTGGATGCCTAAGGTCACTTGAGGACACAGCTGTGCCTCAAGGGCACATGTGAGGGAGTTGGAGAATTCCCTGCAGTTAGTTCGCATCCACTGTCCACAGTAGGGCACGTGCACCTGAGTTGGAAAAGTCTCTGTGGTTGGTTTGTAGTGAACCTCTGAGCTTTCCTTGGCTGCATTTGGGTGTCTCTTGGGGGTTAAAGATTAGCTTGAACCTTTTTTTGACTAGGCTACCCCCTTTTTGCTCATGCCTGACTTCCTACCTAACACCATGGCCAACTTTTATGAAACTATACTAATTTATTGGAAATGCATTTTCAAATAAGTCAAACAAATGAACTGAAACATAGTTTGACAACACACAAAATACATGAAATCATGTTGGTATCAAAATTCAGGCTATGCAATTATTGCAGATTAGTATGAAGCATTATGTGACTTGTGTGGAGGCAGAAGAGTGAATGGCCTTGGTGGATTCATGCTATGAAAACCCAAATGCCCACTTTGAGAGTAGTGTCAGGGTTATGCTCATGTCCTTAGCTACAGGTGCTGCAACCAACGTGTGACATAATATCGGAAGCCAGGTCTCATGACACAAAGCACTCATACAGTCAAGGAGTAAAATCTAATAAACCGTGCCACTCAAGTCAATACCTGGGACCTCAGCATCAGTCAGTGGGTCACTCTAAGCCCAGCACTTAACCAGGAATCACAGGGAGAACTCTAGATCCGGGAAGAGAAAGCATGGTTACAGTTTTAGAGAGGTGAACAAGGGCAGGAACTGAGAGGAAAAGAAGGTGATTGATGATTTAAAAGACTGGGAAGAAGAGAAACAGAAAGGGATCTCTCTCTTGACAGACTGTTAGCCACCAGTAGTCTCAAGGACTCTGTCTCTTTGGTTAGCCATATGGTTTGTTCATTAAGAATGTGAACTCTGGAACCACATTATGAAGTGAAGTGAAAGTCACTCAGTTGTGTCCAACTCTTTGAGCCCCATGGACTATACAGTCCATGGAATTCTCCGGGCCAGAATACTGGAGTGGGAAGCCTTTCCCTTCTCCAGGGGATTGAACCGAGGGAGCGAACCCAGGTCTTCTGCATTGCAGGTGGATTCTTTACCTGCTGAGCCACAAGAGAAGCCCAAGAAAAGTGGAGTGGGTAGTCTATCCATTCTCCAGCAGATCTTCCCAACCCAGGAATTCAACCAGGGTCTCCTGCATTGCAGGCAGATTTTTTACCAACTGAGCTATTAGGGAAGCCCTAAAGTGAAAGTTGCTAAGTCGTGTCTGACTCTTTGCGACTCCATGCAATAGTCTGTGGAATTCTTCAGGCCAGAATACTGCACTTCTCCAGGGGATCTTCCCAACCCAGGGGTTGAACCCAGGTCTCCCACATTGCATGTGAATTCTTTATCAGTTGAACCACCAGAGAACCACATTGACAAGTCTTAATTCTTACCTTTGTAATTCCTAGCTGTGTGACTCTGGCAATGTATTTAACCTCTCTGTGCATCAATTTTGTCATCTGCCAAAAGAACATTACAATTGTCTCTGTTCAGTTGCTCAGTAATGTCCGACCCTTTGCAACCTCATAGACTGCAGCATGACCAGGCTTCCCTGCCCTTCACTGTCTCCCAGAGTTTGCTCAGACTCATGTCCATTAAGCCAATGCCATCCAGCAATCTCATCCTATGTCTCTTCCTTCTCCTCCTGCTCTCAATTTTCCCCAGCATTAGGATCTTTTTTAATGAGTCGGCTCTTCACATCAGATGGCCAAAGAATTGGAGCTTCATATTCATCATCAGTCCTTCCAATGAATATTCAGGGTTGATTCCTTTAAGTTTGACAGGTTTGATCTCCTTGCAATCCAAGAGACTCTCAAGAGTCTTCTCCATCACCACAGTTCAAAAACATCAATTCTTTGGCACTCAGCCTTCTTTATGGTCCAAATCTCGCATCTGTACATGACTACTGGAAAAACCATAGATTTGACTAAACAGACCTTTGCTGGCAAAGTGATATCTCTGCTTTTTAATATGCTGTCTAGATTTGTCAAAGCTTTCCTTCCAAGGAGCAAGCGTATTTTAATTTCATGGCTGCAGTTACCATCCTCAGACATTTTGGAGCCTAAGAAAATTATAATAGTGTTTAAATCATAGTGATGTGGTAATGATTATTATGTATGTTAACAGAAAGAGCATGAGCAGAATAATACATATTATATTTTAAGCACTATGCCAGTCATTGACTATATGAATTTCTTCATTGAAATGAAGAAAATCAAAAACTGTTTTTCATTGCAATTTTAGGTTGTTAGAAAATTGGAGTAATTATTACTTAATGCCATGTTCTAAAAATAAGTGGTCTGTAATCTTTGAAGTTAACACAAAGTGGAGGAAAGTTGAAAAATGTAAGAGAAGAAAATAGTGCTGTTCCAAAATAACCAGCCTGGATTTGAAGATTAACTAGAATGATGACTTGGAATTGATTCAAGTTCCTTTTACTTTGTTTTGCTACCAAGTCATGACACTAATTGTCCAAAGGCCAGTCTCAAGAGCAAGCACTCATGTCAGTGAAAGTAGACTTAAAAGCTTCCAATTATTTCTTAAAGGAACCACAGCCAGAGGTCAGGGATCAATACAGCCAATGTGGAGTAAGATATCTCCAAGGCCAGAGGAGCCATGGATGGGCGCACACTGTCTTTCATTGCCTTAGGCTGTGTAGGGCCCTGTTAGCACTCAAGGATCCATTCTATTATTATACAAGGAGATTTGCATTCTATATACATTTGTAGTTGATTCCTCAATAAATCCTTGGCTCCAGATACCATGCTTTAAAAAGTTGGTAAGTCTCACTAGTATTAGCAGCATTGTAATTCTTAAAGCATTTTCCTTTATCTGTGATATGCTTGGTTAAAGTCTAGTAGTATCTGTAAATTGAACATATTCTCAAATTTTTATGAAGATTCCTGAGAATTCCATGGGATAATTGAGCTTCTTTGCTGGGTTAGGTAGTTAGAATAGGGGAAAGGAGTCCAGAATGGCGGTGGCTAAAAGACAAGGCAAGGGAAAGCCTGTGCAAATAGAACAAAGGAAGGTCCGAGGACCGGAGTACAGACCTCAGGTAGAACAACCAGCACTCCTGGCTAGCCCAGTTTACTGAGGGCAGGCCCAGGGGGAGGAGAAAAGACAGAAAAAGAGGAGCCAAAATTGGGCCAGGGGCCTCTCTTCTCTTAGAGTCTTTCGGGTCGGCATGCCTCACTCCTCGAGGATGTGTTTTCCTTGACTTTCTAAATAAAACTGAGCTGTAACACGGAGCTGTAACACTGGTCCATCTGAGGGCTATAACGCTGGTCTGCGCTTCAAATTTTTGATGTGAAGAGGCAGAACTGAGGAAATTACACACTCCCCTGACAGAAAGTTGGTGGGGTCTAGACCTATGAACTTAGAGATATGATCTTAGAAAAGAGGACTAAAAATTTCTGCTTAGAGTAAAATATAAAACTGAAGTGATGGAACTTAGTGTAGAGTCTGTGAAATTTCACATTGCTATTAATGTTGACTGTGATTGTTAGATATTAACTAGCTCATTGTAATTTTAAAGATAATCACAAAAATATGTTATGGAAGTAACACACTGTAAAGTAATTATATTTCAATAAAGTTAATTTAAAAATACTGGATACTGTACTTCAATCCATATCATTGGAAAATTAAAGGTTTTCAGCAACATACCTCTTAAATAAGTAAATATTAAACAAAATACAATTACAAATATGAACTTCAAACTATAGAATCTTATACAAAATATTCAAAAGTTATAATGCAAACATCCCAGCAATTGGGATTTTAAGAATATTTTCCAAATTTAATATCACAAGAGTTAAAGCTTGTGAACTAAAATCTTCAAATTTTAAAATGTTTAGAAAATTTGACATTTTCAATAAAGTATATAGAATTGTTAAAGTTTGCCAGAAATACTTTCAAAATGAAATTATCAAAGAATTGTAGCCTGCCAGGCACTCATCTCACACGCTAGTAAAGTAATGTTCAAAATTCTCCAAGCTAGGCTTCAGCAACATGTGAACCGTGAATTTCCTGATGTTCAAGCTGGTTTTAGAAAAGGCAGAGGAACCAGAGATCAAATTGCCAACATCCACTGGATCATGGAAAAAGCAAGAGAGTTCCAGAAAAACATCTATTTCTGCTTTATGACTATGCCAAAGCCTTTGACTGTGTGGATCACAATAAACTGTGGAAAATTCTGAAGGAGATGGGAATACCAGACCACCTGACCTGCCTCTTGAGAAATCTGTATGCAGGTCAGGAAGCAACAGTTAGAACTGGACATGGAACAACAGACTGGTTCCAAATAGGAAAAGGAGTACGTCAAGGCTGTATATTGTCACCTTGCTTATTTAACTTATATGCAGAGTACATCATGAGAAACGCTGGGCTAGAAGAAGCACAAGCTGGAATCAATATTGCCATGAGAAATATCAATAACCTCAGATATGCAAATGACACCACCCTTATGGCAGAAAGTGAAGAGGAACTCAAAAGCCTCTTAATGAAAGTGAAAGTGGAGAGTGAAAAAGTTGGCTTAAAGCTCAACATTCAGAAAACAGAGATCATGGCATCCGGTCCCATCACTTCATGGGAAATAGATGGGGAAACAGTGCAAACAGTGTCAGACTTTATTTTTCTGGGCTCCAAAATCACTGCAGATGGTGACTACAGCCATGAAATTATAAGATGCTTACTCCTTGGAAGGAAAGTTATGACCAACCTAGATAGCATATTGAAAAGCAGAGACATTACTTTGCCAACAAAGGTTTGTCTAGTCAAGGCTATGGTTTTTCCTGTGGTCATGTATGGATGTGAGAGTTGGACTGTGAAGAAGTCTGAGCACCGAAGAATTGATGCTTTTGAACTATGGTGTTGGAGAAGACTCTTGAGAGTCCCTTGGACTGCAAGGAGATCCAACCAGTCCATTCTGAAGGAGATCAGCCCTGGGATTTCTTTGGAGGGAATGATGCTGAAGCTGAAACTCCA